>NC_056506.1:4141543-4164173 GCF_014905685.2 Nematolebias whitei | reverse complement strand
CGCAGCCGAGTGTGAAGCGGCTGGTATGAGAATCAGCACCTCCAAATTTGAGGCCATGGTCCTCAACTGGAAAAGGGTGGATTGCCCTCTTCAGGTTTAGGGTGAGGTTCTGCCTCAAGTGGAAGAGTTCAAGTATCTTGGGGTTTTGTTCACAAGTGAGGGAAGAATGGAGCATGAGATTGATAGACGGATTGGTGCAGCATCTGCAGTATTACGGACACTGTACCGGTCCGTTGTGGTGAAGAGATAGCTGAGCTGTAAGGCAAAGCTCGCTGTTTACTGGTTGGTCTACGTTCTTACCTTCACCTATGGTCATTAGCTATGGGTAGTGACAGAAAGAATGAGATAGTGGATACAGGTGGTTGAAATGACTTTTCTCTGCAGGGTAGCTGAACTTTCCCTTAGAGATAGGGTGAGAAGTTCAGTTATTCGGGAAAGACTCAGAGTAGAACCGCTACTCCTCCACGTCGAGAGGAGCCAGTTGAGGTGGTTTGGGCATCTGGTAAGGATGTCCCCTGGGCGCCTCCCTAAAGCAGTGCTTCGGGCAAGTCCAACTGGGAGGAGACCCCGGGGAAGACCCAGGACACGCTGGAGAGACTATGTCTCTTGGTTGGCCTGGGAACGCCTTGGAATCTTCCCAGAAGAGCTGGAAGAGGTGACTGTGGAAAGAGATGTCTGGGCCTCCCTGCTCAAGCTTCTGCCCCAGCAACCCGACTTCGGAATAAGCGGAAGATAATGGATGGATGGAATATGTTGTTAACTCTTAACAGTTTCCAGTATTCTCACTTAACAAATGAACAGCAACGGAGCATTTTACACTGAAACACTTGACCTTCCAACCCTCTATTGGGCGTCTTCTTCTGCTTTAAGGAGAGCTGACAAATAATGAGTTTGTGGCTTTGACCAGGGGGTCTCGCAGTAAAATCACACAACACAGAGCGTTCTCTTAGATGATGTGGTCAGAGAGCCGTTTTCTCTAAAACTGACCAATGCTTACTTTAACTTTCGACAGACAAAAAATAATAATTTCAACGGAACACAGCGTTTTGCGCATGCGTCCGATTACAGTAACACTATGGCAAGCCGGCCGTAGTTTACTTGTAGCTCCGCTACTTAGCTCTCGAAGAAATGACTTTAACACCACTTACACACAGTTTTCCACTAAAAAAAAAGTAATGATTAAAACTGACAACTCTGATTTTACATCAGACACAGCATTACTGCTGTTAGCCCGTAGAAGACAGATCTCTATCGTAGGCTAAATGTCTCGTTTCTACCGTGTACCGTATATATCGCATATTCCTAGTTTTCACCATACTGAACAAATGGAGCAAACAAAGCAAAAGCTACAGCTGTTCAAGGATTCAAGCATCCAAGGTTCTTTATTTGTCATTCGCACCCCATGTGGTACATGTGGTGGAATGTGGTCCCAGTTACATCAAACAATAAAATGTAAAAGAAAAACAATGATAACATCTAAAATATGAACTAAGAAAAACATAAACTAAAATGCACTAATAGCATAAAAATATTACGTCGAACAGCAGCATGAACATGAGTCTGCGTGAGCAGATGAGCACGCATGAACAGCAACATGAAACAGATCAGCAGCAACATGAAACAGATCAGCTGCAACATGTTATTTTTGTCACAGTGATTTTTCTGGTTAGACATTCATGAGTCCAACAGCTTCAGCTGTTCCTCAGTCTAGTGGTTCTACACTTAATGCTCCTTAACCTCTTTCCTGAGGGGAGTGGGGCAAAAAGTGTGTGCAAGACGGACAGAAACATGTCCCAAGCTGTGCAGCGCGCTGTTTAAACCCAACAGTTTTTATTAGAGCAGGGTGTGTGAGAGGAGAGAGTCCGAGACACATCTCAGCCGTGCGCTGTCTGAACCGACAGGTTTTTTGTTTTGTTTTGGGTTTTTTTTTTTGGGGGGGGGGGGGGTCGGAGGGGAGAGACAGACACATATCTGAGCCGTGCACTGTTTGTACCGACAGTTTTCAAGTGGCGGGGGTGCGTTCAGAGTGAGGGTTCAGTATGAGGGTTTAGCATGAGGGAAGAGGCTGCCTTTAGCTTTTTAGCTAGCACACCTGCATTGCGAGCTGCTAGTTTAGTGTTACGTTAGTGCCAACATATGGTTTGGGGTGGGGGGGTGGGGTTTGGTAGAGGGGGTGCTTGGTTCTGTTGACGGGGCAGGACGCCCCACTTGTATAATGATAGGGGAAGCACTGGATCATCTCCTTTGTCTTCTTCACATTGATGTGAAGGTTGTTCTCTTTGCACAAGCTCTCCAGGTGTTCCACCTCTTTCCTGTAGCTGGACTCATCATTGTTTGTGATGCATCCCACCACCGCTGTATCATCTGCAAACTTTACAATGTGACAGCCTGGATGGGTAGCTGTACAATCATACGTGAGCAGAGTGAACAGGAGAGGGCTCATCACACATCCCTGAGGAGAGCCAGTGCTGAGGGTTATGGTGGAGGAGGAGAAGTTGTGGATCCTCACTGACTGAGGTATGTTTGTTAAGAAGTCTAGGACCCAGTTGCAAATGGAGGGGCTTAGTCCTAGTGTGAGTAGTTTGTCCATCAGGGTTTGGGGGATCATGGTGTTGAAGGCAGATGTGAAGTCCACAAAGAGCATATGGACATAGGAGTCCTTCTGCTCCAGGTGGTTGAGCGCAGTGTGGACCACAGAGGAGATGGCATCATATGTTCATCAGTTCTCGCGGTATACATACTGATGAGGGTCCTCGTTGATGTTGATGGTTGTTTTGATGTGGGTCATGACCAGTTTTTCCAAGCACTTAGCGACTATCGGGGTGAGGGCCACTGGCCGATAGTCATTCAGACAAGTCACTGTAGAGCTCTTTGGGACTGGGATGATGGTGGCAGTCTTCAGACAGGTGAGGACTGTCTCCCGGTTAAGTGAAGTGTTAAGCATGTATGCCAGCACCTCACAGAGCTGATTGGCACATTCTTTCAACACTTTCCCGGGGATGTTGTCTGGGCCGGTTGCTTTGTGCGGATTAATCCTCCTGAAAATACTCCTTACTTCAGCTGAGGTCACGCTGAGCTGCCCTTCATCCAGTGGTGAGGAGAGTCTGGTGCTGGGTGGTCTGTTCGGGTTTTCAAAGCATGTGTAGAATTTGTTGAGGGCATCAGGCAGACATGAGTCTTTGGGGCATTGTTCGCTCCTGCCTTTATAATCTGTTATACACTTAATGCCCTTCCACATGCTCTGTGGGTCTTTTAAGGTGAACTGACCCTCAATCCTCTGTGCATATGTGGCCTTGGCCCTCTTAATACCAGCAACCAGCTCTTTCCTTGTCCTTATCAGCTCCTGTGAGTTCCAGACCTGAAGGCAGTGTTCCTGGCTTCCAGCAGGGTGCGCACCTCTGCATTCAGCCAAGGTTTTCTGTTCGGGGAACTTTTAACATATCTTAAGGTGGAGATGGTGTCAGTCAGGGCTTAATTTGTAAAACAACTGATGCCAGAACACAAATAGCAGGCTGTCTGGGGGGGGGTGCAGGGGGGGTGCAGGGGGGGGTCTGTGGTTCCTCTTTCCGGTAAGATGGCGCCTGTGTACATGGCTTGCAATCAACCTCTGCTGATGGTGTTTGTATGTTTGGTGTTTTTTTCATTTCCCATCTGTGACATCAACTCTCTGCTGGTGTATGAACGTAAACAACTTTTGGATCTTCGACTTTGTGGCACCAGTGGCGCTTATTTTGATTAATATGAGTGTAACTCTGGATCCCCCCCATCCCCCCGCTGCTGGCGGACGTGCCTGCTTACCTGCAGCGAGCCGCGCTCCTGCCTCCCCTGAGACATCGCTCCAGACGCCGTGGAAAACATGCCGGCCGGCTGGTGAAACTTAAAGCCCTGCTTGCTGCTTCTGAAACATCCTCTCCAGCTGATGGTGAGCATTTCCACCTCCGATCCTGGCGCTGTGCAGATCCTGTGGCGCCCTGTCTTGTCCTGCTGTCGGGGTCCCATCATTACATTGGTGCCGTGTGCAGCTGGGTTTCCTGCCGGAGGCGCGCGTCTAACACTTCAAATCTGAGGCCGCTGGACTGGACACTGCAATCATCTCCTCCTGTGGTGGATTCTACGAGGATGGCCCTGATAAATGTCAGATCGCTGGCTAATAAAACTTTTATTTTGAATGACTTTTTCTGCTGCAACCGACTGGACTTTCTTTTCATCACTGAGACTTGGATCTGCCCTGGTGAGTTCAGTGTTTTTCTGGAATTACTGCCTCCGCATTGTTCTTTTTTCAATGCTCCAAGGACAACTGGTCGTGGTGGAGGATTATTGTCTGTTTTGAAGAATCATTTGCACTGCAGATAGCTCCATGGTTCAGCTAATTATTCGAGTTTTGAACTGCTCTGTTGTGAGCTGGGCCCCTCCAACCCAGTTCTGTGTGCTATTTTTTTACAGACCCCCTGGATACCATAAACAGTTTTTAAATGAACTCTGACCTTCTAACTAGTGTTCTGCTCCAATATGATCGGGTTTTGATTTTAGGTGACTTTAATATCCACATGTGCGGCCCTGATAAACCATTAGCTCAGGACTTTCTAGACCTCATCCAGTCCTTTAACTTTGTTCAGAGTGTTCTTGGTCCGACTCACCAGCAGGGCCACAATCTAGACTTAGTTTTAGCATGCGGTTTGTCTGTTTCTGATTTAGAAATTGGTGACACTGTTTGTTCCGGCAGGCAACTTTGATTCTGAGCTGTTCTGCTTCAGCCTCTTTAATTTTGTTGTTGCGGATGGCTGACTTAGTAGCTGTGATCATCTCCACCAGAGGAATTCTACTTGGTGCATCTGCAAAGTTCAGTCCCCTGGCAAGAATCTCTGTCTCCGGCTGGGTGAGCTGTCTGTCAGATAAATTCTTCACCCACTTTTCTGTCTCCCTGGCATGTAATTGACTACTGGAGTGTTGTCCTACACTGAATTTGTTGTTATTGGACTTTCTTGGACTGTGAGGTCTCAGTCTCTGATAGAGGACATTTGCAAACTGAGGTGTACCGCAAGCCCACCCACACAGACCAGTATTTGCAGTTTGACTCCCATCACCCTTTGGAGCACAAGTTAGGAGTCATCAGGACTCTGTATCACAGAGCAGACAGCATCCCCACTAACTCAGGAGCCAGGCAGAAGGAGAAATCCCACACAAGACAGGCTCTAGAGCAATGTGGATATCCTAACTGGGCCTTCCTGAAAGCAGAGAAGAAACCCAAACAGGACTCCAGTCAGCCAACAGATGAAAAGGAGGAACCCAGACCCAGACCAGTGGTCATTCCATATGTTGAGGGAGTATCAGAGAAACTGAGACGTTTATTTTCTAAACATAACGTCCCAGTGACTTTTAAACCCCAAAATACATTACGGCAAAGACTGGTTCATCCCAAAGATCCAGTCCCCCGGCACAAACAGAGTAATGTTATGTATGCTGTTCAGTGTCAGGAGGGCTGTGATCAGTCTTACATCGGGGAAACTAAACAGCCACTGGCCAAAAGGATGGCCCAGCACAGAAGATCAACATCATCAGGCCAGGACTCTGCGGTCTACACTCATCTCCAGGCCAGAGGTCACTCTTTCAGGGATGAAGATGTTCACATCCTGGACAGAGAGGAACGATGGTTTGAGAGAGGAGTAAAGGAGGCCATCTTTGTGAAAAGAAACCGTCCATCGTTAAACAGGGGTGGAGGTCTACGTGTTCAATTGTCCCCCTCTTACAATGCTGTGATTGCTAGTATCACTCAGCCCTCTGTGAATAGTAAACAGCCATCAGGTGCTAATGATCCATTGTTAGGCTGATGGTCCTTCTTGAGCATGTGATCAGCTGGTTTTGGTTGTCAGCAGCAAAACTGGTTGATCCACTCTGAGAAGGTGCTATTTAAGAGACTGAGCTGAATACAGCACCTCAGACTGAGGAAGTCTCTCGGATGAGAGACGAAACGTTTCTACATTTTTTTGTTGTTTTGCTTTGTTTTGTTTTTTTTGAATGTCCAGAGGACCAGATTTAACTTTTTTAGATTTTTCTACCTGGATTATTGAGCATGCATCAGGATATTTGATTAAGTTGATTAAAAACAGAAATGACGAGGCTCAGTGAGACTAACAACCTGTGTAAGTAAAGGTTGAATTGAAATTACTATTTTAGAGAGCAGTGAGTTATAGCAGCTCTGATTATGTCCAGCGTCTCCCCCCCCCCCCACACACACACACAAACTTCAATGTCCGACCCGAATTCTTCTGAATTCAGTCCTGCACATTGTTCTGCTCCAATCTCTATCACCACTGCCTTCAGGTGCTTCAGTTCTCTGTTGTCCAGGAAGGACAATCCACCCATCCATTATTATTTTACAAAATAAATTGGACTGTCTTTTTAACATTTTGATCGCTGTTATTTTGACTAAATTTGAAACATGATGTGAATAATACACATTATCTTTGAAATATATGCAGGAGTTCTGACACATTAGCAGTTGTGTGCACTCTGCAGAGCTGTCTAGAGAGGCTCCTGTGCGTAAAACGTGCACTGTCTGCAGGGCGCACAGCTGAGCAAGTGAAGCTGACACCCCATCCACGTCAAAAATTCTAGTTAATACGATGAGTGGTTAGTGCTACGTTTGTGCTGGTTTGTGCTGTTAAAATGTTTGTTTGTGCTGCTTTGGTTTCTGAGACACAGCTGAAGGTGGATGAAGACGCTTCATCCCCGCGGGACATGCGGTCAGCGTCTCTGCTGGCAGCAGCGTGTGCACGAGCTGTTGCACCTGCTGCAGCAGTAACATCCACACCACAGACATGGACAAAGTCTCCTGTCGTTGTATTTTTAATAAATAATCAAAATAAAAATGCGCAAGGACTTTGGACTTTAATGTGCGGAGATATGAGCTGCCAGATCCAATTGAACAGTTGCCGGAATGCACACGGTGAAAATGAGGGGGTTCCTGGATCTTGTTCCGGCAGGATCCAGCTCAAATTAATCACTGGTGTCAGTACATGTACTAATGTACCCCAGTACAATAAGAGCTGTTGGAGGACACATACATTTTTTTATCCAGGTTAAAGATAAAAACCATCTCCGAGCAGTATTCCTGTAACCACAGCTGTAAATATCATTAAAATGTATACGGTTCATGGGACTGTAACCAACCTCTCAGGAAGTGGATGCAAGAGTAAATGCAACTCCCAAGTTCATCAAACTGATAGTATGGATCATGATTGTAGAAAATGAGCCCAGGAGACCATCCAAAACTGGCCAAAGCTATCCAAAGTCAATGTGCGTTATTTTCTGATAACACCTATGGGTTTATTAGAAGACGGCCCAAGAGGACTCCACTATCGACAGAAAAACATAAAAAAGCTAGACAGGATTGCAAGAAAGTGCATATTGACAAGAACCAAAGTTTCTGGGACTTATAAGAAGAAACTGAAGCTTTTTAGCTCCAGTCACAACTCGTTGTTTTTCTGTCTCCGTCCTGCCCATAACTTCTGATCCGCTCAAGATAATTAAATGAAGCTGCATATATGCGTATATGCATCATCAATCAAATCAAAGTTCAGGAACAAGCTCAGCATCCTCCTGTCTTTCCCACAGCCAAAGACATACCACCCTCCATTGACCCAAGGCTGTCCTGTCACACCTCAAATACTGTATATACCACCTCAGTCATGGACCCTTCTTCTACATATTGGTCTTCAACCAAATCAGAAGATGCTGATACCTCCTTTGCCTTCCCTTTCTGCATCTTCAGAAGTCAGGTGAGGAAGCAGCTGGAGATACTGAACCGGAATAAGGCTGCGGGTCCAGATGGTGTCAGTCCCAGATTCCTGAAGGTCTGTGCAGAGCAGCTCTGTGGGGTTCTGCAGCACCTCTTCAACCTTAGCCTGACCCTGTAGAAGGTTCCAGTGTTGTGGAAAACCTCCTGTCTTGTTCCAGTACCAAAGAAAACTCGCCCTTCAGTCCTCAATGACTATAGACCTGTTGCCCTGACATCCCACATCATGAGGGTCCTAGAGAGACTTCTGCTGACCCACCTGACTTGACAAACAAGCACATATCAGGACCCACTGCAGTTTGCTTATCAGCGTGGACTTGGAGTTGTGGTCAGTAAAATGTTGGACTTCCTGGGATTTAATTTTAACCCAGGTGTCATCAACATACGTGAACCAATGACTTGGTGGTGTCCCTGAAAAGGACGTCAAGGCTCTCTTTTCTACCTCCTCCATGTGCAGGTTGGCAACAATAGGAGAAACTGGAGACCCCATAGCACACCCATGTTTCTGCCTCTAATATTGTCCACCATATGTGAAGTAGGTTGACTGTAGGCACAGTTTCAAGAGTAGATATACAAGATACATACTTGCACCACCACTAAACATCGTGTCAGACATTTTTTTCATTACCCCGGCTCTAAGGTCAAAATCACAAATCAAGGTCAAAGGTCATGCAAGGTCTTTGCTCATGTATACAGTGGGGAGAACAAGTATTTGATACACTGTTGATTTTTCAGGTTTTCCCACTTGCAAAGCTTGTAGATGACTGTAATTTTTATCATAGGTACTCTTCAACTGTGAGTGATGGAATCTAAAACAAAAATCCAGAAAAATACAATGTATGATTTTTAAATAATTAATTTCCATTTTATTGTGTGAAATAAGTATTTGATACACCAGAAAAATGAAACTTAATATTTGGTACAGAAACCTTTGTTTGCAATTACAGAGATCAGACGTTTCCTGTAGTTCTTGACCAGGTTTGCACACACTGCAGCAGGGATTTTGGCCCACTCCTCCATACAGATCTCCTCCAGAGCCTTCAGGTTTCGGGGCCGTCACTGGGCCACATGGACTTTAAGCTCCCTCCAAAGATTTTCTATGGGATTCAGGTCTGGAGACTGGCTAGGCCACTCCAGGACCTTAAGATGTTTCCTACGGAGCCACTCTTTAGTTGCCCTGGCTGTGTGTTTTGGGTCGTTATCATGCTGGAAGACCCAGCCACGACCCATCTTCAGTGCTCTTACTGAGGGAAGGAGGTTGTTGGCCAAAATCTCACGATACATGGCCCCATCCATCCTTCCCACAATATGGTGCAGTCGTCCTGTCCCCTTTGCAGAAAAGCATCCCCAAAGAATGATGTTTCCACCGCCATGTTTCACGGTTGGGATGGTGTTCTTGGGGTTGTACTCATTATTCTTCTTCCTCCAAACATGACGAGTGGAGTTTAAACCAAAAAGTTCTATTTTTGTCTCATCAGACCACATGACCTTCTCCCATTCCTCCTCTGGATAATTCAGATGGTCATTTGCAAACTTCAGATGGGCTTTGACATGCGTTGGCTTGAGGAAGGGCACCTTGCGTGCACTGCAGGATTTTAATCCTTGACGGCGTAGAGTGTTACTGATTGTTTTCTTTGAGACTGTGGTCCCAGCTCTATTCAGGTCATTGACCAGGTCCTGCCGTGTAGTTCTGGGCTCATTCCTCACCTTCCTCAAGATCAATGCTGCTCCACGAGGTGAGATCTTGCATGGCGCCCCAGACCGAGGGAGATTTTCCGTTATTTTGTATTTCTTCCATTTTCTAATAATTGCACCAACTGTTGTTGCCTTCTCACCAAGCTGCTTGCCTATTGTCCTGTAGCCCATCCCAGCCTTGTGCAGGTCTACAATTTTATCCCTGATGTCCTTACACAGCTCTCTGGTCTTGGGTATTGTGGAGATGCTGGAGTCTGATTGATTGAGTGTGTGGACAGGTGTCTTTTATACAGGTCACGAGTCCAAACAGGTGCAGTTAATACAGGTAATGAGTGGAGAACAGGAGGGCTTCTTAAAGAAGAACTAACATGTCTGTGAGAGCCAAAATTCTTACTGGTTGATAGATGATCAAATACTTATTTCACACAATAAAATGGAAATTAATTATTTAGAAATCATACATTGTATTTTTCTGGATTTTTGTTTTAGATTCCATCACTCACAGTTGAAGAGTACCTATGATAAAAATTACAGTCATCTACAAGCTTTGCAAGTGGGAAAACCTGAAAAATCAACAGTGTATCAAATACTTGTTCTCTCCACTGTAGTAGTTTTTCAGCGGGCATATAATGTGTTGTATGTTACTCTTGCATTTAAGCAGGCTGTTTTTATTTATTTTTTTATGCTAGGCTCTTCGAGAGGGGAAGCGTTGTGTGACTGCCCACTGGCTCAGCACCGTGCTGAAGAAGAAAAAGATGGTTCCTCCTCATCGAACATTACATCTGCCCTTCGCTTTCCCTCCAGGGGCCAAACCGTGCTCTCAGCATGTAGGTCAACTACAACACAAACTGTAACTTCTTGTCTTTTCAGCTGTTTTCTTTTTACTTGAAGGAGACAAGAGTCACAAGATATTTTGATGCAGTTTCATGTTTCAATTCAATTCAAGTTCAATTCAATTCAATTCAAAAATACTTTATTAATCCCAGAGGGAAATTAAGTGTCGTCGTAGCTCATCATCCTGGTTTCATTCAAGAGTTGTTAGATGCTGATAGCTGTGGGAAGGAAGGATCTTCTGCAGTGAATCTGAAGGATCTGGCCACAGATACCGATCTGTCCACCCAGATCCAGCTTGCTGTCAGATCCGGCAGGCCTCTTGGTCCTCCTGGGCAGCAGGACTGCCCGAATGCTGGACAGAATTCCTCCCTGAGCGATGATCACTCTTCCCAGCAGTCTGCAGAGCTCCTCGTTGCCACAGACAGACAGCTGAAGGTGCCGGGGGAAGATCCCGGTCCTCCTTATGTCACGAGTTGAGTTTCCCACCAGCTTCAATGAGTCCCAGAGGCTAAGTGGGATTAACCTGTATAAATAAATGTTGAATGAATGAATGTAAGCATCTGAGGAGCAATTGGGGACACCATGGCGTGAGAATGACTGGGAGTCGAACCGCGACTTTCTGGTCCCTGGTAGGCTGCTCCACTTCTACCCCATCTTGACCCCCAGTTATGACCACATAAGCTAGGCTAACAAGAAATGACTAATCACTAAAAGAACAACGCTAAACAGCAAACCAAAATGATTTAACAGTGAACATAAATTTTACCCATAATCCCTCCGTGAGGCCATGTGACCAGCAGTCAATCACAATGAACCAATGAGGTAGTCTCATTGAGAAATGAGGACCCACCCCCCCAAGGGAGACGTGGCGCCTGGGTGTGACGAAGCTAAATGTTTTGTCGGCATGAAGCTTGTTAGCCCGTCAAAAACAAAAAACAAGAATCCATAAATTAGCTGCAGCACTGTATAAGCCGCAGGGTTCAAAGTGTGTGAAAAACATAGCGGCTTATATACCGTAAAGTACAGTATGTCTGCCAATCTTACTGCATGTTTCTTCCCTGTCTCATCTCTCAGATTGTATCGGTGACAGGCTTTGTGGACGCTGACAGGGATGACCTGAAGCTCATGGCTTACTTGGCCGGTGCCAGATACACGGGATACTTGTGCCGCAGTAATACGGTCCTCATCTGCAAAGAGTAAGACTGCGAAGATGAACACGTTCATGTTCAGTCAGAAACTGCGGCTGGCTACATGTGTTTCTCTCCTTTAGACCCAGTGGACTGAAGTATGAGAAGGCTAAGGAGTGGAAGATCCCGTGTGTCAACGCTCAGTGGCTTTGTGATATTCTACTGGGGAACTTTGAAGCTCTGAGACAAATTCAGCACAGCCGATACTCCATCTTCACTCACCCCGAGCCACTGGCACCCAACCCTCAGTTGGTCCACAACCTGCTGGGTATGTCCAACAACAGCACTGTGTGAAGGAATATACTGAGAACCACGTTAGCATCACCTGAAGCCTGGCACAAGTACACCCTTACAGCAGCAGCCCTGCCTCTTTAAGAATCACTTTAAAGAGTTTGACATGTTCCCCCAGACTCTGCTCATTTACCCTATTCTAATCACATTTGAACAAACTTGTACAAAACTAAACCAATAAAAATTTGCTTCCTTGAAACCAGATGTATCATCTGCTGCCCCTTACACCAGAGAGTTAGATTAAAATGTGCAATTTCTAAAACCAAAATGACACATTATCATCCATAGACGAGCCCATTGGGATAGAGAAGTTGGGTAATTTAGATGTATTAGTACTAGGTGTTGAATTGACTAGTCAATTCTAGGACATTTTGCGAGTTTTTAAATTTCACGTCGACTAGTCACAGTCGTGCAATTGTGTCACGTGATCAGCGCCAGGCACTGACTACAAAATGGATTCTTCCAAGCAGACGGAAGGCGAGGAACAGGCCAAGTCTCAGCAAACCAGTAGAAATCCATCAACAGTGTGGAGGTATTTCACTAAAGATTACTCTTCCGGTTCAACTATCCACCACCGCCCCCCCCCCCCCCCACCCACACACACACACACACACACCTTTTTAGTTTTTATTTTATTTAATCCACCATAAAACTAAACTAAAAACAGGGGGGCCCTGCCCCCCTGTTTTTAGTTTAGTTTTTTTTACGTGCTGTATGTTTCTTTCACTTTTGCAGCTTAATAATACTGTATTTTTTGGCCTATAAGTCTCAGTTTTTTGCATAATTTACATGCCCTGCGACTTATAGTCCGAAGTGACATATTTATGGATTTTTTCCCATATTTATAAACCATTTTTTGGCTGAGATATGACCGTTTACATTAATTCTGACTGAAAAAAAACAAAAACAACAGTACCACTTTCAGCCACTTGATGGCAGCAGAGTAGTAATAGTTGTATGGCATGCTGTTGGCTGTTGTATCATGTAATAGGTAAACGTGGCTGTAATGACAAATTCAAAAAAGTTCACAACAAAAACAACTGGACTTCATTTATGATACTATACTTTATACTTTATTTATTTATTTATTTTTTTTACTTTTTAGAATTTGCCATGTCCTGGATGACTGAGAATCTTCACCAGGTTTTAATGACTCAATCGGCCTGCCATAGCCTCCCCACTTTCATTCTGCTCTCTGCTTGGAACTGTCAAAACAGCTGCACCACCCCAGCAAAATTCAGCTGATTTGACTATTAAAGTACATTTATTGAGCAAATGTTAGACTGACACACACCTTTGCTATAATTTCGAGCAAACAAACGTTTAGATGCTTTTCTTGTTAAATTTCAGAGAAACGAGCCACGTTCCTCCTTCTTTTTTCCCGTCCTGCACATTCGTGGAGCACCGAGGCAGCAAAACTATTTTTTAAATAAAGCTGATTTGACCATTAGAGTACATTTATTAAGCAAATGTTAGACTGAGACACACCTTCGCTATAATTTTGAGCAAACAAATAATTGTTTTTAAGTGTTAATCTAGTTAAATTCTGTCAAAGTCCTCCCGTGCACGCTCCTGCAGCTGCCATTTGGCAGCCCATCAGTTTTTGGCACAACACATCCACATTTCCGGATTCGGCCCACATTTCTGGGTTGTTGGCGGTGACGCGTAATAGATGCGACGTATATGGCAAAGCAACATATTTATGGATTTTTCCACTTTATTAGACAAATCTGGACTGATGGGACTTATAGGGGGGTGCGACGTGTCCGCCGGAAAATACGGTTTCGGTTTTCCTGTGACTTCTTTGCAGAATGATAAATGGTAGGAGCATAAACGTAGCATCTTGAGTTCCTATGACGTCATCGACTAGTCGACGTTGACTCGACTTTTATCCTGTTGAAGTCGACTTTAAAAATATGAAGTTGTGCAACCCCTAGTTGGTACTTATTTACACTCAGATTTACTCAGATTTGACTCAAATGTAAACTGAAGTAAACTTCTAAGCAACAGATTTTGACATTTTGATACAAGCTAGTTGTTGTTCGTGTTAGATTAGAGTTTAAGAAAAGATTGAAATGGTAAGTGGAAGAGTTTAAAAGAAGTTTTGTAGTAAAACTGAGGTGTATTTCTGACCTGCTTAAGGCCCTGACACGTTTTGTGAGTGAAACCGTAGCTTTTCAGCTGCAGTTTGATCTTTTGTGTACATGACAACAGCACTCGTTCTCTCTGAAACGGAAGGTTTCTGAATCCTGCTCTGAGTGGAGATTTTCAGGGGAACCCTCGACACTCCACCTTCTACAGGTCCTTCTCAAAAAATTAGCATATTGTGATAAAGGTCATTATTTTCCATAATGTAATGATAAAAATGAAACTTTCATATATTTCAGATTCATTGCACACCAACTGAAATATTTCAGGTCTTTAATTGTTTTAATACTGATGATTATGGCATACAGCTCATGAAAACCCAAAATGCCTGTCCCAAAAAATTAGCATATTATGAAAAGGTTCTCTAAACAAGCTATTAACCTAACCATCTGAATCAACAACGTAACTCTAAACACCTGCAAAAGATTCCTGAGGCTTTTAAAAACTCCCAGCCTTGTTCATTACTCAAAACCGCAATCATGGGTAAGACTGCCGACCTGACTGCTGTCCAGAAGGCCATCATTGGCACCCTCAAGCAAGAGGGTAAGACACAGAAAGAAATTGCTGAACAAATAGGCTGTTCCCAGAGTGCTGTATCAAGGCACCTCAGTGGGAAGTCTGTGGGAAGGGAAAGGTGTGGCAGAAAACGCTGCACAACGAGAAGAGGTGACCGGACCCTGAGGAGAATTGTGGAGAAGGGCCGATTCCAGTCCTTGGGGGACCTGCGGAAGCAGTGGACTGAGTCTGGAGTAGAAACATCCAGAGCCACCGTGCACAGGCATGTGCAGGAAATGGGCTAAAGGTGCTGCATTCCCCAGGTCAAGCCACTTTTGAACAAGAGACTGCTTCAGAAGCATCTCGCCTGGGACTGCTGCTGAGTGGTCCAAAGTTATGTTCTCTGATTACAGTAAATTTTGCATTTCCTTTGGAAATCAAGGTCCCAGAGTCTGGAGGAAGAGAGGAGACACAGAATTCACATTGCTTGAGGTCCAGTGTCAAGTTTCCACAGTCACTGGGGTGTCATGTCATCTGCTGGTGTTGGTCCACTGTGTTTTATCAAGCGCAGGGTCAATGCAGCTAGCTATCAGGAGATTTTGGAACACTTCATGCTTCCATCATGTTTTTCAGCATGTTCTGGGTCTTCCCCGGGGTCTCCTCCTAGTTGGACTTGCCCAAAGCGCCTCCCTAGGGAGGCGCTATGGGAGCATCCTTACCAGATGCTTGAACCACCTCAACTGGCTCCTCTCAATGTGGAGGAGCAGCGGGTCTACTCCAAGTCTCTCCAGATAACTGAACTTCTCACTCTATCTCTAAGGGAGAGTCCAGTTACCCTGCAGAGGAAACTCATTTCAACTGCCTGCATCCATGATCTCATTCTTCGGTCACTACCCAGAGTTCTTGACTATAGGGTAGGAACGTAGACCGACTGGTAAAGAGAGAACTTTGCTTGACAGCTCAGCTCTCTATTTACCACAACGGACCAATACAGAATCCTCAATACTGCAGATGCTACACCAGGCCATCTGTCAATCTCACACTCCATCCTTCCTTCACTTGTGAACAAAACCCCAAGATACTTGAACTCCTCCACTTGATGCAAAACTTCACCCTCGGCCAGGGCCTCAGATTTGGAGGTGCTGATTTTCATCTCAGCCGCTTCACACTCGACTGCGAACTGCTCCAGTGAGAGCTGAATATCACAGCACGATGACGCCAGTAGGACCACATCATCCAGATAAACAAGAAATACGTTTTTTTACTCCCTTCTTTTCTGTGTGCAGGTTAAACGAACACCACACTACCTCATCTTACGACACTCTTGTTCAGCATATATGACACTTTGGATCAAAATATGGTAATTATATAGCCACAATTATATCTCCTCCTTGAATCGCCACCTTTTCGTGGTGGAGGAGTTTGTGCGCCTGAATGATCCTAGGAGCTATGCTGTCGTGTGCAATTTTAATTGCCCCTGGTAGGGTCTCCGAAGGCAGATAGGTCCTAGGTGACAGGCCAGACAAAGAGCGATTCAGAAGATTTTTATGGACAGGACAAAACAAGGAACTCTGTGTCCCTTGCCTGGACGTGGGTTACCGGGGCCCAATCCTGCAGCTAGACCTGAGGGAGGGGCTCGTCGGCAAACGCCTGGTGACCGGGTCTCTACCCATGGGGCCCGGTTGGGCTCAGCCCGAAGGAGCAGCATGGATTTGCTTTCCTGTGGACCCACCATCTGCAGGAAGGGCCGTAAAAGTCAGGTGCATGATGCCATGGGCAGTGGCCGAAGGCGGGGACCTTTGCGCTCTGACCCTGGCTTACCAAAGCTGGCTTTTGGGACATGGAACGTGACCTCTGGTGGGGAAGGAACCTGAGCTTGTGTGTGAGGTTGAGAGGTACCGTCTAGATATATCCTGATGCATGCTCAATAATCCAGGTAGAAAAATCCAAAAAAGTTCAGTCTGGTCCTCTGGACATCCAATCTGGATCTAGATATAGTTGGGCTCACCTCGACGCACAGCATGGGCTCTGGAACTGACATCCTTGAGAGGGGTTGGACCTTATTCCACTCTGGAGTTGCCCTTGTTTAGAGGCGTTGAGCTGGTGTGGGTCTACTTGTAGCCCCCCGACTTGGTGCATGTGTGTTAGAGTTGCCAGGACCGACCTGGAGGGGATGTTATTGAAAACCTGCGGCCATTAGCGCGCGCTAACTCCACCGCTGCTGGCTCTACTTTGGACAATATCCGGATGTGTTTGGTCAATGCAAGATCTGTTACCAACAAAACTTTTATCCTCAGGGATTACTTTCAACAGCACGATCTGGACTTTTTCTGCATCACAGAGACTTGGATGTCTCCGGGTGAGTCCAGCGCCTTGATGGAATTACTGCCACCGAACAGTCTGTGTTTTAACGCCCCGCGGCCATCAGGCCGGCGCAGTGGTGGATTATTAACAATGTTCAAATCAACTTTTGACTGTAAACAACTGCCCATCCCAGTGTCCCGTGCCAGCTTTGAGCTGAGCGTCTTTGAACTCGGCCACTCGCCTCCGACGTTATTTGCACTCGCCTACCGTCCACCTTGGTCTAAGGATTTCATAAATGAGTTTTCTGACTTGTTGGCTGAAATCACACCAAAATATAAGCGTTTTCATTATTGGTGACTTTAATTTGCACGTGTGCTGTCCTGAGAAGCCCTTGGTTAAGGACTTTTTCGATTTATTGGACTCATTTAATTTTACTCAGCATGTAAACGGTCCCACCCAAGAGCGTGGACACACACTGGACCTTGTTTTAACTCATGATATGACTGTTAATAATCTTGTTATTGGTGATAATGTTTTTTCAGACCACATGCCAGTCCAGTTTGAGTTCACCCTCCCCCATCTAACTCCTAAGCCGTGCATTCGTGCACGTAGGACCCGGACCATTAACCACTTCACTGCCGCACGTTTCACAGATGTTTATAACTCTGAAATGATAATTTAGGCCCCACCACTGAGGAGCTGACATCCCAGTTCAACTCTGTCTGCTTAAAGACTCTGGATCATGTTGCACCTGTTAAAACCAAAAAATCAAAACTCAGAGCAGAACCTTGGCTGAGTGACGTCACCAAGGCCGCTAGGCAGCAATGTAGAAGGGCGGAACGAAAGTGGAGGAAAGACAGGCTGCAGGTCTCTTTTCAAATACTAAATGAGAGCTGGTGCTGTTATCAGAAAACAGTAAAAGCTGCAAAATCAAAATTCTTCTCTGATATAATTACCTCAAACTCTCACAACCCACATGTCCTCTTCTCCACCCTAAACTCTGTTCTCCACCTCACTGAACCATCACCTCTGGAAGCCTCCACTGAGCTGTGCGACAACTTCCTACATTTCTTTGTGGAAAAAATTGCGACCACCAGGGCTCTCATTTCCCCTCCAACTCATGACCCATCCATTCCACCTCAATCTGTAGCTCCTTTTGACCATTTTGAACCCATCACTCTTATCTTCTCTAGAGCAGGCCATGTGCAGCTTGAAACCTTCTGGCTCCCCTTTTGATGTGGTCCCCCCTCGACTACTAAAGGAGGTTTTTCCTACTCTAGGTCCGTCCATTCTTGCCATAGTAAACAGTAGTTTATCCACTGGCGTGGTGCCAAAAACCTTTAAACATGCTGCCGTCCAGCCTCTCCTGAAAAAAACAAACCTTGACCCCTCAGTCGTTTCCAACTTCCGGCCTGTCTCCAAACTCCCATTTGTTTCTAAAGTACTGGAGAAAATAGTCGAGTCCCAGTTGAAGTGCTTCCTGGAGGATCACACCATCTTAGAGCTTTTCCAATCTGGCTCTAAACCTCTCCACAGCACTGAAACTGCCCTGCTGAAGGTCTTTAACGACATCTTCAGATTCACAGATACCGGTGATTCTGTGCTGCTTTTCCTGTTGGACCTCACAGCCGCCTTTGACACCATCGACCATGAGATCCTCATTGCTAGGTTGGAGCAGTGGGTGGGCGTCACAGGATCAGCCCTCAATTGGTTCAGATCTTACCTCACTGACAGATCCTTTTGTGTCTCCAAGGATTTTAGTTCTGCAGAGGCAGAGCTTAAATGGGGGGTTCCGCAGGGGTCCATCCTGGGTCCCCTCCTATTCTCTTTATACCTGCTGCCGCTTGGTGCTATTTTCCGGAAACACAACATGCCCTTCCACTTCTATGCCGATGACTGTCAAGTTTACTTCCCCATAAGACACAATGGTACATGCTCTATTCAACCGCTGCTCAACTGCCTGGCTGACATCAGGGACTGGATGGCTTTAAATTTCTTAAGTTTCAATGAAAAGAAGTCTGAAGTCATGTTGTTCCCTCCCAACGACATGATCACAAAGCACTGCATCGACCTTTCCGCTCTAACCCTGTCAGAAAAACAAAGAGTCACTAATCTGGGTGTGATAATAGACCCTTCCCTGAAACTTAACAATCATGTAAACATGATTGTTAAATCATGCTTCTTCCATCTGAGGCGGCTGTCTAAACTGAAGCCCGTATTGTCCATAAAGAACCTGGAGACCGTAATACATGCATTCATTACATCTAGGCTTGATTACTGCAATTCGCTCCTGTTTGGTATCAGTCAGACCTCCATTGCACGACTACAACTGGTCCAGAATGCAGCAGCCCGGTTTTTAACCAGTACAGGCAAAAGAGAGCACATTACACCTGTTTTGGCCTCACTGCACTGGTTACCGGTTCACTTTCGAATCCAGTTCAAAATACTCATGTATGTCTACAAATCACTGAACAATTTCGCACCCCCCTATCTCTCTGATCTGCTACAACCGTATGTCCCAGCACGCTCCCTGAGGTCAGCGGACCAGTTGCTCCTCACAGTTCTAGGAACTCGTCTTAAGCGCAGAGGTGACAGGGCCTTCTCTGTAGCAGGACCAAGACTCTGGAACGAGTTACCTCTGCTTGTCAGACAGGCCCCATCCCTCTCGGTTTTCAAGTCCCATTTAAAAACTCACTACTATTCAATAGCTTTCAACACAAGATGATCTGTGTTTTGATCCTGTATGCTCCACACTGGTTTGTCGTCATTATCTGCATCATTTTTTGTCTATATTCTGATTTACCTCATTTTGTATTTTGCTTTGTGTGTTACCTGTTGTTTTGTCTGTACAGCACTTTGGTTGGCCTTGTTGCTGTTTTAAGTGCTTTATAAATAAAGTGGTATGGTATGGTATGGTATGGTATGGTATAGAGTTTTCCCCTGTAGATGAGAGTGTGGCTTCCCTTTGCATTCGGGTGAGGGCACGGGCTCTAACTGTTGTTTGTGCCTGCGCACCGAACTACAGTTCAGAGTATCCAGCCTTCTTGGAGTCCTTGACTGGGGTGCTGGAAGGTTTGCCAGCTGGGGACGCATTTATTCTGCTGGGGTACTTCAGTGCCCACGTTGGTAATGACAGTGTGACGTGGAGGGTCGTGATTGGGAGGAACGGCCTCTCTGATCTGAACCTGAGTGATGTTCTGTTGTTGAACTTCTGTGCGAGTTGTAGTTTGTCCATCGTGAACACCATGTTCGAGCATAAGGGTGTCCATAAGTGCACTTGGCACCAGGGCGCCCTAGGCAGTAGATCACTGATTGACTTTCTAGTCGTGTCATCTGATTTGCAGCCATTTGTTTTGGACACTTGGGTGAAGAGAGGAGCTGAGCTGTCTACTGATCACCTCCTGGTAATTAGTTAATCAGATGGCGGGGGTAGATGCCGGACAGACCTGGTACACCCAAATGTGTAGTGAGGGTTTGCTGGAAATGCCTGGCAGAAGAACCCGTCAGAGAAATCTTCAACTCACACCTCTGGGAGAGCTTTAACCGCATCCCAGCTAAGGTGGGGGACATTGAGTCAAAGTGGGCCATGTTCTGCTCCTCGCTTGTTGAGGTAGCTGCCTTGAGCTGTGGCCGCAAGGTTGTCGGTGCTTCGCGTGGTGGCCATCCACGAACTCGGTGATGGACACCCCAGGTAAGGGAGGCTGTCAAGCTGAAGAAGGAGTCCTATCGGGCCTTGTTGGCCATTGGGACTCTAGTGGCAGCTGAGGAGTACCGGAGAGCCAAGCGGTCCACAGCCTAAAAGCTCGGATGTGAGAGTAGTTCGATGAGACCTTGGATAGAGATTCTTGGTCGGCTCCAAGGAGATTCTGGCAAACCATCAGGTGGCTGAGGAGGGGAAAGCAGCACTTTACTAACACTGTGTTCAGTGAAGGTGGGGTGCTGTTGACCTCAACCGGTGATGTTGTTGGGAGGTGGAAGGAATACTTTTTGGACCTTCTCAATCCCACCAGCACATCTTCCATGGAGGAAGCTGAGTCGGGGGACTTTGGGGTTGATCCGTGCATAACTTGCTGAGATCGTCAAGGTAGTTAAAATGCTCGGAGGTGGCAGGGTTCCGGGATTGGATGAGATTCACCCTGATTTCCTTAAGTCTGTGGATGTGGGGCTGTCTTGGTTGACACGCCATTGAAACGTCACATGGATATTGAGGGCAGTACCACTGGATTGGCAGACTGGGGTGGTGGTTCCCCTCTTCAAAAAGGGGGACCGGAGGGTGTGCTCCAATTATAGGGGCATCACTCTCCTTAGCCTCCCTGGCAAGGTCTATTCAGGGCTGCTGGAGAAGCGAGTCCGATCACTGGTCAAACCTCAGATCCAGGAGGAACAATGTGGGTTCTATCCTCGCCGTGGAACACTAAATCAGCTCTTTACCCTCACTAGGGTCCTCGAGGGGCCATGGGAGTTTGCCCATCCAGTCTACATGTGTTTTGTGGACTTGGAAAATGCATTCGACCGTGTTCCTCAGGGTACACTGTTGGGGGTGCTCCATGAGTATGGGATTAGGGGCCCGTTGTTACAGACTGTCCAGTCCCTATACAATCAATCAATTAATCAACTTTATTTCTCTAGCCTGATGCATGCTTAATAATCCAGGTAGAAAAATCTAAAAAAGTTAAGTCTGGTCCTCTGGACACTCAAAAAACAAACCAAAGCAAAAACAACAACAACAAAAATGTAGAACCGTTTCGTCTTCCATCCAAAAGACTTCCTCAGTCTGAGGTGCTGTATTCAGCTCAGTCTTATAAGTAGCACCTTCTCAGAGTGGATCAACCAGTTTGCTGCTGACAACCAAAACCAGCTGCAGCAAAACTGGTTGATCCACTCTGAGAAGGTGCTACTTATAAGACTGAGCTGAATACAGCACCTCAGACTGAGGAAGTCTTTTGGATGGAAGACGAAACGGTTCTACATTTTTGTTTTTGCTTTGGTTTGTTTTTTTTTTGAATGTCCAGAAGACCAGATTTAACTTTTTTAAATTATTTCTACAGCACATTTTAAAAACCGCAGGAGTAGCCAAAATGCTGTACAGTAAGACAAAAAAAAAAAGATTAAGACAATAAAAAACAAAGCATACACAAAGAAACATAAAAACATACACATATCAGTTTCATAGCAGGTGTGTTTTAAATGCCATAAAAGATAAGATCACATGTTAAAAGCCAAATAATAAAATTGTGTTTTTTAAAAAGAGATTTAAAAACAGGAAGAGAGGAGGCCTGTCTGACACTCAAGGGTAAATTGTTCCATAACCTGGGAGCAACAACAGCAAAAGCTCTGTCACCTCTGAGCTTCATCCTAGTTTTAGGGACTGTCAGCAGCAGCTGATCAGCTGATCTTGACTGGGGAGGGCAGTTAGGCTGAAGCAGCTCAGACAGATATGGTGGGACAAGGTTGTTCAGGCATTTATAAACAAACAGCAAAAACTTAAAATTAATTCTATAGTGCACTGGTATCCAATGAAGGGACGCCAGGATGGGAGTAATATGCTCGTGCCTACGGGCCAGAGTTAACAGGCGAGCAGCAGAGTTCTGCACAAGCTGCAGACAGGCAAGAGAGGTCTGGCTAATACTTGCATACAGTGCATTACAGTAGTCGAGACGAACTGTGAAACAAGCGGTGCGAGAGTTTGGTTCGCATTGCCATAGTAAGTCGGACCCCTTCATGGTGGGAGTTGGACTCCGCCAGGGCTGGCTATTGTCACCGATTCTGTTCATAACTTTTATGGACAGAATTTCTCGGTGCAGCCAGTTGGCGGAGGGATTCCAGTTAGGTGGCCTCAGGATTCCATCTCTGCTCTTTGCAGATGATGTGGTCCTGTTGG
>NC_056506.1:4136168-4141443 GCF_014905685.2 Nematolebias whitei | reverse complement strand
ATTTGGCGCATCATAAAGAGGAAGGTGCGACAAAGAAGGCCCAAGACTATTGAACAGTTAGAGGCCTGTATTAGACATGAATGGGAGAGCATTCCTATTTCTAAACTGGAGAAACTGGTCTCCTCTGTCCCCAGACGTCTGTTGAGTGTTGTAAGAAGGGGGGATGCCACACAGTGGGAAAATGGACTAGTCCCAACTTTTTTGGGATTTGTTGACGCCATGAAATTTGGAAACAACAGATTTTTCCCTTAAAGTGATACATTCTCTCAGTTTAAACTTTTGATCTGTGACTTGTGTTCTATTCTGAATAAAATATTAGATGTTGGCACCTCCACATCATTGCATTCAGTTTTTATTCACAATTTGTTTAGTGACCCAACTTTTTTGGAATCCGGTTTGTATATGTGTGTGTATATATAGATGTGTGTGTGTATATATATATATATATGTGTGTGTGTGTGTATATGTATATATATTAGGGCTGCAACAACGAATCGATAAAATCGATAAAAATCAATGATTAAAAGCATTGGCATCGAATTTCATTATCGATTCGTTGTGTCGTGCGATTATGTATCCATCACGGCGCTGCGGAGCTGTTTTGTTCAACTGCAGTTCATTGTCAATGCTGACTGACTGAATAAAGTTTGAAAAAAAAAAAACTCTGCAGCGCGAGTCGAACAGAGCGAGGGGCGAGGCAGAGCAGGGGCTGTTTTCAAAGGAAAATAAGTAAATTTTACAAATGACCGACGCAGCGAAAACGGTTCAACCCAAGTCCTCCAAAGTGTGGGAGCTCTTCACAAAGATAAAAAATGAGAAACATGCAGCTTTGAAAAGTGACGACACGACACGGGAGAACCACGGAGATAAACGTAAACATGTCGGAGTCACGAGGAGGAGGAAGGAGCTGCAGCTGATACAACTCTTCATGTGTTGCAGGTGAGTCTCTACAATTTAACACATTGTTCTGTTTCAAGAGAGAAAACGTAATGTCAGTCTGTCTGGAAGATGAAGCTGTTTGTTTGTTTGTTTATCTGATTAATGACGGTGATAGAAAACGTGTGTTACTTTTTATTTAATTAAATTTAATTGGAACAAGCAGTGTTTAAATGTGATTTATAAATAAATCTAACACAAAGATAATAATTTAATGATTAAGCTTCAACTTTTAATTTGCTGGCAAAGTCTGAAGACACTGCAGGTATGGCAGGATGAATTGCATTTAAACAAGAATTAAAGTAATTTATTACATCTACTCAAATGTGTAGAATTAAGTATTTGATGTGTGTGTGTGTGTGTGTGTTTAATTGCTCTTTTAGCTACTTTTGCCTGAACTTAACACTGTAAGTGAAACAAGGCATTTCTTGAGTTGCTGTCAATTATAATATAATACATATTTACTCTCTCATTCCAGAAAACAACAACAACACTTCATGATGGACAGACATCATGGACACCACAGCACCAGCTGTCTTCACTGAAACATCCTGAACATGATCGTCACTGACATGAGGCCTCTGTCGATGGTTGAAGACGAAGGCTTCACTACAATAATCCACATTTTTAATCCAGGTTACACTCTTCCCTCAATGACACATTTTACAAAGTAGCTACATATTGTGCAGGTATAAATCATACATTTGTATATATTTTTATGTTCCTTTTTTTTTTTTTTTAAGTTATTTAACTTTTATTTTTTATTATTCAATATTTTACTAACAGAATAGTCAAATAGCAACCTGTTTTTTGTGTGAATTGCTATGTCAGTCAAATAATAATAATAATGTCATCACAATGTCAGCACTGTATGTTTCCATACAATGGTGAAATTAGTCTCTGCATTTAACCCATCCACCACCAGGTGGTGCAGTGGGCAGCTATTGAAAGCGCCCGGGGGACATTTTGGGGATGAGACGTGCTGCCCAGAGACGCCACGTGATGTGCAGTGACTGGGGATC
This sequence comes from Nematolebias whitei, assembly GCF_014905685.2. Taxonomy (NCBI): domain Eukaryota; kingdom Metazoa; phylum Chordata; class Actinopteri; order Cyprinodontiformes; family Rivulidae; genus Nematolebias; species Nematolebias whitei. The sequence continues at coordinate 4,139,485 of NC_056506.1, read as the reverse complement.
GAACCTGGGACTTTCGGGTCCCAAGCCGGCTGCCCTGCCTCTACACCATCTCGGCCCCCAAATGTTCAATTTTGGAATAAAGGGGTGGAAATTAAAACGTTGGTTTTTTTTGCCGATTCATCGATTAATCGAAAAAATAATCGGCCGATGAATCGATTATTGAAGTAATCGTTAGTTCTAGCCCTAATATATTCATATATATACATATGTATGTATGGATGGTGCTGTTTTTGTATAACAAGCATGCCTGCAGCGCCAGCACGTTATGTCACGCACACTGTTAGAGTTTAGATTTGTGAAAATTTACAAATTTGCAGTGTTCGAGTGTTGTCATTGTGTTAGAGAGAGTTAATGTCATGAATAAATTTGACCTTAAACATAATCCAAGTTGAAGTGTTACATCATTTTCAGCCCCCTTTTGGAAACTGCATTTGGTAGCAGGCCAAATTGACAAAGACCATGCAGAATAACGTAGTGTTTTAATTCCACAGCAGAGGAAGCTATGAAGTCTCTGTAAGTATGTGTAGGGAAAAAATATTGGTATTGGTATCGGCCAAATAAGTTTTAACGTATCGGATATCGGCCAAAAATCCAATATCATGCATCCCTAAACAAAATATTTGCTAAAAGAATAAAAAAGTAAGCAGCGCTGTACCGTCGGATTATGTTTTGCTCTGACTGCTAACATTTTGAAAGACGATCCAAACTGTTGTAGCAAAGGTGCGTGCCCTGGGCTGATTGTTTTGGAGTTTCATGCCTCACCAGCACTGGTGTAGTGGGCAGGAAAGTAATGTTAGACTGGTCTGATCTGGGCCAACAACAGGGACCAGCTGTTTGCAGCTGTGAGCACAGAAACGTTTTCTTATCAGAATGTATTGGAGCCATTTGCTTTAGGATTATGATGCAGAAACAAACAAGAGCTGGAGCACACCTCACAGTGATGTATGGGCCTGAGTGTGTGACTCTTCAATATCTGCTGTGTTTGTTCAGAACCTCCAGTTTGTCCAGAAGCAGAAGCTCTCCATTTCCACAAACACACCTGCAAACAAGAAGGCCAGGTAGGTGCACAAAGTCTGAAAGGAGCTGTTCTTATCCTGTTTGGGTCAATGTGGATCGCTGTGTGTGCAGACTGGAAGAGATCCAGTCCCCCAGTAAGAAGCTCCCCCCAGAGTCCACCCCTTGGATTGTGTTTACAGGCTTTGAGCCCATGCAGGTGCAGCAGTACACCAAGGTAAAGCTTCATCCCACCATAGACTCACTGGTTTGTTTTTCCGCTGTGCTTCATGGTGTCTGTCTCTGCCCCCCTCCTGTCTGCAGAGGTTGCACGCTTTAGGTGGAGAAGTAGCCGACTGTAGTCAGAGCGCCACCCACCTGGTTGCCAGCAAGGTGACCCGCACCGTCAAGTTCCTCACGGCCATGTCTGTGGTGAAACACACCGTGACCCCAGAGTGGCTGGAGGAGAGCTGGAGGAGCCAGAAGTTTGTGGGTATGAGCTCGTTCCCCCCCTCAGATCGGGTGCTACGTGCAGGTTTAACTCTGTCTTGTTCCCGCTGCAGATGAGCAGAGTTATACTCTGAGGGATGCTGAGGCAGAGGTGTTGTTTAACTTCAGTCTGGAGGAGTCACTGAAACGAGCCCACAGTGCACCGCTTTTTAAGGTTAGAACCTAAAACCACAAAGAAGTCCTTTAAGGCAGCATCTCACCAGGCTGGGACTGGATATATTTTACACCTGTTCAAAATTCATGTGACTCGGGTAGGAAGATGAGAGCCTCCTTCAAACATTACAAAACATTTTGAAAACTCTCCCGCAAAAACTAGGCAACCTGTCACCAGTGGTGGGATGAAAATTATGTAGGGGGATATGGGGCTGGATATATATTGTTAATTATCACTTATGAGTTAAGCTCATAAGATATGCATGTACTATGCAAATAACCTTGTTGTGTGGGCACCACCTCTCTTGGAGAGGAAAAATCAGTCTCTATTTAACCCCAAATTAATGTAAACTGAAACGTGAATTCTTTTCTCGTGTTTAAAGGGCATCAAATCAGTTAATACACGCAGATATGCCACAATAATCACAAATTCAGTTGATTTTGTGTATTTTATTATAAAAATAATAATCTGTGATATATGTGATGAAAATTATGCATGACAAAAGTTAACTGAATAACAAATAGCTTTGCATCAAAGGTCTAATTGATGAGGAAACGTAAAAGGCAGATTTTGGACTGGTTCCTGTTTGTGAAGTGGTTAAAATTTTGTCTAAGGTGAGCTGTAGTTTGTCTGATAAGATTATCGTGATGTAGGGTCACCAGAAAGGCATTAATAAGTCTCCTACCAGGGTGAGATAGTCAGAGCATGTTTCCAACAGCTGCTTAAATTGATACCAGCAAGGCCTGAGATGCTCCGGTGACTGAGAGGCTGATTTTTCCTCAAAGTTCACCCATCATCGGTTGGAGGGACGAAGGTCCGGCCACTGGCTCTGAAGTCAGCTGGGATTTACCACTCTGCGGTGTGATGGTTCTGGTTCTGTCTGGTTCTATGTCTTTCTCTCATCCTGAGACATCTGCAGAAAGGATGCTTATCTCCTCAATTCCCTTCCTAGGATGTCTCTCTAGGAGGATGTGTCTTTCTCTGAAGTTTACTTGAAGTCCAGTGAAGTGTGTAGAAGTCAAGAAGTAGATGTGAAGAAGTGAAACTTAACTGTCTGTGTGTTACAGATTGACTTTGGTCCACCTCAGGAGGGGGTGGTCCTAACTCTTTGTCATGTTTTTTATAAAGGCCTATTAAATAAATATACTCCTTTTGTCTCTGTGTGCCTTAAAATTTACTCTTTTAAAAGAGACAATAAGACCAAATATATACTTAAAGAGATATTACTTAAAACACACATTTTCATGAATAAACATTCAGGTACAAACCGGATTCCAAAAAAGTTGGAACACTAAACAAATTGTGAATAAAAAGTGAATGCAATGATGTGGAGGTGCCAACATCTAATATTTTATTCAGAATAGAACACAAATCACAGATCAAAAGTTTAAACTGAGAGAATGTTTCATTTTAAGGGAAAAATCTGTTGTTTCCAAATTTCATGGCGTCAACAAATCCCAAAAAAGTTGGGACAAGTCCATTTTTCCCACTGTGTGGCATCCCCCCTTCTTCTTACAACATCCAACAGACGTCTGGGGACAGAGGAGACCAGTTTCTCAAGTTTAGAAATAGGAATGCTCTCCCATTCATGTCTAATACAGGCCTCTAACTGTTCAATCGTCTTGGGCCTTCTTTGTCGCACCTTCCTCTTTATGATGCG
>NC_056506.1:4134013-4136068 GCF_014905685.2 Nematolebias whitei | reverse complement strand
TCTGAGAGACACTGACACTCTGAGAAGCTCTTTTTATACCCAATCATGTTGTCAATTGACCTAATTAGTGTTAATTGGTCTTCCAGCTGTTCGTTATATGCTTAATTTCCTTTTTCCAGCCACTTATTGCTACTTGTCCCAACTTTTTTGAGATTTGTTGACACTGTGAAATTTTTAATCAACAATTTTTCATTTAAAATGTTACATTTACTCAGATTAAACTTTTGATCTGTCATCTATGTTATATTATGAATAAAATATTGACATTTGCCATCTCCACATCATTGCATTCAGTTTTTATTCACAATTTGTTTAGTGTCCCAACTTTTTTGGAATCCGGTTTGTATAAAATAAAACAGAAATGACATTTTGTAATTAATAACATGCAGTGTTTCACCAAAAGGTGTCGCTGTCCATCTCCTGAAGAGGGAATGTCATTAAACAAAGGGTTCTTATGGTGTTATCTTCATGGGAACGAACTCTGGGAGGAACACTCCTTTTGATAAACGTGAAGTTATCAACGTAGCGAGTTCAGATGTTTAACAAAAAACATTCGAGGTCAGTTGAACCAAAACTCTCATTAAAGCAATCTGTCCGTTTCATGGGAAATGAGTTCATATTGGCAGTAAAGTTAACACAGTGACAGTTTTTTTTTAATTACATTTACATTAGTGTTAACTAAGAAGTTTGTGAGCCGAGTTGAATATTTGTAAAACAATGTCTGTTTGTTCCCAAGGGAATAGATGAATCTTACTTTTAACAGTTTCAAACACAAACACAGGAATGTTGTTTGTTTGAGATGAGGTAAACTGTTTCTGAGGTGGTGTTCCCCTACACTGAGTACAAGTACTTTGTTACTGTACATAAGTACATTTTTCATGTTTCTGCACTTTACTTAAGTAGAGTTAAACGTGGGTACTTTCGACTTTTACTCTTCTACATTTTCCATTAAGTATCTGTACTTTATTACACTACATTTCTGTAATGCGTTGCGTTACAAGTTACATTCCCACGGTCAAGTACACAAAGGCATGTGGGAACACAGGTGATGCTACGCATTCCTGATTTTTGTTGCGCATGTGTACCTCCGTACCAGTTTTGTGCACTCCTGGTAATTATGACAGAAAATGGAGGATTTACTTGCAGTTACCTTCATAAAGACGCATGGGAGGGAGTGGTGGCACAGAGCTTAGAAAAGGTGGGCCTGTGGTCGGAAGATCGCTGGTTCAACTCCCAGTACTGACATCATTAAATTGTGGGTGGGAAAGGTGAAGCACCCACACCTGCCTCCATCATCATTTGCCCCACTCTGGGCCCTTGAGCAAGGCCCTTTACCCCCACCGTCTGCTCCCCTGGGTGTCCTAGATATCAGCTCTCTGCTCCACACAGAGGCTGTGGTAGCTCAGTGGTCTGTGGTTGTGTCAGGAAGGACATCTGGTGTTAAAATAACTTCTTTGTCTTCGTACAACTTAGTTTGCTGTGGCGACCCCTCAAGCTGAAAGAAGAAGAAAAAAAACAACCCGCGTACAGACAAACATGTGGTACTTCCTGTTTATCACTGTTGTGTTCAGCTGCTCATGAGGTCGGCCGCAGGGCTTTACCATCTTTTACATTTTTCCAGACTCAGTTTAGGTTTTGGAAATGGAATAAACTGTATTTCACCCTCTAAAGCAGGGCTCCTCAACTAAACTGCTCAGGGGGCCACACTTACTGAACGTCAGCAGCTCAGGGGCCCGACATCCAGCTGTTAGTCATTATGTAAATAAAGAGTCAGAGAGATTTATTTATCACTCCACCACATGTGCTGCATGTGGTGGAGTGATAATATGTACACAGGGTCCCAGTTACATCCAACGATAAAATGTAAAAGAAAAACAGTAATAACATCTAAGATATGAACTAAGAAAAACATCAACTAAATATAAATTAAGCACTAATAACATAAAAACATTATGTTGAACAGCAGCACGAACACAAGTCTGTGTGAGCAGATGAGCATGCGTGAACACAGCAACATGAAACAGATCAGCAGCAACATGAAACAGATCAGCAGCA
>NC_056506.1:4122779-4134003 GCF_014905685.2 Nematolebias whitei | reverse complement strand
CAGCAACATGAAACAGATCAGCAGCAACATGAAACAGATCAGCAGCAACATGAAACAGATCAGCAGCAACATGAAACAGATCAGCAGCAACATGATGTGATTTTTCACAGTGATTATCCTGGTTAGAGATTCATGAGTCTAACAGCTTCAGGGTAGAAGCTGTTCCTCAGTCTAGTGGTTCTACACTTAATGCTCCTAATAAACTAAGTATTACAATGATCTGTTACCTTTGACATTTGTTTATTTTGTTGCATTGAATGATAAATGCAATAAGCAGAAGCCCAAACCCAGAACCACCCCAAAAAAAATATATATATAAATATAAATATATACATTTTTATTTTTTATTGTTATTATTTTTTTACTTAATTTTTCAGGGGTGCTAAGATAAAGTTTAGGGGTGCTTGAGCACCCCCCTAAAGAGGCTAAACTAGCCAGAGTGAAACAAAGCTTCCCAGAGCTTTTAACATGGTTGCACAGACGTAGTATGTTCCTTGTTAAAAGTGTTGAGTAAGCAAAAATGATTCCAAATCAGGGATTAGCCTTTTCTATTGACCTCAAACACTTGTTTCAGGATTGTAAGATGATGAAAATATTTGATTGTTATTTTATTTAATTTGTATGAAAGGCGTTACAGAAATAAAGCTTGATTGATTGACTGAGGAACAGAAATTGTTCTGTCCACGCCTCTTTGAAAAAACTAAAACATAAAACACTTAAATACACCTGCACAAATCTCTCAGCAATCCTGGTTTTTTGGACTGACTGTAGGAGGTTTTACTCTGTTACCACAGCGATATAACGTTGACATTCAGCTTTAAATCTTAGTCCAGATATCTGGTAGGGATACATGAAACCTTAGAAGTGACGCAGGCTGGAGTTATTTTCATTTGGACTTTTTGCCTTTTAAGCAGAAATAACAAATGTTCCTTTCTGTGTGTTTGATGTGATGAAGGGGAAGTTCTTCTACCTGACTCCAGGAATCTGTCCAAGCCTCAGCACCATGAAGGCCATCCTGGAAAGTGCTGGAGGAAAGCTACTGTCCAAACAGCCTTCCTACAGGAAGATCATGGAGCACAAACAGAACAAGGTGCTCTGACGTCAGGAGATCTGCAGCAGTCAGATCAGCTTTATTTCCACTCAACTTTCCAAACAACAGCCAGTGTGACGGCACCAAAACAATCGTGGCAGTTCTAAACCCTGTTTTCTTTCTGTTGCAGAACCTTCCTGAGATCATCCTGATTTCCTGTGACAATGACCTGCACCTCTGTAGAGAATACTTCATGAAAAACATCGGTGAGACACACATACAACCCAGCCTGAGGGGTGAGAAACGCTGATTTTAACGAGGATTAGACAAGAGGTCTTTCTTTTGTGCTTTACTCTGCAGAGGTGCTTCATGTAACAAATGCCTACATATTCTGGTTTTCTGGGTCATCACTGATTTCTGATTATTGTACAACTTGGATCTACCAATACATGGTTCCCACATGCTCAACTGGTATTACGCAATACCACTTTTACGCCATTTTTGTAGGCAAGCGCTAGAAGACGATCATGATGTCTTTCAGACAGACCAAAGCAAAGTATGCTGATACTCTTGACCAATGTGCAAGAGAAAGATTTGCAGAAAATTGCTGCTGTCGGGACAGAGCTGGCCGAGAAGGAGATGTCATGCAGGTCAGGTGGCAGAGGACATTCCCAGAGGGAGAGCTGTCAAAACAGCACACATCGTTACATTCTGACATTGTTTAGCAAAATGACTACTGCGGGTGTTGATAAAATAAAATCAGAATATCATACAAAGTTGATTTATTTCAGTAATTCCATTCAAAAAGTGAAACTTTTGTTTTATATTCATTCATTACACACAGCCTGATATATTTCAAATGTTTATTTCTTGTAACGTGGATGATTGACTGTTGTAGAGAGCGCTATCTCTTCTGCATCATCTGCTGGGGCAGCACCAGAGCAAGTGACTTAAAAAAGATCAACAAGCTCATAAAGAAGGCTGGCTCAGTTCTGTGGACTCCTCTAGAACCTTTGGAGATGATTGTACAAAGAAGGATTCTTCATAAAATGAAGAACATTATAGACAACCCTCAGCATCCTCTTCATCAGACTGTCATACAACATCAGACTGTCATACAACAACAGAGTGTCTTCAGTCAGAGGCTTCTTCAGATCCGTTGTAGGACAGACGCTACAAGAGATCCTTCCTGCCCACAGCCATCATCATCTAGAACAACTCTTTAATGAAACCAGGATGATGAATTACCACAACATATAATTTCCCTCTGGGATTAATAAAGTTGTTTTGAATTGAATTGAATTGAATTGATACACCAGAGCCAACAATTGAGAAGAGCTGAAGGCCACTATCAGAGCAACCTGTGCTCTCAGAACACCTGAGCAGTGACGCACACTGATCCACTCCATGCCACGCTGCACTGATGCAGTAATCCAGGCTAAAGGAGCAACAACCACGTATTCAACCTGCACATGCTCATACTTGAAATGTTCATACTTTTCAGTTGACCAACATTTCTAAAAATCCTATTTTTTTATTGGTTTAATTTTCTGAGATACTGAATTTGTGGTTTTCGTTAGTTGTCACTTATAATCATCAACATCAAAACAAATAAACATTTGAAATATATCAGTCTGTGTGTAATGAATGAATATAAGATAAAAGTTTCACTTTTTGAATGGAATTACTGAAATAAATGAACTTTTTCACAATATTCTAATTTTATGACCAGTATCTGTATATAATTTGTTGTTTACCGGAATAAAAGTGATCAGAGCAGCTTCTTGATGTTTTTGAGGGCGGATCCTTGCAGTTGATGTTTACAAGCCAGACTTGACGACGTTCTGCACACAGCTCCTCTGTTTGAGGTCCTTCACATTTCCTCCTTTTGGGGATTAAGTAAAAACTGAGCTTTGTCGAACCGTCTGCCCAGTTGGAACATACTCTAACCCAACACGAAACAACCATTGCAATTTACTTAAAGAAAAAAATACTCAACGAACTTACTCAGCCTGTCTAGAAAGACGTGATTAGTGACATAAGTGCTTGTTAGATCAACAAAGTCCATGCTCAATAATCCAGGTATACAATCCAACATTTTTCAGTCAGGTCATCTGGACAGTTTCTGTTTTTGTGCTGAAACATTTCGCCTTCAGTCAGGAAGGCTTCATCAGTCAAGGAAGCACACAACAAAACGGATTCTTCCCCCAACAGCTTACTCCAAAGTGCTTGTTAGAGCCTTTTGAAATACTGCTCAGTTCTATCTGTTCAGCCTTTTCTAACTTGAGAATCTAGCTTAGTAGAGTCAGCTGTTTAAATAGCATTGTGTCAAGCAGTAACCAAGTACCTGTATGCTGTATAATTTGCATTTACAAAGGTACTGACAAACTTAAGATGTAGTATTGAGTCTTAAATCTATGCAATATTCTTGTGATGCAACGGTTAAAGTATGTGAATATTTTCTAGAGCTTACAGTACTATGCAAAATGTACTAGTTTTTCAATTTTACGGAACCAAAATTGGGCGGCTGTGGCTGAGTGGTTAGAGCAGTCGTCCTCCAATGCAAGAGTTGGGGGTTTGAATCCACCAGCAGTCACATGCTGAAGTGTCCCTGAGCAAGACACTGAACCCCTCACAGCCTCTGATGTGTGTCCCATCAGTGTATGAATGTGATAAAGCTCTGATTAGTCTCTTTAGAATGATTTGTTCAATTAGCTTTGTAGAGATCTAGTATAGAGCTGTATGAATGGGTAAATGAGGCACAGATTGTTGTAAAGAGCTTTGAGTATCTATAAGATAGAAAGGCGCTATACAAGTACAGTCCATTTACCATTTGGATGTTACATTACATGAGGACTATGTATACCAGTTTTCAGATACAAAATTTTCTCAAAGAACTACAAATAGCAGAAAACAGACTATCAATCAATACATTTTTTACACTCAATTCTCCTTGCAGGGTTCTGGTGAGTTGGTCCTTATTTCTAGCAGTCGTTAGGTGAGAGGCGGACTGCACCTGGACTGGTCATCAGTCCATCAGAGACTGAGACAACCATTCACACTCCTGCTCACACCTAGGAACAATTTAGATACCAATTAACCTAACATGCATGTTTCCTGCAGAGAACCCACAATGTAAACTCCACACAAATAAGCTCCATATGGGTTTTGAACCTGCAGCCGTCATGCTTAGAGTTGATAGCTGATAACTGCACCACTGTTCCACCTTCAGCGCAAAATATGTTGGTGAAAATTTCAGATAAAATGAAAAATAGCTCTTCCATTGTATAGGGATGTGCGATGTGGCATAAAATTCATATCCCAATATCTATTGTGATGGGTGGAAATAGTGATGTATGTCATGATATGTTTTTGGTATAAAACTTGCAATGTGTCATTTTGCCATCATTTATTTTGAAAACTGCTATACCACAAACTATATCAATCAAGAAAATTCCACTAACAGGTCCAGAGAGTTTTTAAATAAAAAAAACAAATCAAGTATTATACTTCTTTCTTGTAGTACAAAACCGTGCAAAATATATCAAATGTAGTTTTAGCCATTTGTTTTAAACAAAACAGTATGTTGTTAACTCTTAGCAGTTTCCAGTCTTCTCACTTAAGAAATGAACAGCAATGATCAGCATTTTACATATTAAAAAGTGCACACTGAAAACACTTAACAAAATCTCGCTGTCATTCACTTCCGGTAAGATGGCGCCTGTGTACATGGCTTGCAATCCACCTCTGCTGATGGTGTTCGGATTATTCGTGTTTTTTTCATTTCTCATCTGTGACATCAACTCTCTGCTGGTGTAAGAACGACAACAACTTTTGGATCTTTGACTTTGTGCCACCAATGTCACTTATTTTGATCAATATGAGCGTAACTCTGGACCCCCCGTCCCCCCGCTGCTGGCGGACTTGCCTGCTTACCTGCAGCGAGCCGCGCTCCTGCCTCCCCGGAGACATCGCTCCAGACGCCGTGGAAAACGTTCTGGCCGGCTGGTGAAACTTAAAGCCCTGCTTGCTGCCTCTGAATCATCCTCTCCAGCTGATGGTCAACATTTCCACCTCCGATCCTGGCGCTGTGCAGATCTTGTGGCGCGCCGTCTGGTCCCGCTGTCGGGGTCTCATCATCACACTGGGCCCGTGCGCGGTTGGGTTTCCTGCTGGAGGCACGCGTCTGCAAATCTGAGACCGGATTGGACAACTGGTCGTGGTGGAGGATTATTGGCTGTTTTTAAGAAACATTTCCACTGCAGACAGCTCCATGGTTCAGCTAATTATTCGAGTTTTGAACTGCTCTGTTGTGAGCTGGGCCCCTCCAACCCAGTTCTGTGTGCTATTTTTTCCAGACCCCCGGATACCATAAACAGTTTTTAAATGAACTCTCTGACTTTCTAACTGGTATTCTGCTCCAATATGATCGGGTTTTGATTTTAGGAGATTTTAATATCCACATGTGCTGCCCTGATAAACCATTAGCTCAGGACTTTCTAGACCTCATCCAGTCCTTGAACTTTGTGCAGAGTGTTGTTGGTCCGACTCACCAGCAGGGCCACACTCTTGACTTAGTTTTAACACATGGTTTGTCTGTTTCTGATTTAGAAATGGTGACACTGTTTGTTCCGACCACAAACCGGTTTTATTCAACACCTCTTTGATTTGTGAACCTGCACCTCCCCCCACACCCAAGCCCTGTAGGATTTTTAACCCTTCCACCGCCACACTCTTCTCTTCCATCTTTGCTGGTAATTCTGTTTCAGACTCTGAACTCTCTGTGGGTCTTACTAAAAAGGAGTTGATTTCTCAGCATCAGGAGGCCTGTGTACAGATCCTGGACTCAGTCGCCCCGTTAAAGCTCAGGAATCGACCCTTCAGTTCTTGTCCACTGCTCAGCAGTCTTCAGTCACTTTGACCCCATCTCACTCTCATTTTTAAGAGGTCGTTGGTCACATGAAACCCTCAGGCTTGCTGATCCCATCCCTGCTGCATTTTTTAAACAGGTTCTACCATCAACTGGACCCTCTGTTCTTGCTGTTATTAACAGTAGTTTGGCTACAGGTGTGGTCCCTGATGTTTTAAAACATGCAGTGGTAACTCCATTAATTTAAAAACCCAGACTTGACCCTGCAGCTTGTTCAAACTTCAGGCCAATCTCAAAACTTCCATTTCTTTCTAAAATCTTGGAGAAAATAGTTTTAGTCAACTAACCAAGTTTTTGAATGTAAATGGAATTTTTGATATTTTTCAGTCAGGATTTAAACAACTGCACAGCACCGAGACAGCTTTAGTAAGGGTCTGTAATGACATTCTGCTAGCAAATGACTCTGGTCAGTCTGTGATCCTGGTACTCCTCGACCTTATCGCTGCATTTGACACTGTTGATCACAGCATCCTTATGTCACAGCTAGAACACTGGGTTGGGATTACAGGGGTGGCACTAGAATGGTTCCGTTCATATCTGGGTGACAGGAGTTTCTGTGTTAACTTTGACAATCATTTTTCTGCTTCTGTCTCTCTTTCCTGTGGGGTCCCACAAGGCTCCATTCTTGGACCCCTTCTGTTCTCATTGTATCTGCTCCCCTTGGGGTCAATCCTGAGGAAACATGGTATTTTGTTTCACTGTTACGCCGATGATTCTCAGATTTATCTGCCATTAAAACCAAACAGTTCCTGCTCCATCCACCCTTTGCTAAAATGTCTTGATGACATCAAGACTTGGGTGGCTGCGAACTTCTTGAGTTTTAATGATCAGAAGACTGAGGTCATTGTGTTTAACCCAAGCTCTACCACTGTCACGGATCCTGTAAACCTGCACTCCCTTCAGCCTCATCTAAAGCAGTCGGTTACCAATCTCGGGGTAGTGTTAGACTCGGACTTTAAGTTTAATAAACAGATCAACTCTGTTCTACAAAAGAGCTTCTTTCAGCTAAGGCAGATGGCAAAGCTTAAGTCCGTTCTGTCCAGATCTGACCTTGAAAAACTAGTCCATGCATTTATTACTTCCCGGCTGGACTACTGTAACTCACTTTATGTTGGGGTTAGTCAGGCTTCACTTTCACGTCTCCAGCTCGTACAAAATGCGGCAGCTCGGCTACTAACAGGAACTCGCAGGTTTGAGCACATTACGCCGGTTCTGTCCTCCCTTCACTGGCTTCCTGTGCATGTCTGAGTTGATTTTAAGATTCTTCTGCTGACATTCAAGTGCATTAACGGCCTTGTACCATCATACCTCTCCGACCTTCTTCATCCTGTTTTGTATTAGAATTAGAAAAATTAGAAAGAGTTATTCATTTTGTTCTGTTACTTGAAAATTATTATGATTGAAATAATTGTTTGAAAAAAGGGGCAGATTTAATGACTTTTTCTTCTTTCTGCTGCCTTTCATTTTAAATCGTTTGTATCTTTTTTTATATTGTTATGGAATTGTTTTGTACGTTTTTAAAATGAATAAACTTTATACCACACCATACTATCCTTATACTCCTTCTCGGGCTTTGAGATCATCAGACCAGCTGCTTTTAGCCGTACCAAAAACCAGGCTGAAGCTCAGAGGAGATCGAGCATTTTCAGTCGTGGGCCTTAAACTTTGGAACAATCTGCCCATCAACATTCGACAGGCCACCTCAGTCTCTACTTTTAAAACTCTCCTAAAAACGCATCTATACTCACTGACATTTAACACAGGGTGATCGGATTTAGATCTAGTTTTTCATTGATGCTGATTCTGTTTATCCATCCATCCATTATCTTTTACCCTATTATTCCATTTTTGGGTCACGGGGGTCGCTGGTGCCCATGTCCAGCAATCACTGTGCGAGGGGCGGGGTACACCCTGGATGGGTCGCAAGTCCATCACAGGGCCACATAGAGACAAACGAGACAAACAACCGTTCACTCTCTCACTCACACCTAGGGACAATTTAGAGTTACCAATCAGCCTAACATGCATGTTTTTGGTCTGTGGGAGGAAACCGGAGCACCTGGAGAAAACCCACGCATGCACGGAGAGAACATGCAAACTCCACTCAGAAAGGCCCCTGGACCGGGGTTTGAACCAAGGACCTGCTCACTGAGAGGCAGCAGCTCTACCAGTTGCGCCACCGTGCTGCCTAGTTCTGTTTATGCTTTTGTTATTATTCCTATTTAACACAAGATCATCAGATCTGATTTAGTATTTCATTGTTTTTAATTTTGTTTTCTGTTTTATATTTTTATTCCATGTGCTGTAAATATATCTTGCTACTTTTTTATTTGATGTTGTGATATTTTTGTTAAGCACTTTGTTAACAGTTTCTGTTTTAAATGTGCTTTATAAATAAATCTGACTTGACTTGACTTGATTTATTAGAACTAGGGATGCACTGATCCACATTTTTTTACTTCCGATCTGATCCCGATACCTAAATCTGTATATTGACCGATGCCTTTCCGATATCATCATCATTGATTTTATATGAGGCTGTAATAATCTATCTATAGGCAAGTACATATTGTACAAATACAGACCCATCCATCCATCCATTATCTTTTACCCGCTTCTTCCATTTTGGGTCATGGAGGTCACTGGTGCCCATGTCCGGCAATCATTGTGCGAGGGGCGGGGTACACCCTGGACAGGTCGCAAGTCTATCACAGGGCCACATAGAGACAAACAACCATTCACTCTCTCACTCACACCTACAGACAATTTAGAGTTACCATTCAGCCTAACTCATATTTTTGGTCTGTGGGAGGAAACCGGAGTACTCGGAGAAAACCTACGCATGCACAGAGAGAACATGCAAACTCCACCCAGAAAGGCCCCCAGACCAGGATTTGAACCAGGGACCTGCTTGCTGAGAGGCAGCAGCTCTACCAGTTGCGCCACCATGCTGCCCCAAATACAGACCCTTTCCTAAAAACTAGAATATCGTGGAAAAGTTGTTTAACTTCCATGATATTCATGAAACCCATGAAAACAGGATTTAAAAAAATTAGAATACTGTGAAGACATCAGCCCAAACTACTCCGTTTTTACAGAAAAAATAAGGAAGAAATTAGGATCACAACAAATCAATCAAAATATGGTACTTTCAAAATGATATGTCAATCTTCAATACTTGGTTGGAAATCCCTTTGTCTTAATCACTGCCTCGATGTGACGTGGCATTGATGCAATCAGCCTGTGGCATTGCCTGAGAGTTATGGAAGCCCAGATTTCCTTGATGCTTGCTGTCAGCTCTTCTTTGTTGCTGGATCTGGTGCCCCTTGTTTTCCTCTTGAGAATACCCCATAGATTCTCAATGGGGTTTAGGTCCAGTGAGTTGGCTGGCCAGTCAAGCACTGTGGCATGGACATCAAACCAGGTTTTGGTGCTTCTGGCAGCATAGGCAGGGGCCAGGTCCTGCTGGAAGATGAAATCTGCATCTCCATACAGATCCTCAGCAGAAGGAATCATGAAGTCCTCTAAAACTTTTTTGTAGACTGTTGCGGTGACTTTGGATTTAAGAAAGCAGAGTTTACCAACACCTGCACTGGACATTGCACCCCAAATCATGACTGACAGTGGATATTTCAAACTGGACCTCAAGCAGTTTGTTCTGTTCCACAGCCTTCTTCCTCCAAACCCTTGGACCTTGATTTCTGAATGAAAGGCACACTTTACTTTCGGAAAAGAGGACCTAGGAACCCAACAGTTGTAGCCCGTCTCCCGGATGCATCTGAATGTGGTGGTTTTTGAAGCTGTGACTCCAGCGTCATTCCACTCTTTCTGGATCTCTGCCAGATTCTGGAATCTTCTCTGTTTGATGATCTGCTGAAGCCCATGGTCAACTCACTTGCTGGTGCATCTTCTTCTGCCACATTTTGCCCTTCCACTAGATATGCTATCCCTTCCATTTAAATGCTTGGACACAGCACTCTGTGAACAGCCAGCCTCCTTAGCTATGAACTTTTGTGGCTTACCCATCCTATGGAGGGTATCGGTGATGGTCTTCTGGACAGTTTTTATGTCTGCAGTCTTCCCCATATTGAACCGAACTGAGACAGTTGTTGTTGTTGTTGTTGTTGTTCTTCTTCTTCTTCTTCTTCTTCTTCTTGTTTTTGTTCTTGAGGTTTTATTGGTGGTTGGCAAAAAACGTTGAGGTTGCATTACCGCCACCTACCGGTATGGAGTGTGGCTCAAAATGTCTCTTTTATTCTGTTATATTCTATTAATCACCTTTGTTTTCCAGAAAAATCTAATTAAAATCTGAGTACTTTTATTATCTGAATTTCCCTGTAGTATATTTATTAAATTAAACTTTTCTTTATTTTCCCTAAATTCTTCCAACATTAATCTCCTTTCTCTCACATATCTCCTACATATTAAAATAAGCTCTACAGTGACTGGTCTGAATGACTATCGGCCAGTGGCCCTCACCCCGATAGTCGCTAAATGCTTTGAAAAACTGGTCATGACTCACATCAAAACAACCATCAACATCAACGAGGACCCTCATCAGTACGCATACCGTGAGAACCGATCAACAGAGGATGCAATCTCCTCTGTGGTCCACACTGCGCTCAACCACCTGGAGCAGAAAAACTCTTACGTCCGTATGCTCTTTGTGGACTTCACATCCGCCTTCAACACCATGATCCCCCAAACCCTGATGGACAAACTGTCCACACTAGGACTAAGCCCCTCCATCTGCAACTGGGTCCTAGACTTTTTAACAAACAGACCACAGTTAGTGAGGATCCACAACCTCTCCTCCTCCACCATAACCCTCAGCACTGGCTCTCCTCAGGGATGTGTGTTGAGCCCCCTCCTGTTTACTCTGCTCACATATGATTGTGTAGCTACCCATCCAGGCTGTCACATTATAAAGTTTGCAGATGATACAGCGGTGGTGGGATGCATCACAAACAATGATGAGTCCAGCTACAGGCAAGAGGTGAAACACCTGGAGAGCTGGTGCAGAGAGAATAACCTTCACATCAATGTGAAGAAGACAAAGGAGATGATTGTGGACTTCAGAAGGAACAAAAACACCTACACCCCCCTGAACATAAGAGGATCTGCGGTGGAAGTGGTCTCCAGCTACAAGTACTTGGGTGTACACATGAATGACAACCTCAGCTGGAGCAACAACACCACCAGCCTGATCAAGAAAGCTCATCAGAGACTCTACTTCCTCAGACGGCTGAGGCGAGCTGGTCTGG
>NC_056506.1:4121538-4122679 GCF_014905685.2 Nematolebias whitei | reverse complement strand
TTTTTTTTTTGACAAACAAACACAAAACCAATGTCACCAATCTGGACTGGTGCGTACTTGTGTGTTTTACATGAAGTGACATTCAGTTACATATCAGAGGGTGTCTTACAAATAAATAAGGATCCACTTAAGTTTTATTTAGTAAAGCCTTCTTTTTTTGTCAATGCACAAAAATGTAAAAGTTGATTTTTCTGATTTTGTTTTATCCTTATTTTCTTTAAGACCAAACTACTAAACAAGATGCAGCTTGTTGCTGATATGTACAGAATTTTATTGTTTTTTTAATTTTATATGAGAAGTCTCTAAATATTTCTTAGTCACATTTTTTGTTTTATTAAACGTTTACTAAAATAATTTTTCTTTAATTTTTTACACTGACGCATTTTTTAAAGGGTTGTTTTTTGTCAGGCGTGGAAAAAGTTGGAAATAAGGATAAAGAAATCAGCAATTGGCTGCTGAAAACTCCACATCTGTCATCATCTAAAGTAAATTAAAAGGTACAAACCCCATAATATTTTACCTTTCAGACTGGAAGCAACAAATAACAGTTTGAGATTCTACTATTTTCTACAGAAACAGGAAACGAACAGAAGCACAAATAAACCTGATGTCCAACTTTGACATTTTAGCGACAGCACCATGCTCAACAGATGAACTTCTACAAAGGATATGATTCATAGTCGAGTTTCTGTGTGAGGACTCCGGTCAGGATGAACTCAGCGTTGTGGATATCTGAAACACAAACACAAATCAGACTCTAAAGAACTTCCACCAGGGCTCTGCCTGCAGCACTCACATCATTCTAATAAATGTTCCTTCGACCGATCCCTTCTTGTCGCCATAGCAAACAAAATCACATCTGGCTATTGTTAACGCCGGATGCTCATCCACATGCAGCCTGGGCTTGAACCCGCACCCTCAGGATTACAGGACACTGACCACTGAACTAATGCACTTCATTAGTCTAAATATAATAATATATAGGGATGAACCAGTCTTTAATGTATTTTGGGGTTTAAAAGCCACTGGGACGTTATGTTTAGAAAATAAACGTCAGTTTCTCTGATACTCCCTCAACATCTGGAATGACCACTGGAGTATCAGAGAAACTGACGTTTATTTTCTAAACATAACGTCCCAG
>NC_056506.1:4119492-4121438 GCF_014905685.2 Nematolebias whitei | reverse complement strand
TCATCAGAGACTCTACTTCCTCAGACGGCTGAGGCGAGCTGGTCTGGAAGCTCAGTCCTCACCTCCTTCTACAGGTGTGCAGTGGAGAGCATCCTGTGCTCCAGCATCAACGTGTGGCATGGAGGCTGCACAGCTGCAGAAAGAAAAGCTTTGCAGAGAGTGGTGAAGGCTGCACAGAAGATGTTGGAGTCAGTCTCCCCACCATCACAGACATCTACACCTCCAGATGCAGGAAGAGGGCCACCTGCATCATGAAGGACCCCACTCACCCAGCACACACACTTTTTGCCCCACTCCCCTCAGGAAGGAGGTTAAGGAGCATTAAGTGTAGAACCACTAGACTGAGGAACAGCTTCTACCCTGAGGCTGTTAGACTCATGAATCTCTAACTAGAATAATCACTGTGAAAAACCATATCATGTTGCTGCTGATCTGTTTCATGTTGCTGCTGATCTGTTTCAATGTTGATGTGTTCATGCGTGCACATCTGCTCACAGACTCATGTTCATGTTTGTGCTGATGTTCAATGTTTTTATGTTATGAGTGCTTAGTGTATATTTAGTTGATGTTTTTCTTAGTTCATATCTTAGATGTTATTACTGTTTTTCTTATACATTTTATTGTTGGATGTAACTGGGACCCTGTGTACATAATTTCGCTCCACCACATGTACCACATGAGGTGCGAATGACAATAAAGAAACTCTGACTCTGACTCTGAATAAATGAATAAAATTAAATAAAATGTTAGATGGCTTCAAACATCTGCTAAGTTCATGGCATAAACCAACAGACATGTTCCTGTTTTTAGTATTTTACATCACTTTATAATGTAGCAGTTTATGTTTTTAATATATATAATTTTCAAATCATATGTTTTTTTATGATTGTCTACTGTTGTACTGATAAATATCTCCTGGAGGGTAAACTATATCTTGACTGCAAGTATCAAACTGTGAAATCCTTCGTTTTCTACAACTGAAAGTTGTTGGTCATTAATTATGATGAAGTTTAGCAACTTCTCTGTAAACATTTGAGCTCCGTGGTTTCAGTGACGTCTTCTTCTTGTTCAATTCGAAGCAGGCAGCCTGATTTGGGGCAGTCGCGCTCAGTCTGTCCCTCCTCGGAACCTCGGAGACGGGCAGACTGAGCGGGGCAGATTGGATGCGGCTGGCCGGTGTCGAGTCGCTTGTTTCGGGTTGAGCAAAGAGCAGCGCCCCGCTGAAGCCCCGGAGCTCGAATGTCCATCGTAAAACTAACTTTAACGTGGTTTAATGTGGCGCTATGGCTCTGCAGACATTGCACGATGCTGTCTTGTTTTGTGGTGTTTAGTGTAAAATACTTCCACACAGCGGACATGTTTAGATGAAAAGTTTGTTAGCTGTTAGCCACAATGCTGCTAACTCAGCCCTCACGTTGTAGCTGCTGCAAACTATGAACTGGATTTCCTGAATGTGAGGCGGGTCTTATTACTCTGGGCTCATGAGACACGCCGCCGTTCAGGAAATCCACTCCATAGTTTGAAGCCAACGTGCATCATGGATCGGAAATATCCGATACGTAAATTATGCTGGTATCGGAGGCCGATACAGATACTGGATCGGATCGGCCCCATCCCTAATATTAAGTTGCAGTAACGTTAACAAACGTAAACTTACTCGCTGAAATCCCAGACACAGCGCCGTCCTCTGTGCGAAGTGGAGTCCAGTCATGGAGAATTTGAATCAGGCCGTTCAGCCTCTGTAACAACCACAGGCTGACTTAAATGCTGAGAGGAGGATGGCTGCGGCCCTCTCTCCTTGCAGTCAAACACAGAGCAACTTTATGCTCTTAATCTAAAAAAGTTCAATCTGGTCCTCTGGACATTCAAAAAACAAAACAACAACAAAAAATATATAGAAACGTTTCGTCTCTCATCCGAGAGACTTCCTCAGTCTGAGGTGCTGT
>NC_056506.1:4115720-4119392 GCF_014905685.2 Nematolebias whitei | reverse complement strand
CTGGACTGCAGGCTGGCCATTTCAGTACCCGGATCCTTCTCCTACGTAGCCATGATGTTGTGATTGCTGCAGAATGTGGTCTGGCATTATCGTGTTGAAAAATGCAGGGTCTTCCCTGAAAGAGATGACGTCTAGATGGAGCATATGTTGTTCTAGAACCTGAACATAGTTCTCTGCATTAATGGTGCCTTTCCAGACATGCAAGCTGCCCATGCCACAAGCGCTCATGCAACCCCATACCATCAGTGATGCAGGCTTCTGAACGGAGCATTGATAACAACTTAGGCTATCCTTGTCCTCTCTGGTCCGGATGACATGGCGTCCCAGTGTTCCATTAAGAACTTCAAATCGTGACTCATCTGACCACAGAACAGTCTTCCATTTTGCCACACTCCATTTTAAATGACCCCTGGCCCAGTGCAAACGTCTGAGCTTGTGGAGCTTGCTTAGAAATGGCTTCCTTTTTGCACTGTAGAGTTTCAGCTGGCAACGGCGGATGGCACGATGGATTGTGTTCACTGACAATGCTTTCTGGAAGTATTCCTGAGCCCATTCTGTTATTTCCTTGACAGTGGCATTCCTGTTTGAGGTTCAGTGACATTTAAGGGCCCGGAGATCATGAGCATCCAGTAGAGTTTTACGGCCTTGACCCTTACGCACAGCGATTGTTCCAGATTCTCTGAATCTTTTGATGATGTTATGCACGGTTGATGATGATAACTTAAAAGTCTTTGCTATTTTACGCTGGGTAACACCATTCTGGTATTGCTGCACTATCTTTCTGCGCAACAATGGTGGAATTGGTGATCCTCTTACCATCTTGGCTTCTGAGAGACACTGACACTCTGAGAAGCTCTTTTTATACCCAATCATTTTGTCAATTGACCTAATTAGTGTTAATTGGTCTTCCAGCTGTTCGTTATATGCTCAATTTCCTTTTTCCAGCCACTTATTGCTACTTGTCCCAACTTTTTTGGGATTTGTTGACACTGTGAAATTTTGAATCAACAAATTTTTCATTTAAAAAGTTACATTTACTCAGATTAAACTTTTGATCTGTCATCTATGTTATATTACGAATAAAATATTGACATTTGCCATCTCCACATCATTGCATTCAGTTTTTATTCACAATTTGTTTAGTGTCCCAACTTTTTTTGAATCCGGTTTACAATGAGGAAAATAAGTATTTGAACACCCTGCAACTTTGCAAGTTCTCCCACTTAGAAATCATGGAGGGTCTGAAATTTTCATCTTAGGTGCATGTGCACTGTGAGAGACATAATCTAAAAAAATAATCTGAAAATCACAATGTATGATTTTTAAAATAATTTATTTGTGTGTTACTGTTGCAAATAAGTATTTGAACACCTGTGAAAATCAATGTTAATATTTGGTACAGTAGTCTTTGTTTGCAGTTACAGAGGTCAAAGGTTTCCTGTAGTTTGTCACCAGTTTTACTGCAGCAGGATTTTGGTCCATTCCTCCACAGATCTTCTCTAGATCAGCAGGTTTCTGGGCTGTCGCTGACAAACACGGGAGTTTGAGCTCCCTCCAAATATTTTCTATAAGGTTTAGGTCTGGAGACTGGCTAGGCCTCTCCAGAACCTTGATCTGCTTCTTACGGAGCCACTCCTTGGTTCTCCTGGCTGTGTGCTTCGGGTCATTGTCATGTTGGAAGACCCAGCCACGACCCATCTTAAATGCTCTCACTGAGGGAAGGAGGTTGTTCCCCAAAATCTCTCAATCCATGGCCCCGGTCATCCTCTCCTTAATACAGTGCAGTCGTCCTGTCCCATGTGCAGAAAAACATCCCCAAAGCATGATGCTTCCACCCCCATGCTTCACAGTAGCAATGGTGTTTTTGGGATGGTATTCATCATTCTTCGTCCTCCAAACACGGCGAGTGGAATTAAGACCAAAAAGTTCTATTTTGGTCTCATGTGACCACAGAACTTTCTCCCATGACTCCTCTGGATCATCCAAATGGTCATGGACAAACTTCAGACGGGCCTGGACGTGTGCTGATTTAAGCAGGAGAACCTTCCGTGCCATGCATGATTTGAAACTATGACGTCTTGGTGTAGAGAGCAGACTGTATGTGATCATTAACCATGAGTTTGTTTCCAGGCAGCTGCTGTTTCCTTAACGCTCTCACATATAAATTCACCTGATGACATGAAGAACGTGCACGACTCGCCTCACACTTTGCTCTGGATTTGTTCCGGTGCACAGCTCTCTGCATTTTTTTTTAGACTTTTTTTATCCCATGAGAAAAAAATAAATTAATGTTATTTTTATGAAACAGTTGATTAAAATTAGGGGTGAATAAACTTGTTGAAATAAAATGTATAAATCTTGTATAAGTTGCTTTTTGAAATAAAACAGATTGTGTTTGTGTAACTTGTCTTGTGTGATGAAAGCAAGTGCTTATTATAGGTGAAATGAAAATATTATAAATGTACCAGAAATAAAAGGGGAATATATTACATTATGCATTACACCCCCCCCCCCCCCCCCCCCCAAAAAAAAAAATAAACAGTGCCAGAGTTAACTTGTAATGCACAAATTGCAGAGTTTTCTCCAGAAAATCAACTTTAGCAATCGGATGAATCAGCCAGTTTCACCCACACTGAATATTTTGGATTGTTTATTTTCATGCAGTTTTAATCCAATTTACAGAAATTAGTAGAAATATATGAAAATCTGATAAGGACCCTGGTAAGTGATTACAAAACATTTTAAGGAATTAGTTCTTGTCATTAAAGGTAAAATGAGTAGCATCCTTTGTGCCCCGTCGCTGAGGGACTTGAAGAGTGAATGTTTGTACTATTAGATATTTTCTTGATCCAGGTGAGCAGAGCAGGTGTTACATATATGCAGTGCTTAATTTGTAAACCAAACGATGCCGCAACGTAAATGTGTGTGTGCTGTAAAAGTGTGTTTGTTTATTCTAAGAGGAAAACAAAAAAGGAGATTCTAGCTATATTTAAGTGTATTTAGAGAGAATTAAATTTATGGATCTTTCTGTTCAGAAAACCCACAGCTCAAGCAACATCCCAGAAAGAGTGACTTATCTTTACATTTTATTATTTTACTGACCGTTCCTTAACCAGGCAAATCCCACTGAGATCACACGTCTGGGCCTGAATCAGTCTAACGTGCATGTTTTTGATCTGTGGGAGAAAACCAGAGAAAACCCACGCATGCACGGAGAGAACATGCAAATGGCACCCGGACTGGGATTTGAACCAGGGACCTGCTCGCTGAGAGGCAGCAGCTCTACCAGTTGCACCACCTCATTTATTCTATGGCATTATAGGTGGTACCAAGCCATGGAAAAGGGTCCCAAAGAAACGTTGCACCTCAGAGGTACGAGCTTGTTTGGCTCTGTGACCTGATTTAGAAACTTCTCTCCAACAGTTCTGAATAATTCAATTCAAAACTACTTTATTAATCCCAGAGGGAAATTAAATGTTGTGGTAACTCATCATCCTGGTTTCATTAATGAGTTGTTCTAGATGCTGATGGCTGTGAGCAGGAAGGATCTCTTGTAGCGTCTGTCCTACAACGGATTTGAAGAAGCCTCTGACTGAAGACACTTTGTTGTTGTATGACAGTCTGATGTTGTATGACAGTCTGTTGTTGTATGACAGTCTGTTGTTGTATGAC
>NC_056506.1:4102038-4115710 GCF_014905685.2 Nematolebias whitei | reverse complement strand
ATGACAGTCTGTTGTTGTATGACAGTCTGATGTTGTATGACAGTCTGATGTTGTATGACAGTCTGTTGTATGACAGTCTGATGAAGAGGATGCTGAGGGTTGTCTATAATGTTCTTCATTTTATGAAGAATCCTTCTTTGAACAATCATCTCCAAAGGTTCTAGAGGAGTCCCCAGAACTGAGCCAGCCTTCTTTATGAGCTTCTTGATCTTTTTTAAGTCACTTGCTCTGGTGCTGCTCCCCCAGCAGATGATGGCAGAAGAGACAGCGCTCTCTACAACAGACTTATAGAAGATATGCAGCATCTTGCTGCAAACACTGAAGGACTTCAGCTTCCTCAAGAACTACAGTCTGCTCTGTCCCTTCTTGTAGACGCTTCACTGTTGCATTTCCAGTCCAGTCTGTTGTCCAGGTGAACTCCAAGGTATTTATACTTCTCCACCACCTCCACTTCTTCTCCCATGATGGAAATAGTGTTGGATCTGTTCCTGATTCTCCTGAAATCTACAATCATCTCCTTTGTTTTGTTCA
Source organism: Nematolebias whitei (assembly GCF_014905685.2). Taxonomy (NCBI): domain Eukaryota; kingdom Metazoa; phylum Chordata; class Actinopteri; order Cyprinodontiformes; family Rivulidae; genus Nematolebias; species Nematolebias whitei. The sequence continues at coordinate 4,115,179 of NC_056506.1, read as the reverse complement.
CATTCAAGATGGGATGATTGTTTCCACACAATGCCACAAAGCGGTCCACCAGTTCCCTGTACTCAGCTTCTTGTCCATCTCTGATACACCCGACCACTGCAGAGTCATTAGAATATTTCTGCAGATGACAGGAGTCTGTTTTGTACTGGAAATCTGAGGTGTAGAGAGAGAAAAGGAATGGTGAGAGTACAGTCCCCTGTGGTGCTCCTGAGCTACTGACCACCTGGTTAGACACACAACCCTTCAGTCTCACAAACTGTGGTCTGTCCGTCAGGTAGTCTTTGATCCATGTGATTGATGAGGCCTCCACCTGAGTCTTCTGAAGTTTCTGACAAAGCAGATCAGGCTGGATTGTGTTAAATGCACTGGAGAAATCAAAGAACATGACTCTCACAGTGCTGTCTGCCTTTTCTAGATGACGGTGAGTTTGCTGAAGCAGGTGTATGATGGCATCTTCAACTCCAAGTCCACGCTGATAAGCAAACTGCAATGGGTCCTGATATGTGCTTGTCTAGTCAGGTGGGTCAGCAGAAGTTTCTCTAGGACCTTCATGATGTGGGATGTCAGGGCAACAGGTCTATAGTCATTGAGGACTGAATGGGTGAGGTTTCTTTGGCACTGGAACAAGACAGGAGGTTTTCCACAACACTGGAACCTACTCCTGGGTCAGGCTAAGGTTGAAGAGGTGCTGCAGAACCCCACAGAGCTGCTCTGCACAGACCTTCAGGACTCTGGGACTGACACCATCTGGACCTGCAGCCTTATTCCGGTTCAGTCTCTCCAGCTGCTTCCTCACCTGACTTCTGGAGACGCAGAGGGGGGAGGCAAAGGAGGTATCAGCATCTTCTGATTTGGTTGAAGACCAATATGTAGAAGAAGGGTCCATGACCGTAGTGGTAGATACAATATTTGAGGTGTGACAGGACAGCCTTGGGTCAGTGGAGGGTGGTATGTATGTTTGGCTGTGGGCAAGAGAGGAGGATGCTGAGCTTGTTCCTGAACTGAACCTATTAAAGAACATGTTCAATTCATTGGCTCTCTCCAGGCTTCCATCCTTCTGATCCTCCTTCTGCTTGAAGCCTGTGATCTGTTTCATCCCTGACCACACCTCTCTGATATTGTTCTGTTGGAGCTTGCTCTCCAGCTTCTTCTTGTACACCTCCTTGCTGTTTCTTATCTTGACTTTTAGTTGCTTCTGTGTGCTCTTCAATAATTCCCTGTCTCCCTCCCTGAAGGCTCTTTTTTCTGGTTTAGCAGTTCCTTCAGGTCAGTGGTGATCCAGGGTTTGTTATTGGAGAAGCATCTCACTGTTCTGGTGGGGATGGTGTTGTTTACATAGAAGTTTATATAGTCTGTCACACACTCAGTCATGGCATTGATGTCCTCTCCATGGGGCTGGCACAGTGCATCCCAGTCTGTAGCCTCAAAACAACCCCGCAGGGCTTCTTCAGCTTCCATTGACCATTTTCTCACTGTTCTCTTTATTGCAGGTTGCCTCTGAACAAGGGGTTTATATTTTGAGCAGAGATACACAAGATTGTGATCTGATTTGCCAAGAGGGGGTCTTGCTTTAGCGATTTATGAATCCTTGACATTTGCATAAAACATGTCCAGCGTTTTGTTTTCTCTGGTAGAGCAGCTGACAAACTGTTGGAATGTTGGAAGTGTAGCAGAGAGAGAGGCATGATTAAAATCCCCAGATATTGCAACAAACGCACTAGGGTGTTGTGTCTGTAGCTTAGACAGACATAGACAATAGACAGAGAGTGAGGACCAGGTGGGCCAGATAACATGTTCCAGGTCAATCTCTAGGCAGATATAGGTAGGAACGTGTACCACACACCCAGACCATGTTTATGGGACACCCATAACCATCTCGAGTGGGCAGGTAAACGGCAATAGACAATAAAGGATTGTTGTAAAGAGTGTGGAGCTCATGGCCACCAGGAAGGGCCTCAAAGTCTCTACGCAACGGGAGTGGTCCGAGTGCTATCAGTGGGGAAATGTGTTTAGGGAAAGGTCCCGTTAAGGCACCCTAGACTAGAGGGTGAGCATGCTACAGCGAGTGTGACCAGGCATTGCTGAGAGGTACCTACAGGTAGATACTTCGAGGTTCTGGAAAAAAGATGACTGTATTCAGTTTCTATTGTTGTTCAGGGATGAGCTCTCGAGGGAACAACTTCCCATCATTCATGCTCAAGTTTAGGTATTACAGCCCTGCAACCATAGTTTCACTTTGCTTTCTTTACGTTTATAAAACACTCCTGGTTGTAACTTTAATAATGCCGTGTGCTGATGACCACTTGACCAGGTCACCCTTGTGAAAGAGATCTCGATCTCAATGGGCTCTACCTGGTAAAATAAAGGTGATTAATTGATTGATTGATTGATTGATTGATTGATTGATTGATTGATTGATTGATTGATTGATTGAATAATAATAATGTCCTGATGCATGCTCAATAATCCAGGTAGAAAAATCTAAAAAAGTTAAATCTGGTCCTCTGGACATTCAAAAAAACAAAACAAAGCAAATCAACAAAAAAATGTAGAAACGTTTCGTCTCTCATCCGAGAGACTTCCTCAGTCTGAGGTGCTGTATTCAGCTCAGTCTCTTAAATAGCACCGTCTCAGGGTGGATCAACCAGTTTTGCTGCTGACAACCAAAACCAGCTGATCACATGCTCAAGAAGGACCATCAGCATAACAATGGATCATTAGCACACTGATGGCTGTTTACTGTTCACAGAGGGCTGAGTGATACTAGCAATCACAGCATTGTAAGAGGGGGACAGTTGAACCCGGAGGCCTCCACCCCTGTTTAATGATGGACGGTTTCTTTTCACAAAGATGGCCTCCTTTACTCCTCTCTCAAACCATCGTTCCTCTCTGTCCAGGATGTGAACATCTTCATCCCTGAAAGAGTGACCGCTGGCCTGGAGATGAGTGTAGACCGCAGAGTCCTGGCCTGATGATGTTGATCTTCTGTGCTGGGCCATCCTAACTCTGTGGATAAATACATCAAGTTCACACGAGAAGATGTAAAAAATGACAGGTTGGCTTTCTTGGACTGTGAGGTCTCAGTCTCTGATAGAGGACATTTGCAAACTGAGGTGTACCGCAAACCCACCCACACAGACCAGTATTTGCAGTTTGACTCCCATCACCCTTTGGAGCACAAGTTAGGAGTCATCAGGACTCTGTACCACAGAGCAGACAGCGTCCCCACTAACTCAGGAGCCAGGCAGAAGGAGAAATCCCACACAAGACAGGTTCTAGAGCAATGTGGATATCCTAACTGGGCCTTCCTGAAAGCAGAGAAGAAACCCAAACAGGACTCCAGTCAGCCAACAGGTGAAAAGGAGGAACCCAGACCCAGACCAGTGGTCATTCCATATGTTGAGGGAGTATCAGAGAAACTGAGACGTTTATTTTCTAAACATAACGTCCCAGTGGCTTTTAAACCCCAAAATACATTACGGCAAAGACTGGTTCATCCCAAAGATCCAGTCCCCCGGCACAAACAGAGTAATGTTGTGTATGTTGTTCAGTGTCAGGAGGGTGATCAGTCTTACGTCGGGGAAACAAAACAGCCACTGGCCAAAAGGATGGCCCAGCACAGAAGATCAACATCATCAGGCCAGGACTCTGTGGTCTACACTCATCTCCAGGCCAGCGGTCACTCTTTCAAGGATGAAGATGTTCACATCCTGGACAGAGAGGAACGATGGTTTGAGAGAGGAGTAAAGGAGGCCATCTTTGTGAAAAGAAACCGTCCATCATTAAACAGGGGTGGAGGCCTACGGGTTCAACTGTCCCCCTCTTACAATGCTGTGATTGCTAGTATCACTCAGCCCTCTGTGAGTAGTAAACAGCCATCAGTGTGCTAATGATCCATTGTTAGGCTGATGGTCCTTCTTGAGCATGTGATCAGCTGGTTTTGGTTGTCAGCAGCAAAACTGGTTGATCCACTCTGAGAAGGTGCTATTTAAGAGACTGAGCTGAATACAGCACCTCAGACTGAGGAAGTCTCTCGGATGAGAGACAAAACGTTTCTACATTTTTTGTTGATTTGCTTTGTTTTGTTTTTTTGAATGTCCAGAGGACCAGATTTAATTTTTTTAGAATAATAATAATGCATTTTATTTGTTAGCGCCTTTCAAGATACCTAAGGACACTTCACAACATAAAAACACAAAATAAAACAATACAAAATGGCTTTAAAAACACTAAAGCAAGAAGAATAACAAATAATTAAAGTGAGAAGGCTAACTTGGAAAAAAAGGATACTTAGAGGTTCTGTTGGATTGAATAATACATATGGAAGGAGGGCCGAAGGGGTGTAAATCATTTCTTAGTTGATCAACAGTACCTGCTTCTACACATGGAGTTGGTATTTTTAGAAAAAGATGATGCACTTCTGAAAGGAGATAATGGAACTGCGGCAGCCCAGGGCCACCACTTATTAATGGAACATGAAATGATTGAATATTGTCAAAACCTCTCAAAGTTTTTATTGCAGAATCAGCAGACCGTAAAAGTGGCGCTCCCGAGCCCAGCTCAGCAGCCTGTGCATGACCTCAAACCTAGGGACTGAGTTCTTGTGAAGGAGCTGAGAAGGAAGCACTGGGAGTCCAAATGCTGGTTGGGTCCGTTCCAAGTTATGCGCATCACCCACACGACTGTGAAGGTCACCAAGAGAGCTTCCTATGCCCACGTCAGTCACTGCAAGCGGTTCACTGCTACTCCACCCTCTGAGGGACAACCTGAACCTCCTGAAAAGGAGTTTCCACCTTCTGCACACCTGTCACAGTAACAGGTCGGGTAAAATGCAAAGCTATGCTGAGATGGGGTAACAAGACTCCAAGACACCTCACCAACCTCAAAAGGAAAAAAGAGGAACTGTGAGGATGCAGCTCTATGGGAACTGGGGAGTGTTGTGGGCATTGATGTGGATTTCTCCCCGTCTTAGTCCATGAGGCCCAGACCAGACCCCATACACCTGAAAATTCTACTACGCCTGCTGTCGCACCCACTCTGGTGAAACCTAAGGTTCGTCATGAGCGAGCAACACATGAAATCGACCACTCTCCAGAAGAAAGCAACGCCTGGTGGCTGATGTCCAGACATTTGGCTCGAAAAGTTACTAATGATATGAACCTTTTCCACTGTCACAGTGCGGATCAGGTCAGTTCAGGTCAGCTCAGATCAGCTCGTGTCTCGTTGCGTTTCCATTTACACTTCTGGACCGGCTCTGTAGGCGGGGACCAGAATCCAACTGGTCTTACCACGTGGTGGCGATAGTGCTCCTTTAAGCTACTTACTAGCCACCACTAGAAGAAGAACACCCTGAAGGTTTTGTCACAGGATGTTGTGGAAAAGATGTCATGCTCTAATGGAGTACCTCATGAGCTGTAACTTATAAACCTGATTCATAATCCTACCTTACTGCCTTCCTGCTGCTTTAAACCCATGTATTTTACATTTTAGTATAGATTTTTACAATAAAGATGTATTAAAAATATCTTCACTTTTATTATTTACAGATATGCACAAGGTTCATGTTCAAATTACAAAACATCACACTGTGCTGTAATCTTTGAAACTGCTTTTACAATAAGATACAGACTTGAAAACAATTAGATTAAATTTTGTCCTTAAATTTTAAAGGTTTGTCTTTCATTAAATTTAAAAACAATGTATTACTTATTAATCTAAAAAAGTTAAGTCTGGTCCTCTGGACATTCACAAAACAAACAAAAAACATTTATTTTTTATTTATTGTAAACTGTATTGTTTGTTTTGTGAATGTCCAGAGGACCAGACTTAACTTTTTAGATTTTTCTACCTGGATTATTGAGCAGCATCAGGATATTATTTAATAAATAGTCAGTTGGTCTGTGAACACCATGGGGTCCTAGAAGAGTTGAAGAGGTGGATGTTGATGTCTGTGCCTCCCTGGTGAAGATGCTGCTCCCAAAACCCTGAAGCAGAAGATGATGGATGGATGGATGGATGGATGGATGGATGATGGATGGATGGTGAAGGAGGAGACCATCAAACAGCAGGAGTGGTCAGTTCAGGTGAACTCCTGCCTGTTTGCTTCAGATCAGCTGTTCAAATCTCTGCAGGTTCAAATAAAAGGTGCACCAGGACTTTCAGTTGAATCTCTCGGGCCACAGTTGTACGGACGATAAATGATAATTGATAAATTATAACTGATAGTTGATAAATGATAATTGATAACTGATAAATGATAACTGATAATTTTTTTTCATTCAACCTTTATTTCGACAGGTAAATCCCATTGAGCCTCGAGGACTCATTTACAAGAGAGACCTGATTTCAACAAAGAATGATGACAACAATGGACAACAGCAACAACAATAAACAGTTATAAAAAGTCATACTACAATTTTTTATTTTTATTTTTTTATATAACAAATAGGATGGCTAAAAGAAAAAAGTAACAAAAAACAGAATTCCAAGACAAATGTAGAAAACTAAAAACAGGAACATGTCTGCATTGGTCCCTGCCAGGAGTCCAACAGATTCTTAAAGCCACTTAGAGAGGTCAAAGGTCGAGAGCTTCAAATCTTTTTGTAAGATATTCCAGGAAACAGGAGCGGAGTAGGAGAAGGCCCTTTTGTCTAGTTCAGTCCTCACTGAGGGAACACTGCAGGTAATAATGTCCTGAGAGCGCACGCTGTAGCTGCACTCACGCAGAGACATGTAGGAGGAGATGTATGAAGGCAGCAGACCAAGAAGTGATTTAAAGATGAAAATGTACCAGTGGGAGAGTCTGCGTGAAGTTAATGATGTCCAGTTAACCAGTGAATACTGGGTGCAGTGGTGGGTACGATAATCACAGCCAGTTATGAATCTTAGTGCACCATGATAGACAGCATCCAACATCTGCAGGGTTCTTGTAGGAGCGTTCATGTAAATAATGTCACCATAATCAATTGAGGGAAGGAAAGTCACAGATACAAGGCGTTTCCTAGCGTTCAGGGTTAGACAGGATCTGTTTCTGAAAAAGAAACCAGTTTAACTTTCAGTTTCTTTACCAAGTTTTCCACATGGAGCTTAAAAGAGAGATGTGAGTCGACCAAGATACCCAAATATTTATAGGAATCAACAAACTCAATGGGGACACCATTTGAGGATAAAATCGGAGGAAGAACTGCTGGGACCGACTTCCTATTTGAAATCCCTTTGGTTTTGTCGGCATTTAGGACAAGTTTGAGGCGGAACAAATCTGTCTGGATGATGTTGAATGCAAATTTCAAAAGCTGGAAAGCCTTAGCAACTGTTTTAGCTTGACAATAAACAACTGTGTCATCAGCATAGAAATGTATGGATGCATTAGGGATGTTTTTACCTACATTATGTATGTAGATTGTAAAGAGGGTGGGTCCTAAGACTGAGCCTTGTGGTACACCATTGTTGACTGTTAAATAACTGGAGGAAGTACCATTATGTTGAACACATTGCTTCTGGTCTGAGAGAGAGTTAGAGAACCAACCAATGGTGTGTTCTGAGAAACCAATTTCTGAGAGTTTATGACACAAGATGTTATGATCCACAGTGTCAAAAGCTTTAGACAGGTCTAAGAAAAGTGCAGCACAATAATCCTTAGCATCCAGTGCTTCAACAACATCATTAAGAACCTTCAGTGAAGCAGTGGTTGTGCTGTGTTGTTTCCTGAAACCAGATTGATGTGGAGGTAAGATGTTAAATGAGTCCAGGTAATTTTTGATTTGAGAGTTTATCAGTTTTTCTAGAACCTTGGCTAAAATACAGAGTTTAGAGATTGGTCGATAGTTGTTCAGTGAGGTGGGGTCACCTCCCTTCAGCAAAGGAAGAACAAAGGCTGTTTTCCAAGTGTCTGGGATGGAGTTTTGTCTTATGGAGAGATTGAAGATGTGGGTCACAGGGACTGTGATGATATGAACAGCCAGCCTTAAGAAATAAGGTGGAAGTTCATCTGGACCTGCAGATTTTTTAGGATCAAGATCTTTTAACAGTTTATTGACCTCACTGACTGAGAATGGAGAAAAAGAGAAGCTGTGCTTAACTGAGGATTGACTTGTAGGAGGGATTTGATTTGTAGAAGTTTGGTTATTAAGTGAAGTGGCTGATTTTCCATTAGTAACTGTGTCAAATAAAGAACTAGAAGCAACAAAATGTTTGTTGAAACAGTTCAGGATCTCGTGCTTATTTGACACAGGAACAGAGTTAACGAGAAGTTGTGATGGGAGGTCAGATGATTGGGGGGTGCCTGAGAGAGATTTGATGGTTTTCCAGAATCTGTTAGGGTCATTTAGATTTTTGGAGGTCTGAGATAAGAAATAGTTGCATTTTGCTGCTTTGACAGCAGTTGTACATTTATTCCTCATCTGTCGAAAACTCAACCAATCAGTGTCTGAGTCAGATTTTCTCGCTGTGGCCCAAAGATGATCTCTCCTGTGCAGGAGGTCAGCTAGCTCTGGAGTAAACCAGGGGCTATCTCGTCCCTTTATTCTGAACTGACGAAAAGGAGCATGTTTGTTCACGACATAAATGAAACTATTATGAAAATAGTTCCAAGCGGAGTTCACGTCATCAGTTAACAGAATACGATGCCAGTCAAAGTGAGACAGAGGAATGACTGTTCACAAAAATGTTTCAGATCCCTTTTTTGAAATAATCTGGGCTTAGAAAGTGGAAGTTTAATATCTCTCAAAGCAGCTGTCACACAATGATCACTCAAGATACTGGCAAATACACATGTACCAGGGAATTTGTGAGGCGTATTAGTTAGAAACAGGTCTAAGATGGAGGATTTTTCAGGACGGTTTTTGTTTAATCTAGTGGGAGAGTTGATCATTTGGGTAAGATTGAGAGGCAGGCAATATTCCTTGAATTTAGCACAGAGGGGAGTTGACTTATCCCAGTCAATATTGAGGTCCTGCCAAAAAGATCTCTTTGAATTTTAAATTACCAAGAAATTCCATCAAGGAGGACAGAGCCTCAGGTGTTGCTGAGGGAGGACGGTAACAACAGACTACAGATAAGATCTGGCCTCCATTCAAAGTGATGTTTACAGCTAAGGCATCAATTTGCTTTGGAATTGTTTTAGCAGACACAAGATTAGCAACCAAAGAATCTCTGATGTAAACAGCGACCCCCCCCCCCCCCACACACACTTTTTTTTGACGATCACAGCGGTAGATGTTAAATCCATTGATTACCAGGTCATTATTGAGTACAGATTTGTTGAGCCAGGTTTCAGAGATGAAGATAACATCTGCCCCAGAAGAACTGACCAGAATTTTCAAGGCATCAAGTTTTCTCAGAAGGCTACGAGCGTTTACATGCAGAAAATGAAGCCCAGACACGTTCTTAAAGTCATTTGGTGTCATATAAATAGTGGGGGGTCCAGGGTTGGGTTGAATCCCTGAGAGCAGTAACAACATCATTATCAGACATTTTCTTGAGTTTTTTGTGACTGATGTGTAATTACAGGAGTTAACAGTGTGACAATTAGCCCCCATAATCGAATCATGAGAAACATTAATGAAGACGCGATCATTCAGAATCCAAAAACAGTGAAAGTTGCAGTGATGGACAGATTCAGGTGTATTAACAAGATTCAGTGACTCCAGATAATCTGAGAACTGAAAATAGTGACAGTAATATGAATGATGCGGAAAAGTCTCAGACCATAAAACGTCACAGTTCAAATGGGCAAACAAACCCGATGAGGTGGCCCAACTGCAGTTTGAGTTGGGCTGAGGGGGGCTCCGGCCGCCCAGTGAAGATGGATGGATGCTCCCATGGGAAACAGAAGCTGGGTCCAGAATCAACAGGCAGAAATAGAAACAGATAATTTGTAGCAAATAGCAGAGCGAGCTGCCAGAAAATCCTCCTGAAGTGAAAGGCATGATCCAAGCTCGTTTCAGGCCAACAGGGGACAACAGCGTGATCCGGAATAAAAATAATTAATATCCAGGTGAGTTTGGATGGAGGCCTGCAGCAACTCCAATACAAACTCCAAACTTCTCTCTAGCACCACTTAGCCCTGCGCCTTCACGTTGCTCCTCCATGCTGCTCTTCCGCTTCTCTGCACGACACCTCCGCACCCGACAGCACGAGAGGCACCTCCGGTGAAAAACGAGACTGACCAGAAAGGCTGAGGCTGAAGTCGACACTGGTCCGGTTCTGCTCCAGTCCAGCTCTGGCGCTCCACAGCACGAGAGACGAAGAGGCTGAAGTTGTCCCTGGCGCGGTTCTGCTCCGGTTCAGCGGCGCTTCAAAGCACCGGAGCGTCTCCTCCAGGTAAACACAGCAATTCCACAGAAGTGGACAGTCCTTTGTTAAAAGTAACGGGCTGCTCACTGAAGCTGAGACACGCTATGTTGAAGACAAAGTCCCCCACAGCCAACTCGGTTCGGTTCTGGTCCAGTTCGAGGGTCACAGGTACACTTCCCCCACACCTATGAAGACACCACGAGGGCCAGTCCAGCAGAAAACCAGCGAAATACCACCCGGCGATTTTTGTCGGAACCAGGTAGAACCACAAAGGTCCAGATGAGAAGTTTGTTGAGGTCTAGAGAGAGAGAGAGAAACTTCGTGCGATGACTCCCCAGCTCGAGGGGTCACCTGGCAGGCAGGGTGCGCTCAGAGTGACCGGTGGAGTGGGAGCGGCCGGTCCTGGACCAAAAATGTATTTTTGGACGGTCCCATCCGGCTTTCTGAGTCGCTGAACACCGAATTCGGTTGGAAGGAGGACCAACTTTAGTCCGGTTAAAAAAAACGGGTCTGTTTGATGATAAAAGACTGCAGAGAAGCCGGAGGGAGCTGCCGTCCATCAGCTTGCCGGAAGTGGAAATGATAACTGATAACTGATAAATGATAACTGATAAATGCCATCCATCCATCCATTATCTTTACCTGTTTATTCCATTTTTGGGTCACGGGGGTCGCTGGTGCCCATGTCCAGCAATCACTGTGCGAGGGGCGGGGTACACCCTGGACAGGTCGCAAGTCCATCACAGGGCTAACTGATAAATGATAACTGATAATTGATAACTGATAATTGATAACTGATAAATGTTGCTTTGAGTAACTCATAGCAAAACTCATTGGCACGATATGGATTCTGGACATGCCTCCAGAATCGGTCCTAAAGTGCAGGTGCAAATCCAGGCTGAGCTGAGCCAGGCTGATTAGGGGTGTGCAGGGCTGAGCAGAGTTGGGGCTGATTAGGGGCAGTGCAAACAGGGCATAAGTGAATCATTAGCAGTGCTCCTTTTACGATATGTTCAGTATACAACCCAGTCTAAAAATGACACCCGGTTTTCTAAGTGTGTTGGAAGAGATGTCTCAATTCATGTAGAGTGCTGTATGAATAGGTAAATGAGGACACAGTGTAAAGCGCTTTGAGTATCTTGATCAGACAGAAAGGCGCTATACAAGTACAGTTAATTTACCATCCGTTTACCATTCTGCCCTTACTTCTAGTCGTCCACTCCTTTTCAACACTTTCTGAAACTTTCTGGATTTTATTCAAAGTCAAACTACCCCCTTTGGGGAAACCATGATTTTTTTTTTTTTTAACCCATTCACACAAATGAGACTTTCAAGAACAAATTTTTGTGACATGACGTTGCAGATGGGACTGTCTGGAGGAGCGTCAGAAATCTTAGTGGGTCCGGACCCCATTTTGTTCCTTTTCAGATAAGGTGTCCCTTACTGGCTTCTTCCTTTAAAGTGTAAGAATATTAGAACCACTTTTAACAATTACTTTCAGTTTACCTAGTGCAGTGGTTCCCAACCTATTTTCAGAGTCAGATTCTTTATTGTCGTTTGCTCCTCATGTGGTACATGTGGTGCGAACGAAATTATGTACACAGGGTCCCAGTTACTATCATGATGTCGTATGTTGGGACCACGAAGTAGTAGACCGAGGAAGAAGACACTACAACCAGGAATACAATATAAGTGTTCTTTATTTACAGGTGAGTTGGAGAGACGAGCTGGAAGAGAATGGTGGAGAGGTGAGTATCCAATATTGTTGACAGATTCTTGAGATGAACAAAGTCGTCTTACTCGTTGTTGTAGGGGAAGGCGCCGAGGGAGAGTTGAGGTCCTGGTTTCGATGGAGATGAATAGGTGAGACACGGTGGAGAGAGGAACAGGTAGACCCAGTAGTTTGTTTAACCACTGATGAGACCAGACTCTCTGCTGCTTTTGTAGGTGCACCGTGGAGTGCTGGACGAGGCCCGTGGAAGGACTTCAGAGGAGCAGGACATGGAGGTCCTGGAGAGGAACGTCGTCGATCAGAATCGGCTGTAAGGGAAAAGGTTAGTGACTGGACACTAGTTTACCCATAGGCAGAAGTTGTCCCAGCACTGGAGAGATGTCTGGCTGCAGCTTAAGTAGGCAACCACGATCAGTCCTCCTTAGGAAAACAGCAGGTGGATCTCATCAGGGTAATTAGCGATGAGCTGTGGAGAGAGTGAGTGCAGACAGGCCAGGGAGAAACCAGGGATCCTACAGTTACATCCAACAATAAAATGTAAAAGAAAAACAGTAATAACATCTAAGATATGAACTAAGAAAAACATCAACTAAATATACACTAAGCACTAATAGCCTAAAAACATTAGGTCAAACAGCATCACAAACATGAACATGAGTCTGTGTGAGCAGATGTGCACGCATGAACACATCAACATGAAACAGATCAGCAGCAACATGATATGGTTTTTCACAGTGATTATTCTGGTTAGAGATTCATGAGTCTAACAGCTTCAGGGTAGAAGCTGTTCCTCAGTCTAGTGGTTCTACACTTAATGCTCCTTAACCTCCTTCCTGAGGGGAGTGGGGCAAAAAGTGTATGTGCTGGGTGACTGGGGTCCTTCATGATGCGGGTGGCCCTCTTCCTGCATCTAGAGGTGTAGATGTCTGTGATGGTGGGGAGACTGACTCCAACATCTTCTGTGCAGCCTTCACCACTCTCTGCAAAGATTTTCAGAGAGTGGTGAAGGTGGGGGTGGTCTCGCTGCTTTGTTCAGTGATAAACTCACCTGCCGCCCGCTGCCTCCTAAAAACTACAGCAGCTTTGAGCTTCAGCTGTTTTTGATGGAATCTGCCC
>NC_056506.1:4101135-4101938 GCF_014905685.2 Nematolebias whitei | reverse complement strand
CCCCCCCCCCCCCCCCCCCCCCGCTGTGTGGTGTTTTATATCGCTCACCAAAATATAATAAGGATTGCATTAATGAGTTCTCAGAACTGTTAGCTGAACTGTTGCCAAAATTTGACAGTTTGCGTATATGTGGTGATTTTAACGTTCATGTTTGCTGTCCCTGTAACCAACTTGCTGCTGACTGTCAAAGCCTTCTGGGTTATTTTAACCTGTCACAATCTGTGTCAGGGTCCACACACAGTCAGGGTCATACTTCGGACTTAATCATCTCTCATGGCCTTCGTGTATCTATTATAGAAATTTTGGACACTTGTATTTCAGACCACTTTCCTATTATATTTGAATTTTCCACTCCTCCCCAGGTAAAAACTATGCTTCCAGCACGTCTCTGCCGCTTCATCACTCCCTCCACTCCAGGTCAGTTTGCTGCTGCGTTTAGAAGCACTGACTTATATTCTGTTGAAAGTCTGGACTCATCTCTACATCCAGAAGAACTTATCACCTCCTTTCAGTGCACTTCTACAAAGATCTTGGACTCCATCGCTCCTCTAATGCCCCTTTTCCATTAGTACCTGTAGTACCGGTACAGCACGGCTCTACTCTACTCGGTACGGTACAGGTTGTGTTTCCATTATACTTTCAGTACCGGTTCCAGTGGGCAGGCTTCAAATTGACGTCACCACCTCTCACCAGCTGGTGGCGCTGAGACGCAGAAACTGTTTTCAGTACAGGTTGAGAATTTATGTTATTTTGAAGTTGTGTGTATGTATGTATGCATGTATGTGTGTATGTACATGTGTATA
>NC_056506.1:4072830-4101035 GCF_014905685.2 Nematolebias whitei | reverse complement strand
CTTGTCGTTCTGGCTCTCGTACCAACTGGGTTGTCCAAATCATAACAGATAATGCTCCAGCCAGACTATACCCAGAACGAGACCAGAAGCGAACAAGCTTCATCATCCGTTAACACTGAGAACATGGACAGTTATGGAGAGGTTCTGAAGAAAATTATGGCCCAACAACAGAGCACCCAGGCAAATTTATTGGAACTTGGATGCATGGTTCATGCTATTAACCGACAACTTGTTTCTCCTTCTCCCACAGCCGCAGCTTCGCCTTTACCGAGTCCTACTGAATTCAGCCCTGTAAGTCATTCCACAAACCAACAACTGTTTATTAAACCTTCTGAACTTTTTTCTGGAGACCCTGATCAGTGCAGAGGTTTTTTGCTACAGTGCAAACTCGCTCTCAAGGGGGCTCCCCAGTATTTTTCTTCAGACATTGCTAAAGTAAACTTCTTCATTAGTCAACTCAAGGGAAACGCTTTAAAATGGGCTACTTCATTTATGCACCTCCATGAACTAGAATCTGTGTCTTTTGATTCGCTACTCACCGAGTTTTGTAAAATATTCGACCGCCCGCTGCAACAATCCAACGCCGAGAAGCGTCTGCTGGGATTACGGCAGGGCCGGCGACCGGCGTCCGAACACGCTCTCGACTTCCGCATCCTGGCGGCCCAGACAGGTTGGAACGACAGAGCCCTGCAAGGTACCTTTTTGAATTCTCTATCCGATTATGTAAAGGATCAAATCGCCGCTCGTGATGAGCCTGCTAGTTTCGACGCGCTAATTAATTTAGCGATCTCTCTCGACGAACGCTTCCGGGAACGCCGTAGGGAGCGAGACTACAACTCCCAGAATCCTTCCGGTTCCGCTGTACCGCTGAGTGGGGCTTACAACTACAATTCCGCCCCAGAAGACTACAAGTCCCAGACAGAGTTTTCTAACACTCAGTTAGATCGGCCCGAACCTATGCAGATTGGTCGTACCAGTTTGACTCCTCAGGAGAGGCAGAGACGTAGGAGTTTGGGCTTGTGTATGTATTGTGGGAAAAGAGGGCACTTTGTAGCCTCCTGCCCGCTTCAGGGAAACTCCAACGTCCACCAATAAGGAGGGAGTTACGGGTGGGCACGGCATCAATCTCCCCTTTTTTGAGACTTACCTTACCTACAGTAATTTTAATCAACCAAAATCGTTTCGCAGTCACAGCTTTAATTGATTCAGGCGCCGAACAAAATTTAATTACTCAAGATTTGGTTGAAGAGTTCTCCCTTCCAGTCAAGGGGATTGAGTCAATCTCTATAGCCGGGGTTACAGGGGAGGTTTTGACCCAGGTTAAATTTAGGACGACAGATCTTCATTTAATAACCTCGGGAAATCATCATGAGACCACTAGTTTTTTTGTATTCGAGTCGCCCAACTCTCAATTAATCCTTGGGTACCCCTGGCTTAAGAGCCATAATCCCCACATTAATTGGAAATTAGGAAGGGTAGAGAGGTGGAGCGACAAATGTTTAAAGTACTGTCTTCGATCAGGGGTCTCAAACATGTCCAGGCCCAAATCAGAGTTCTGTGAGACCGACCTGTCCGGTGTTCCATCCGATTATCATGATTTAGCTCCTGTATTCAGCAAACAGCGGGCCCTATCATTACCTCCACATCGCCACTACGATTGTCCCATCGACCTCCTTCCGGGAGCCTCTCTGCCTTCGAGCCGCCTTTTTAATATCTCCGGTCCTGAGAGGGAGGCTATGAGGTCGTACATTGAGGAATCCCTCGATTTAGGGATCATTCGCCCTTCAACTTCACCTCTAGGTGCAGGATTCTTTTTTATCACCAAGAAGGACAAGTCTCTGCGTCCTTGCATCGACTACCGTGAACTCAACAACATCACTATTAAAAACAAATACCCCCTTCCACTAATCAATTCCATCCAAGAGCAGTTACAACCAGCCACCATCTTCACCAAATTGGACTTACGCAATGCGTATAACTTGGTTCGCATTAGACAAGGCGATGAGTGGAAGACCGCATTCAGAACCCCGTTGGGTCACTTTGAGTACCTGGTGATGCCTTTTGGGCTCACTAACGCTCCTGCAGTATTCCAGGCTTTGGTTAACGACGTGTTAAGGGATTTTATTGGGGACTTTGTTTTCGTCTACCTCGACGACATCCTCATTTATTCAAGAGACAGAAACGAACACGTTAACCATATTAGAGCTGTTTTGCAAAGACTCTATGAGAATCAGCTTTTTGTGAAGGGGGAGAAGTGTGATTTTCATGCCTCATCTGTGTCCTTTTTGGGGTTCATCTTCGGGGAAGGGTTTTTCAGGACCGACCCCGAGAAAACTAAGGCAGTGGTGGAGTGGCCAGTTCCGGAAACAAGGAAACAACTGCAACGATTCTTGGGGTTCGCAAACTTCTATAGGCGTTTCATCAAGAATTACAGCCGCATCGCCGCACCCCTATCTCAGCTTACCTCCACGACCAGAGCATTTAAATGGACTCCTGAGGCCGACGCTGCTTTTGGTAAGCTGAAGGATTTGTTCTCATCTGCACCCATTCTCTGTCATCCAGACCCCACTTGGCAGTTTATCCTTGAGGTGGATGCATCGGATACAGGTGTCGGGGCGGTCCTATCTCAGAGGTCGCTCCTGGATAACAAGGTACACCCCTGTGCATTCTTTTCCCGCCGTTTGTCCCAAGCAGAGAGAAATTATGATGTGGGCAACAGAGAATTATTGGCCGTTAAATTGGCTTTGGAGGAATGGCGCCATTGGCTTGAGGGCACAGAGACTCCCTTCCTGATCTGGACTGACCACAAGAACCTTACATATTTGAGAGAGGCTAAACGGTTAAACCCCAGACAAGCACGATGGTCATTATTTTTTAACCGTTTTAACTTCACGTTGACTTTCCGACCTGGTACTAAGAACATCAAGCCTGACGCTCTCTCCCGCCAGTTTTCTCCTCCAGACACTCCTGAGCCTGTTGAGGGCATCATCTCCCTGGTTTGCATTGTCGGAGCCCTTACCTGGCCTATTTTGAGAGAGGTTCGTGAAGCCCACCTGACAGAACCTGATCCTGGCACTGGTCCCCCTGGCACTTTGTTCGTCCCCTCACATATGAGGTCTAAGGTACTCGACTGGCTCCACACCAATAAACTCTCTTGTCATCCCGGTACAGCACGTATGTTGTCTCTTACGAAGAGACATTTCTGGTGGCCCACGCTTTCTAAGGATGTCAAGGACTTTGTTGCGGCCTGCTCCACTTGTGCCAGGAACAAGACCGGTACTCAGCCTCCTGCCGGTCTTCTACAGCCTCTGCCAACGCCCAGCCGTCCATGGTCTCATATTTCAGTGGACTTCGTCACCGGGTTGCCCCCTTCAGAAGGTAACACCACTATTCTGACTGTCATCGACAGGTTCTCTAAGGCAGCACATTTCGTCCCACTACCCAAGCTCCCGTCTGCCCTGGAGACAGCACAGATCTTGGTTCAGCAGGTTTTCAGGATACATGGCATCCCTTCAGATGTGGTCTCTGACAGAGGACCACAGTTCATTTCCCAAGTTTGGCGTTGTTTCTGCAGGACTTTGGGGGCGTCCACCAGTCTCACTTCGGGTTATCATCCTCAGTCAAATGGACAGACTGAAAGATGCAATCAAGAGTTGGAGACCACCCTGAGGTGCATAGTGGAGCGTAACCCCTCAGCTTGGAGTCAACATCTTGTGTGGGTCGAGTACGCCCACAACTCGCACACCTCCTCGGCCACAGGTATGTCACCTTTTGAGGCTTCACTGGGCTATCTCCCTCCCTTGTTCCCCAGTCAGGAGACAGAGGTGTCGGTTCCGTCTGTTCAGCACCACTTCCGCCGTTGTAGACGTGTTTGGCGCCAAACAAGGACGGCTCTACTTTGCACTGCGGCTCAAAATAAGAGGTTCGCGGACCGTCACCGTTCCGCCGCGCCTTCTTATCAGGTGGGCCAGAAGGTGTGGTTATCCATTAGAGACATTCATCTAAAGGACACTCCCAGGAAATTGGCTCCTCGCTTCATCGGTCCTTTTTCCATAGACAAGATCACCAATCCCTCGGCTGTGCGCCTACAGCTCCCCAGCTCTTTGAGGATCCATCCCACCTTCCACGTGTCTCAAGTTAAACCCGTTTCAGAGAGCCCATTGTGCCCTCCTTCCGACCTCCCTCCACTCGCCCGACTTATTGACAACCATCCTGCTTTCACTGTCCGTACCATACTGGATGTCCGTCGCCGGGGACGGGGCTTCCAGTACCTCGTGGATTGGGAGGGCTATGGCCCGGAGAAGCGATCTTGGATCCCTCGTTCCTTCATATTGGACCCCAGCCTTATCACCGCCTTCTTCAAGGTCCACCCCGAGAAGCGCATTGGGTCGCCCAGGGGCGACTCGTGAAGAGGGGGGTACTGTAAGAGTTGAACTTGCTGCAGCTCCAAGATGGCCGCCAATTATCCACAGCTGATGACCATCTGCATGACGAGCTCCTTGGCTACATAAGGCTGCAGTCAAGCTCTTCTCGTCGCTGGAGCATTACTTCCTTCCGGGTAGTCGTGTTTCTAGCCAGTATCTTGATTATATGAAGAGGATACCTTACCTTGTTTTCTTGTGTCTACAGTCGTCTGGTCATCTCGGATCCTGCCCTTGGTTCTCCCTGTGTCGGAGTCTCGCCTCGTTTGCCTTTGCCCTCCAGCCACTTGCCTGCCTTGGGATTTTCCCCACAACCTCACCCCACAAGGATTACCTGTAAGGAAAGACAAAACAGTTTGAGCTGCCTCCACTCGACTCCTAGACCTGACCTTGTCTCTCCCTCTTTCAGGAGTCCCAGGCCACCATTTTGTAAATACCTGTCAGCTCTTTCACTGTAAATAATAAACACTGTTTTGCTTATTTAGACTCTTGTCGTTCTGGCTCTCGTACCAACTGGGTTGTCCAAATCATAACATTTTGTGTCTTTTTATGATTTTCAGCTGAGTTAACAGTCATTAAAGTGAAAACAGGATTTCATGATGAAGCTGGCACCGTTTATTTTTTATTTTTTTAATCTTCAACGCTAAAATATATATATATTATTGTTTTATGACCAGCTCTGCTGGTCTCACTGATCCTCTCTTCCGGAGCCAGGACGGGCAGGCTCATCTTCCCACCACCGAGCTCAGCTGGTGACTCGCAGAAGCCGTTCCAAGACTCCAGCCGCGCGTAATCATGAAGGTCCGACCCGCGCAGACAGGCGGACAGAGACGGGTCTGCGACGAACGGTGGAAGCGATTTTAAAAGACATTTACGTTTAAAAAAAATAATAAACATTTTTAAATCGCTTCAGCAATTTTTTAAAACATTTTTTGTATAAAAACAAAATATTATTTTATTTAAAAATCGCTTCCACCGTCCGTCCCAGACTGTCCAGTCCGCCTGACTGCCGGGTGGGATCGGGATTCAGACTTCATGATTACGCACGGCCGGGGTCTGGCAATGGCCATCTGCGAGTCCCTATCTCCAGCTTCGCAGTGACCTGTTGAGCTCTGAGCAGTGACCAGCGGAGCTCTGAGCCTCTGAGCACACAAGGCTGGTATCCGGAACCTGAGCCTCCGAGTCGGCACATCAAAGGATCTTCCGCGGTGACCAGCTGAACATGGAGCTGGGGAGATGACGCCCTGCACGGTCTGGCGCTCCGAGGCTCCGGATTGGGGTACACCAGCAGAGCTCCATCCAGCTTGCTCTGAAGTATGTTGTCGGCCACCAAGCACAAAAAATGCCAGCACATCAGCATTAGACCAAGATGTTGTCAGTATTGTTTTTAAAATCTTTAAAATAAGTCCAGCCGCTGCTCCAGTCCGAGAAATTGTAAATGGCGGATTATTGTTTTGAAAAGTTTCTGAAGGATCCAGTGACTCCGCCCCCGACTCCGCCCCCGACCAATCAGTGACCGACAGTGTTCTGACGTAACGTTTTAGTACCTCTTCGTTCAGGTTAGAACCACAGAGCCAAGGGTACTGAAAATAATAACAGGTGCTAAGTACCGGTACTAATGGAAAAGCCTCAGAACCGGGCCAAGTAGGGTCCAGTTGGCCCATACCGGTACTAATGGAAAAGGGGCATAAGACAGTAATGTTGGGTATTTTTTCCCGTCAAACCTATTAAAGAAATCGTTGGTTATGTACTGTAACCCCAGATTCTATGAGTATAGGCGTAGCCCTTTAAGAGCTGTCGCTGATGGGTTTATCCCGTCATGCAAAGCATCGCACTGAAAAATTTAGTCCACGCCCACCTGCTGTGTGGGCCCCACCCGGTCCGTATAAATTACGTTAAGAGTGGGTAATCGGCTCCCAAATAGCTTTTCTTCAGCCATATAGGAGCCAGTGAGGCCCGACGCTTAACAGGGCAAGTGTGGACACTGACTCAACCAGAACAAAAGCTGCACCCCACTTTCCCAAAGCTGACAAGAACCCATCTTATTTCCAGCTTAAGACACCTTACCGGAGGAAAGGTCCTGGTAAATACCAAGGTTTTTCGAAACCTCTTCAGGGGGGTAAACACTCTCCTAATCAAACCCACACCTTTCAGGATCATCACTCTCGACCTGAAAGAAAACCACATTTAGTCTGTCAGAAACGTTCTGAAAAGTACAAAGGATCACCAAAGACCAAAAAAAGGTAAATCTACCACCTTGACTCCTAGAGAACTTGAGATAATTAAACGTTTCCTTCATGAAACGCACCAAGAAAATGATACCAAAGGTGCTGACTTTCTGTCAGTGACCTCTCTGGCCAATCAACCGTTGGACCAACAAGCTGCAGATTTAGAACTTCAACCTGCAACAACAGATTGTAACTCTATTTCTGACATTGTTCTTCCTTCAGCTCAACAGACTGACTATTCACACACCCTGAATGCAATCTCAGAAGTTCAAATGAACCCTGAGGACCTCTATTTCGAGAACAATTACTCTGAGTTCCCAGAGGAACCTCCAAGTCACCAATTTTTGTGTAACCTTACCGAACGGGGGCCCGCAGGAAAGTTTTACTTTTCACTAACGCTGGAACAAGTTTTCACTCGCGACACACTTCGACACCGCAGCAGATGTCACCCTGATGTCAGCCACCCTGTTCAAGAAACTGCAGTCAGCAGCGAAACACGCTAACAAGAACTTGGTTCTTAAGCCATGCCTCCTTGGTATCACACCGTACGCGTCTAACAAGACAACTGTATCCTTTGTGACTCAGATACAGTTTAAGATTGGTAACATGACACTTAGCCATCCAGCTTATGTGTCTGATTTAGAAACAATTCCACTATTGGTGGGACAATATTTGTTGACCCGATTTCAGCCTTTGATCGATTTTAAGAATCTCAAAGTTTGGGCCCAGGTGCGCCAACTCCTGCCCATCTTTACTGGACCAGAACTGTACTCACAGTGCTTGGCACTGGATACATCTGGAAGGTCAACCATCTCCCCACCCAAAGACAAACATCAGGTGACTGAGAGCACACCTCCCACAGAGGTAGTGTCAGTTACACCTGCACAACCACTAGAGCTGCAAAGAGCTCATATGATTGACACTACAGTGTATCTCCAGACTAACAAATCCAACACTAATAGGGATCTCTATGATGTTCTGACTTAGAGTCCATCTATTCTCAGAGAGGCCAAAGGCCACTCACAGGTGTCAGGACAAAACAAACAGGTTAACATTGTAGTGAACTTAACCTGATGTCAAAACTAAGCCTAAGGTCAAAACCCTTGACCTTAAGAACCTTGTGGGACAGAAACTGTCATTTCATTGATTTGAATCCAGAAATACAGGTTCACCCATCCTGAGACTTTCTTTCTTGAAAATTCAAGTGAAAGAACACTCTCTTTTCTATTATCATTCCTGTTTTACAAATGTTTGATAATCAAAGTGTTTTAGTTCAAACATTTTAGATGTTACAGTGAACTAATCAATTTTATTAACTGTAAAACAGTAACAATGATTTTTTAGTTGCTTATGCAAAGTTAGAATTCATGTTAAGGCCTGTTACGGAGTAATTATGCATTTTCTGATTTCTGTCTTTGAATGAGCCAGTGTGTGTTTTCCAAGGTCAGGAGTCGAAGCAGACATGTGTTGGAACAACTGCCTTGTTTTTACATCCTCTCAGACGTCAACAGAGAAGTTGGCACCTGTTTCTCCAACTCGCCAAAACAAAACTCTCTCTGTCTCTGAGAACAGTTTTAATCTGTTCAATAACATTCTTGCTGTTTTCTGACTTCTAGTAACCTCTTATATCACAAAACACACCCCTGTCTGGTTGATATTGACCAATCAGGAACGCTCAAATATACCGGAAATAGAGCCCTGTAAAATGCCGGTACTTCCTAGTTCTCTCAGGGCGGAGAGGTTCTGAGATGTTCGCAGTTCTGTGAAGTCGTTTGGGAGAACAGAAGTCCAGCCATGATAAGGCTCTTCCGAGTTTGGATTATAACATCTTCCACCTCTGAGTGGAACTTCTGAAGGACTCCACTCATGTGAAGTCCACTTGCTGAGGTGAGCTTGTGTCGGACGGAATCTCGTCACTACTTCGGACGAGTCACAGCCATCCTATGGAGACGCTGGACAGGTAGCGTTAACTGGAACTCCTATCTGCTGATTCATCTTCAGAGAGGTAACGAGTCAAGTTTACTACCAAGCGTACCGAGGAAAAGCTGGGTTCGAATGGAGAGTGTCGGTTCTGGTCAACACTCCCCCTCACACACCATCTTTTACTCCCTTTAAACTTCCTTTCCATCTTTAAATTCTTCTCTCAAGTAGAAATCCTTCCAGATAATTTAGAAATGTCTGTGTAAAGTGCTCATCCACCGCCGTGTGGATAATTGATCATAATTGTACAGTTTTCATTAATGTCTGTGGTGAAGCAACGGAAAATCATGGCCGTATGGTTTTCCTGGTTGTAAAGCTGATTGATTATGTTGTTATTCTCATATTCTGCCAAATTAATGTAAATGTTTGATGTTAAACTTTGATTCTGTAAAATAAATGACCACATTCATTTTGATGGGTCAAAGATAAATGACGTCTCACGTTACATTTCATTAAATTCAATGCACGTTTTATTCAGTCCAGAAAAATGAAGAATCCGTTTTAATTGATGAATATATCTCAGCATCTGTTCATCTACAACATTCTCACAGACTCGTTAACTAACAACAGTACCACTAGTGGTAACACCCCTCCTGGCCACCTGATTTTATCCCAAACGCACCCACCCAAGAGGTGCAAACGCTCGCACATCGATGTGCTGCAGCCTGCTCTTCTGATCTTTCACAACCGACAGCTAACACAATCTCAGTTGGACCTGCATTGTCTGATAAAGACATCATTAAGCTTCATTCTTTGGATCCAGCCATCAAAAGGATGATTCACTACCTAACTAATCCAGATCATGTCACTCCCTCCTCAGAGGAACTTGACTCAATCCCTGAACTTCGTTCATTCCTTAAGGTAAAACCTTTCCTGAAAATGTTCAAGGGCATGTTAGTATTTGCTCCTGAGCCAACAACTTCACCTTCGTTCGTGGTGCCTCATGACCACAGGGGGGGTGATGATAGCACATGCCCATGAAACCCCATCTTCAAAACACAATAGTGTGAAAGCAACACTCAAAGTGTTAAGACAGGTTTCTTACTGACCAGGAATGCGCAAAGATATAAACAGCTACATCAGAGACCGCATGATCTGTTGCCAGTTCCAACCTGCAAGAGCTCCACATCAATCTACTGGCATTTCTGCATCTAAGATGATGAATGGTCGACAAACAACACTTCCTTTATACACATATTACAAACCTGGTGAAAGCACCAACCCATCCATCCATCCATTTTCTTCCGCTTATCCGGGGTCGGGTCGTGGGGGTAGCAGCCTAAGTAGGGAGGCCCAGACTTCCCTCTCCCCAGCCACTTGGGCCAGCTCTTCCGGGGGAATCCCGAGGCGTTCCCAGGCCAGCTGAGAAACATAGTCCCTCCAGCGTGTCCTGGGTCTTCCTCTGGGCCTCCTTCCGGTGGGACGTGTCCGGAACACCTCACCAGGGAGGCGTCCAGAAGGCATCCTAAACAGATGCCCAAGCCACCTCAACTGGCTCCTCTCGACGTGGAGAAGCAGCGGCTCTACTCCGAGTCCCTCTTGGATGATCGAGCTTCTCACCCTGTCTCTAAGGGAGAGCCCAGACACCCTGCGGAGAAAACTTATTTCGGCCGCTTGTATCCGAGATCTCATTCTTTCGGTCACAACCCAAAGCTCGTGACCATAGATGAGGGTGGGAACGTAGATCGATTGGTAAATTGAGAGCTTCGCCTTTTGACTCAGCTCTCTCTTCACCACGACAGACCTGTACAGCGCCCGCTTCACTGCAGACGCTGCAACTATCCGCCTATCGATCTCACGCTCCATTTTTCCCTCATTCGTGAACAAGACCCCAAGATACTTGAACTCTTCCACTTGGGGTAGGACCTCCTCCCTGACCCGGAGAGGGCACTCTACCATTTTCCGGCTCAAGACCATGGCCTCGGATTTGGAGGAACTGATCTTCATCCCGGCCGCATCGCATTTGGCTGCGAACCGCTCCAGCGAAAGCTGTAGATCACGATCTGATAAGGCCAATAAGACCACATCATCTGCAAAAAGCAGAGACGCAATCCTAAGGCCACCAAAACGGATCCCCTCAACACCTTGGCTGCGCCTAGAAATTCTGTCCATAAAAGTTATGAACAGAATCGGTGACAAAGGGCAACCTTGGCGGAGTCCAACTCTCACCGGGAACAAGCCCGACTTACTGCCGGCGATGCGGACCAGGCTCTGACACCGGTCATACAGGGACCTAACAGCCCGTATCAAAGGGCCTGGTACCCCATACTCCCAGAGTACCCCCCACAGGGCCCCCCACAGGGCCCCCCGAGGGACGCGGTCGAACGCCTTCTCCAAGTCCACAAAGCACATGTAG
Organism: Nematolebias whitei; assembly: GCF_014905685.2. Classification (NCBI taxonomy): domain Eukaryota; kingdom Metazoa; phylum Chordata; class Actinopteri; order Cyprinodontiformes; family Rivulidae; genus Nematolebias; species Nematolebias whitei. Next base: position 4,090,050 of record NC_056506.1, on the reverse strand, counting down.
ACTGGTTGGGCAAACTCCCACGCACCCTCCAGGACCCTGCTGAGAGTGTAGAGCTGGTCCAGTGTTCCACGGCCAGGACAAAAACTGCACTGTTCCTCCTGAATCTGAGGTTAGACTATCCGGCGGACCCTCCTCTCCAGAACCCCTGAATAGACCTTACCAGGGAGGCTTAAGAGCGTGATTCCCCTGTAGTTGGAACACACTCTACGGTCCCCCTTTTTGAATAGGGGGACCACCACCCCGGTCTGCCAATCCAGGGGAACTTCCCCCGATGTCCACGCAATATTGTAAGCCAACACAACCCTACAACATCCAGAGCCTTAAGGAACTCTGGGCGGATCTCATCAACCCCTGGGGCCCTGCCACCGAGGAGCTTTTTAACCACCTCGGTGACCTCAGCACTAGAGATTGGAGGGCCCGACCCAGAGTCCCCAGGCTCCGCTTCCTCAGTGGAAGACGTGCCAGTGGGATTGAGGAGGTCTTCAAAGTATTCCGCCCACCGACCCACAACATCCCGAGTTGAGGTCAGCAGCACACCACTCCCACTATAAACAGTGTTGGTGGCATACCGCTTTCCCCCCCCGAGACGCCGGATGGTGGACCAGAATCGTCTCGAAGCCGTGCGAAAGTCCTTCTCCATGGCCTCTCCGAACTCCTCCCATGCCCGAGTTTTTGCCTCAGCAACCACCCGAGCCGCATGTCGCTTGGACTGCCGGTACCCATCAGCTGCTTCCGGGGTCCCACAGGCCAAAAAGGCCTGATAGGACTCCTTCTTCAGCCTGACAGCATCCCTCACCGACGGTGTCCACCATCGGATTCGAGGGTTGCCGCCGTGACAGGCACCGACAACCTTGCGGCCGCAGCTCTGGTAAGCCGCCTCGACAATAGAGGCATGAAACATGGTCCACTCAGACTCAATGTCCCCCACCTCCCTCGGAACATGTTCAAAGTTCTCCCGGAGGTGGGAGTTGAAACTCCGTCTCACATGAGTCTCTGCCAGACGTTCCCACCAAACCCTCACAATACGTTTGGGTCTGCCAGGTCTGACCGGCATCCTCCCCCACCATCGGAGCCAACTCACCACCAGGTAGTGATCAGTTGACAGCTCCGCCCCTCTCTTCACCCGAGTGTCCAAGACATGTGGCCGCAGATCAGATTAGACAATGACAAAGTCGATCATCGAACTGCGGCCTAGGGTGTCCTGGTGCCAAGAGCACATATTGACACCCTTATGCTTGAACAAGGTGTTCGTTATTGACAATCCATGACGAGCACAGAAGTCCAACAACAGAACACCACTCTGGTTCAGATCAGGGGGGCCGTTCCTCCCAACCACACCCCTCCAGGTCTCACTGTCATTGCCCACATGAGCATTGAAGTCCCCCAGCAGAACAAGGGAGTCCCCAGAAGGTGCACTTTCCAGTACCCCCTCCAAGGACTCCAGAAAGGGCGGATAATCTGAACTGCCGTTTGGTGCATAAGCACAAATGACAGTCAGAACTCGTCCCCCCACACGTAGGCGGAGGGAGGCCACCCTCTCATTCACCGGGGTGAACCCCAATACACAGGCACCAAGTTAGGGGGCAATAAGTACGCCCACGCCTGCTCGGCGCCTCTCACCAGGGGCAACTCCAGAGTGGAAGAGTGTCCAGCCCCTCTCAAGGAAACTGGTTCCAGAGCCAGAGCCATGCATAGAGGTGAGTCCGACTATTTCTAGCCGGAACCTCTCAGCCTCACACACCAGCTCAGGCTCCTTCCCCACCAGTGAAGTGACATTCCACGTCCCAATAGCCAGCTTCTGTAGCCGAGGATCAGACCGCCAGGATCCCCGCCCTCGGCCACCACCCATCCCACATTGCACCCGACCCCTTTGGCCCCTCCCACAGGTGGTGAGCCCATGGGAAGGGGGACCCACGTCTCCTCTTCGGGCTCTTCCCGGCCGAGCTCCATGGGTAAAAGCCCGGCCACCAGGCGCTCGCCCGCGTGCCCCACCTCCAGGCCTGGCTCCAGAGTGGGGCCCCGGTGACCCACGTCCGGGCAAGGGAACACTAGGTCCATTTGTGTTTCTCATCATTGGGGTCTTTGGGCTGCACTTTGTCTGGTCCCTCACCTAGGACCTGTCTGCCATGGGTGACCCTACTAGGGGCATAAAGCCCCTGACAGCATAGCTCCTAGGATCATTGGGACACTCAAACCCCTCCACCACGGTAAGGTGGCAGCCCAGGGAGGGGAAAGCACCAACCCACAGTACATAAAAGATCGGAATAAACAACCGAGAAATACCTTCACCTTTAATAAAAAGCGTCTTAACAAGATGACTAAACAACTCAAAACATACCATGACCAAAAAGCCTCCCATGAAAAGCTTCAAGTGGGGGAAAAAGGTCCAGTACACTTTCACACCACCAACTGGACATAAAGCTTCCAAAGCTGGAATGCTCACCCACAACATCCTTCCAGGGTGGACAAGAATACATCTAATAACAGACCAACTGTCTCCAGTTGTGTACTCACACTAGATCAAGCCACACAAGGCTCAAACTAAACAACTAATCAAGAAGAGTTTTAAACTAAAAATCCTAACTAAAACATTAGGCTAATTAAACTACAAAAGTTCAAATAAACCTTACTCTTCTTAAAATAGAAAAATTCAAAACATAAGATTACAAATTTTTAAAATGAATTTTACTTTCAAAATAAATAGGTATGGTAAAACACCTTAAACCTAATAACAATACACAGTAAAACAAAATTCAACATTCTTTGACCACTAGATCAAGCAAACAAACAAGACAAAACAATTAATGGTCGAAAAGATAACAACCCACAAGTGGGGTAAAGCTACTTCTGGTCTTCTTCAGATTCGTTCTTGTTTATGCTCACACTCAGCTGATCAACGTGTTAAAGTTTGTTTTAAAATTCATTCAACACTCACCACATGAGTGATACATTTTAGTAAACAAAATTGTTAAACAAAATGAACTAAGCTTCCCAAATTTTTGTTTACTTATTTTTACACCAAATTTCTTAGTGCATGCTTTATTTTTCTTCAACATTTAATCATTAGCCTACACACATTTTGTCTACGTACCCGTATACAAAAGTAGAGGCATTACATTATTTTATTCTTATTCAAAAACACTTTGAACAATTTATTTTGTCAATTAAGTTGACATTAGATTTGCATGCATACAGATTTATCTTTAGGATTCCATTACATGAACAAAGCTCTTAGACACTTAGCTTAGATGGTCACCAGAAATCACCAGATGAGTACCATCCTAGGCCAACATCCTGTGGTCCAGATGAGCACCATCCTGATGCATCATCCAGAGGGTCCCATCCTTCATCCAGATGACATCACTGCATCATCCAACTGATCCAGTCTATCATCCAGATGACATCACTGCATCTCCTGATGATCCAACCCATCGTTCCAGAGAGTGACATCACCATGCCTTCCAGAGGACCCCTTGGCCTTCACACAGAATACCCTTGAGTTTCTTTTTCCTTTCTGTGGAATTATCGCTTTGAACTGAAATGGAATACCTTTGCCTTTCCTATTTCACATTGTGGAATTAACCCTTTTGAACACACTGGGAATAACCTAGAACATTGATCCTTTCCCTATCTAGAATTATTCCTTCAGACTTCATATGGGATAACTTTAACCTTGTTTTCCTTCCATGGAATTATAGACTTTAATTTTTGGGAATCTACTACAACGTTCTTGGAACATTCCTGAGGTGCGAACGACGAGTTTTCGATTCACAACCACCGGGGTTGAAAATCGAAAAGTGGGAGAATATGTAGGAGAGTACCACCTCAGAAACAGTTCACCTCAACTTAAACAGAAACAGTTCACCTCATCTCAAACAAACATCATTCATGTGTTTTGTGTTTTGAACTGTTTAAAATAAGATGCATCTATTCCCTTGGGAACAAACAGACTTTATTTTATAGGTGTTCAGCTCAGCTCACAAACTCCTTAGTTGACACTAATGTGAATGTAAAAAAAAAACTGTCACTGTGTTAACCACTGTAGTGAACTAGGCCTCCGACCTCATCCTGTCTCTGAAGACCTTCAGGGGACAGGAACTGTTATTTCATTGATCTGAATCAAGAAATACAAATTATCTCATCAAGAGACTATTTAATTGTATCCTGAATTAATCAATTGAAAGAACACTCTTCTTTTTATATTATCATTACTATTTTAGAATATCTTGATAATCAAAGTGTGTTTAGTTCATACCATTTCTAAATGTTGAAGTGAACCACTTATTTAAATCTACTGTGAAACAGTATTAATGATTTTTAAACCTCAGCAGATATTTGATCATACAGTTTAAATGTCTATTTACAAAGTAAGTGTGCATTTTAACTTTCTGTCTGAATGAGGAGTAGTGATGTTGGTCAAAAGTCAGAGACTTTTAGAACGAAGTGTCTTGTTTTTAAAACTAGCAAACAGTAAATAACTTCAACTGGCACCTGCCTTGTCTCACCTCTTCATAAACATTTCTCTGTCTGTACTAACCGTTCCTAAACATTCCTGCATCCTCTCTTGACTTTTAATAACCCTCTGACATCACTGAAACACCGCCCCTGCTGGTTGTTTCAACCAATCAGCAAGTACCAAGTGACAGGAAGTGAGTACTCTCTAAAAAGTCAACACTTCCTGGGACTATTCAGTCTTCCCAGCAGTCTTCCTTGAGTCTTCTTTGGGTCTTCTTCTATGAAGGCTTCCCAGGAGTCTTCCACTTCTGAGTGGAGTCTCTGACTGGAGTCTTACTGAGAGTTCCTAAGGAACTTTCAGATTTAATCAATAGCTGATGGAATTGACCGTGAGACGAGGGTCCGTCCATCCCAGCGGAGTCACAGCGCCTCGCTGTGAACTCACCCGGGCGTAACGCCCTACAACTTCGAAGGAAGCTTATTCTGTTGAACGGAGTAAACCACACGACTTCTGACGATGACCAGCCGCCCTGACCGGAGACGCTGAAAGGTAGCGTGCAAAGGGACTTATGTACTGGAGCTGATCCATCCACTGCAAAGGTAAAGAGACGTCACGAGTTGCCGCGCACTAAGTGGACCGGGGGTTTGAGCTGGTGTTGAAAGAAGCGTGCTAATTCTGGTCAACAAACATACATCTTCCTTCATCCATCTTCCTTTTAAATCTATTCCTTCTCTTAAACTTTTCTATTCGCCAGTAATCTAGATGCCTTCAGAGGTGAATCAGCCTCAATCAGTAATGTTCTGTTGTCTTGTTAGTAAAGCGTGCCAAGTTTTTATTAATCAGAAACAGATCAGCAAATCAATGTGTACATGTCTTGATGTTAAATTTTGATTCTGTTAAATAAATGACCGCATTTATTCTGATGGGTCAAAGATAAAATGGCGTCTCATGTCACTGATTAAACAATCCACTCACAGTTATCTCGGTCACATGGCAGAAATTTAACTCGAAAAAGAAAGAATCTGTTGTAATTAAACAATTAATATTCTTTGTGCTTGAACTAGCTTTAAGAATAATTAATTAGTAGTGTGTCAACAGCAAAGCTGTCCCTACATCACTACATATTTGGTGGCCTATAAGGTTTCTAAAGAGAGAAATTATGTGTGACCCGAGACCTGTGTTATTGTGAAATAACGTGCCATGTTGGCATAAAAAAATCTGAGTTTGGACCTTGGTACAGACATAATTTATGGCTGTGGGATTCAGAAAGATGCAGAATTGCGTCAATGTGTTCATTTTGAAGCTGGAAACTTGTCAATCTGTGTGTGTAATTAAGCTGTAAGCGGAGGGATAACGCATTCATTCTGTTTGAAACTCTAGCATGAACGGGGGTTCGTGGTTCGACCCGGTTCTGTTTACTGGACTCGACGAGTCGTGTTTTAAATGGTGATACGTTGTCTGAAGCTGAGCGCCGTCTCAGAGCTGCTTCTATGCTGATTCGTTACATTTTCACAATAAGTTGTGCATTTTTGAAGCTTTTATGGGCGATAATTTGACCGGACTGTTGATTCTAACTATTGGCTTAAGGCGAATACACACGAGCTGTGATTGGTCGAGGACCGCTGTTTGGGACGTTCTGATTCGCTGAGAAGCTGGTGACGTAATGCCGTGTATGTCCACTCACTCTGGTGTCAGTGCAAAAAGCCCACCCCCGATGTTCACGTGTCTGTAAAGTCACGTGACCCCGGAAATGAAGCTCGTTTTAACGGAGTCTTCCTTTGTGTTTAAAAAAGCTGAATAAAGCCCTGACATTCGTTCCTAAACTCATGAGTCTATGCATAAAGAGCGTGCGACGCCACGTAAAGCTTTAATTCCGTCCATAAATGCTGATTTGAACCGTGTTCGACCGTTGCTACATCGTAGCTAATGGCTAACAACCGGATGTCAACAGGACGGTTCACAGGAAGTCGTCAGTGACTCCTACCGGTAAAAGTAAGCTTACATCTAGGGCTGCAACTAACGATTATTTCAATAATCGATTCATCGGACGATTATTTTTTCGATTAATCAATGAATCGGCAAAAAAAACAAAAAAACAACGTTTTAATTTCCACCCCTTTATTCCAAAATTGAACATTTGACTGACATAGCAATTCACACAAAAAACAGGTTGCTATTTGACTATTGTGTTAGTAAAATATTGAATAATAAAAAAATAAAAGTTAGTCAAATAGCTTAAAAAATTAAATGTACACAAAAATATATACAAATGTGTCTTTATACCTGCACAATATGTAGCTACTTTGTCAAATGTGTCCTTGAGAGAAGAGTGTAACCTGGATTAAAAGTGTGGATTATTGTAACCTGGATTAAAAGTGTGGATTATTGTAACCTGGATTAAAAGTGTGGATCATTGTAGTGAAGCCTTCGTCTTCAACCATCGACAGAGGCCTCATGTCAGTGACGATAATGTTCAGGATGTTTCAGTGAAGACAGCTGCTGCTGTGGTATCCATGATGTCTGTCCATTATGAAGGCTTTTGTTGTTGTTGTTGTTTTCTGGAATGAGACAGTAAATATGTTTTATAGCATAATTATTACAGCAACTCAAGAAATGCCTTGTTTCACTTACAGCGTTAGGTTCAGGCAAAAGTAGCTAAAAGAGCAATTAAACACACACACACACACATATATATATAAAATACTTAATTACACACATTTCAATCAATCAATCAACCTTTATTTATACAGGTAAATCCCATTGAGCCTCGAGGACTCATTTACAAGAGAGACCTGATTTCAACAAAGAATGATGACAACAATGGACAACAGCAACAACAATAAACAGTTATAAAAAAGCATACTAGTTTTTTTTTTGTTTTTTTTTAACAAATAGGATGGCTAAAAGGAAAAGGTAACAAAACAAAAAACAGCTAGATTCCAAGACAAATGTAGAAAACTAAAAACATTTGAGTAGGTGTAATAAATTACTTTAATTCCTGTTTAAATGCAATTCATCCTGCCGTACATGCAGTGTCTTCAGACTTTGCCAACAAATTAAAAGTTGAAGCTTAATCATTAAATTATTATCTTTGTGTTAGATTTATTTATAAATCACATTTAAACACTGCTTGTTCCAATTAAATTAAATAAAAAGTAACACATACGTTCTCTATCACCGTCATTAATCAGATAAACAAACAAACAAACAGCTTCATCTACCAGACAGACTGATGTTACGTTTTCTCTCTTGAAACAGAACAATGTGTTAAATTGTAGAGACTCACCTGCAACACGAGTTGGGAGTGAGACATGTTGTATCAGCTGCAGCTAGTGACTCGGACATGTTTACGTTTTATCTCCGTGGTTCTCTCGTGTCGTGTCGGTGATTTTCAAAGCGGCATGCTTCTCATTTTTTATCTTTGTGAAGAGCTCCCACACTTTGGAGGACTTGTGTCGAACAGTTTTCGCTGCGTCGGTCATTTGTAAAATTTACTTAATTTCCTTTGAAAACACTCTGCTCTGCTTCCTCCTCCCTCCTCGCTCTGTTCAACTCGCGCTGCAGAGGTTTTTTTTTTTTCAAACTTTATTCAGTCAGTCAGCATTGACAATGAACTGCAGGTGAACAAAACGAAACGGCTCCGCAGTGCCGTGAAAGACGCATAATCGCGCGACACAACGAATCGATAACGAAATTTGTTGCCAACGCTTTTAATCATCGATTTTTATCAATTTTATCGATTCGTTGTTGCAGCCCTACTTACATCGCCACCTGCTGTTGAAAAAGAGTATAAAAGTTTTCCAGAAAGAAAGCTGCGCACTTGTTTCATTTAAATTTTTTTTGTTAATCACGCCTGGTTTATGGGTACTGTTTAAATAGCAAATTCTGGTAAATTAAACTGCTTAAGGAGCGTTTACAGCTACAAAGTGTTGTCAGTCTTCTTGGAAAATATTGCAGGTTTATTTAGTTTTAAGTGCATTGGAGTAAATGGACACTGAAATAGCCTGGCTCTTGTATCTGTTAGAATTAAGCTCATATTAAGTAACACTGCCACAGGAAGCATTTACTTACAATATTAATGGGGTAAGGCCTAAACACAGGGGCCCATTTATTGAAAATTGACTTATAACAGTACTGTTGATGAAACTCAGAGCTAAAATAGTGTGTGAAACTCACTGCTCACTTAAATACAAACATTTACCTGTTGAAAAACTCTAAGATTGCGACGGTTTAACCAGATAGGTTTTGCTGAACAGTGGATACAACCATGGCAGATTTAACAGAAGCTAATGTTGCTCCATGTGATAAAAAGGACTGGCTGGAGACTACCCTGAAGATGCTAACCGATTCCTTATATCCATATGGTGAACAGGTGGACAGCATGACCTCAACAGAGTTATTGGATGAGCTGAAGGAAGTTGCAGAAAGTGTAACTTCCACAGCCATAACGAAGTCAGGCTATGAACAACTAGCTAAAATAGCACTCTTGCTGAAAGCTAAATTATACATTGAGGCCAACAGGGCAGAAGACCTTGCAATAAGGTTGAAAAGCGAGAGAGAGGCCCGCAAAACAACAATTGATGAGGGTCTAAAACTCCAAGCACAGTTTCAATTGGTGAAGGAGAGCTGGGAGGATAAATTGAAACGTGAAAAAGAGCTCTCACAAGCCCAACTGTTGTTAAAAGCAGACTCATATGAGAAAAAGCTACGTGAAGGAGGGATTAAGTACGAAGCACTGTGTTCAGACAATGATGTTCTGCAACAACGGTTGCAGCTCACATCACAATCTCTGGACGAGTGCATATTGGAAAAAGCGGCGTTAGTCCAACAAGGCGTGCGTTTACAAAGTGAGTGTCATACATCACATGAACGCTTAACAGCCTGTGAGGCAAAACTTGCCGCAGCAACAAATAAAATCTCTGACGAGGGGCAAGGATGTCTGGAACTCAAAGACGAACTGGGTCAGAGTCCAGGTCAACCAACACCACCTCAGAAGGATTTTGCTGTACCTCTTACACATAATCCCCATCTGCCACCTCCACGTGAGTCTGGTGAATCACCTCCACGTGATTATTTTGTTCCAACAACACCAATTCCACAGCCTCCGCTCTCAATAGCGGAATTGCATAAAATAGCGAAATATGTCCAACGCTTTGAGCCAGGGCCGTTGGGTTCTACCGACACTAAGGCCTATCTGCACGACCTTGACTTCCAATTAAGAAGCTATACCAACGCTACAGTTGAGGATAAAATAGGTTTAATCAGGCTCACTTCAGCCAGGACGGTGTTTTCCTTTATAGAGCGTCAACCTGATGCCACAAGAAAGGATTACCGCCTGTTATGTGCTGATCTTATGAAAGAGTATACCGCTTGCGTGGGACCTGGTGGATATCCAGCCGCCGACAAGGTCATGCAAGGTAAGAATGAGCACCCAAGGGCATATTATTCCAGAATTTTGCAGGCTTATTTTGGTTACAGGAACGAGACCGGCATGGAGGAGGAGGAAGCGTTTAAGTTCGTTTTCAGCAAAAATCTCCACCCTGACATAAGGATGTCAGTGCAGATGATGGCTAATTTCAAAGAGAAAACCATCAGCGAGATAAAAAATTGTGCTGTGAATGTCTTTGAGGCCCGTTCACAGGCCAAAACACCCTTTGAGGTGTTCCCAGGTGAGAGGATTTCTGCCCAGTCATTAGAATTGGAAGGGATGAGAGCTTCAGCTCCCCCTCCCAACAAAGGCGAGAGGAAACGAGGTTTCCCAGCAGCCAAACAACAACAGATGAGTGCCCCCTGGTCCAGACAAGATCCTAAATGGTTTCCCAAGAAACCAGAGGATGAACGAATGTACCAGAAGGGGGACGCACGCCCTAAGGGTAAAAAGTATGGCACCAAAGGTGACCCATACAACCAGGGATCCCACTGGGAACCCCAGAGGAGGGGACCTGCTCCCCCACCACGTCAGCCTGAACAGCCTGAGATGAAATAGAAGCAGCAGCAGGTCGAGAAAGAGAGCCCCAGACCTCTGAGCTCGGACGAGACAGAGAGTGTGCGTCGGTTCTTAGAAATGTTGAAAGGTGTTGCCACAGACAAACAACCTGACGCGTTGTGTGGCAATATCATTGCTGATGAGTCAGAACACACAAAAAACACAGTTACTTCTGTCACAGACAGTCACCATGACGTTGTTGTTGTAAACTCTGACAGGCCCTCACCAGAAAAAGGGGGGTACAATCACACGTCACCGACGGTGACCCGTCACAAACTGAAACCTCAGAAACAGCAACAGCTGTGCTAACGGTTCAGATAAATCATTGTGACACAAACAACAACATTGCCGCTGTCACGGACAGCCACCAAGACCTTGTTGTTACAAACAATGAGAGCCCCTCAACACACAGAGAGCGGGTGATCTCATACATCAATGACGGAAGCCCGTCAAAAACCGAACTCTCAGGAGCAGCAGCGACTGCACCAACGTTCGGACAAACCGGGATTACACAGGTAAAGGTAAACGTAAGAAGAAACGTCAGCCAAAACCTACAAGGTTCCTGTGTAACCTTATCAGAAAGGGAGTCGCTAAAAAAGCTTACCTGTCTATCACACTTGAAGGGGTCCTCACACATGAAGCCCTACTGGACGGTGGAGCTGACATAACTATTATGTCAGCCAAACTGTTTGAGGAGCTCAGGACCGCCGCTAACGGTGTTCACAGGGAAATACCTCTCATAGAACGTGCTATAGAACTACAGGGCCTTGCAGAGACGAGGACAACCCTGACAGCTATAGCTATGGTTCACATGCAGGTTGGCGAGATGACACTATACCACCCGGTACATGTGTCTACAGTTGACTCATTCCCATTTTTGATCGGCCAGGATTTTATAAATCGCTTTGAGGCGATTATAGATTATGGTGAACAGACAATGTGGGCCAGAGTGAGCAAACCCCTGCCAATTCTCATGCCTCCTGAGACAGTCACAGACTGCCCAACAGCAGGCACCGCAGAAGGCACCGAGGACCTCTCAGCAGAGAACACAGTCCCGGTAAGTAAGCCTTTAAAAGCATGTGAAACCGGAGAGACCCAACTGGTGAACCCAACTCTGACTGAACAAGAAAGCCTCCTCTGCAAGCTAAGACAGTCAGAGCCCACCGGATACTACCTACCATTGGTAGTTAAAGGTGTAGAGATCCAAGGATCCCACACCGACAATGCTTTACTGTCGCTGTGGACAGATAAATCAGCTATTAACCAAGCTTTCTACAAAACGTTGATTAAAATCATTTGGGTCCAGTTATGATCGAGAAAGCTTTCCGCTTTCCATTGTATCCCAACAGTTCACGAGTGATGACTGCAAAAGGAATCATTAACCTGAAACTGATCTGGAACCAACGGGAACTGGTCCACCCATTCCTCGTGGTCCAAGACTTACCACATGCAACCTACATAGGCTCTGACATCTTGGTAAGATTAGGCGTCCGAGTGGACACCAGCCACAATGTACTGTGGTCACTAAAACCAGCCAAAAAGGATCCTCCTGTGCTAGACACAGCAAACCTTACGGCTGGACAGACCATTCCAGAGGTCTGCCAGGTTGCTACCAACCAAAACACCTCAGTACCACCTCAGGTAACAAACCTAATGGTACGAGTCCACATCGTGGTGGGACAAACTATTAGCCTTAAACAGGCGTACTTTCAACCATCTCCTACGTTTTTCAAGCTAGGACTGTCCATTGAGGCCGCAAGCCAAGTGAGCCTCGACTCCAGAACCACATCTGTTGCTGTGTGCCACACAGGCACAAAGGAGGTACTGATCCCGAGAAACACAAGGTTAGGATTGTTGATCTCCACAGATTTTCATGATTTTGAACTTGGCATTCCATTTCTTGGAGGACTCCAAGACAACCTGGTATCGAGTCAAGAGACTGGTCCAGTTTGGTTCACAAAACCAACACAGGCCATAGCTCTCTTTTCAACCAATGATGTCGATTCAGGACCTCAAACCTATAGGGTCCTACCTATACACAGGTCTAACGGCACAGAAAGGGACTCACTGGAGTACATGAAGAACCCTTAGCAATCTCTTCACAGATTGAACAGGTGGTCGCCCAAGCCGATGCCCTGACGACTGATGAAGAAAGGGACAAACTCCGCCAAGTTCTCATGAAATATGAGGAGTCATTCTCAACTGACAATTGATTGTGGGTTGACCTCGCTCCACACAGTGAGCATCCCAACTCCGCCAAACTCACCGCCTACATTTGTCAGACAATACAAGATTCCCCTGGCAGCACATCAACCTGTCAAGGAAATCATTGATGGCCTTTTAGATAAAGGCATAATCAGACATTGTAATACACCTACTCTCCGCCTTTATGGCCAGTTTTGAAACCAAATGGTAAGTGGAGACTTACCATAGACTACAGAAAGCTAAACAAACAAGTTCCTTTATCTAGGTGGCCAATGACCCAGATCCAACAGGAACTGCCCAAGGTCACCAATGGTAAGTACTTTTCCACCCTCGACGTCGCCTTTGGTTTTTGGACCATTCTTGTACGTGCCGAGGACCAACACAAACTAGCTTTCACTTTTGGTAGCCGACAATACACCTTCACCAGGTGCCCCTTTGGCTACGCTAACTCACCAGCTGAGTTCAACATCTTTTTGAACAAAACATGTCCAGACGTCCACGACCGTGGGACACTGATCTATGTGGACGATGTCCTTTTGAGGCAGCCAACACTGGACTTACACTTGGCTGAGATCGACCACGTTCTGAATCAACTGACTACTGCTGGTGCTAAAATCTCACTGTCAAAATGCCAGTGGTGCAGGACCAAGGTGGACCACGTTGGCCTACTAGTAGGTCCAGACGGAGTACAACCACAGTTGACTCGCACCCAAGGCCTAGACAATCTCAAGGTCCCCACCAATCTCAGAGAACTACAAAGTTTTCTGGGCGTGTGTAATTACTCACGCCAATTCATAGAGAACTATGCAGACCTTGCGAAACCACTGACTAAACTCTTAAAGAAAGACGTCCCATTTGTCTGGGCTGATAACCAACAGCAGGCAATGAACGCTCTAAGGGACAGACTCAAGTCAGCCCCATGTCTTGTCTATCCAGACTACAACAAAGAGTTTCACTTGGAAGTGGGCTTTTCAGCTCACTGCATGAGTGCAGGTCTGTACCAGATGCACGACAAAGACAAGTGTGTGGTGGCCTACGCCAGTAAGACAATGGCAGGCCCCGAATTAAAGTTCTCAGACTGTGAGAAAGCTCTACTGACCACTGTGTGGGCAGTTAAACACTTCTCCAGTTACATCGGTGGACAAAAAATCATTGTTGAAACACAACACCAGCCAGTAACTTTCCTGAATAGCCAACGCATCAGAGATGGTGGGGTGAAAAATTCACGGGTAGCCACATGGCTCATGGAGCTTCAAAGTTTTGACCTAGACATCTGCTACGGACAAAACAAGAAGTCACATTTGGGCACCGACCTGGCACTCTGCCAGGAGTGTACACAAGATGTACCTGCCACCCATCCGCCAGCTGCGGAAAAACCCTCAGTAAGTGATGACCTGAATCACCACTACTTTGATAGCAATATCTGCAAAGATATGACAACATTGTACGTTGATGGATGCTCATTCCACCACGAACAGACCTGCAAATCAGGTGTTGGAGGGATCCTCCTCCAAGACCAAGAAGAGGTCACTTTTTGCTATAAATTAGGCTCTCAGACTTCTCAGTACGCTGAGATAGCAGGAATCCTAATAGCTCTCCAGATGGCAGTAGAACACTCCATCCAAATGCTAGTCATCTGCACAGACTCTAATTATGCTCAACTTAGTTTCTTGTGTCATCTTGCTCTGTGGAAACAGAACGGCTTTCTCACAAGCAACAAGAAAGTGGTCAAACACAAAGAGCTTTTCATGGCATGTGATCACTTGGTGACATCACATGACCTACAGGTCTACTAGAAAAAGGTTCCAGGACATTCTAGAGTCCTAGGCGATGACAAGCGGTATAATGACCTTGCAGACTTCCTAGCCAAGGACGGAGCCGTGGACGGCCCTCCGTGGTCCTTTGACCCCTCCTGGCTGCTCGAAACTGTGTCAGTACAACCTACAGCCGAGGTAATGGCAGTCACACGTGCACAGGCTGCAGCCAAGCCGGCTGACAACACAGTCTCTGTACAACCTATGCTGACTGACCCAGACATCATCCACCTTCAGAAGTAGGATCCTGCGATAAACTCGATGATGCAAAGGCCAAAAAGAGCCAATTGTTAAATGGGTACATCGAAACCAGGTTAAACTACACAAGGCGTTCAATAACTCCACAGGAGACAAAGATCTCACAAACTCAGACCTCGTGGGAAAAAAGGTCATCCAAGCAGAAACTAAATAAGTCCAAGCTTGATTAAGTGTTAAGATAGCAACTCAGTGCGATAACGCGATCAAATCTGACAGTCAGAGTGAGTGACGCACTGAAACGTCGTTTTCTAGTTGCTTAATCACTACTTTTGTCGATGTTGAAACGTTGTTTTTCTGGTTGCTTAATCACTACTTTTGTCGATGATGAGACATCGTTTATTTGGTTTTTGGTATTGTTTCTGAACACCCCCAGCAAGAATGAATTTTGTGTGTACTTTAGTTAGAGACTAAGAGGACTTTAACTATGCCAACATGCAGTTCATTTGTTAAACTTCAATCTTTGAGGAGTCAATGTAGATTAATGCTACCTTAAGTACCATAAGTTGAGTCTCGCCATAGACTCCAAAAACATTTAGGGGGAAACCAAAAAACCAAACCTCAAGTCGTTCGTCTAAAGGGACAACAGACAATTGAACCAAACTATATTTCGCCATGTAAATCTAACTTAAACCAAGTTAGGAATGGAAAAATAGTTTGGAATGCCCTTCTGTAGGTATAAATCCCTATATATAATTTTTCAGCATGACCCACCCTTTAATTGGTACCTGTAGCTGATCTAAACCATGAAAGCTTACACACCAGGTGCATATAGGTTAAGGTCTTATGTAAAATCCCACTCATAAGCCCAATTAAAACCATATAAATGCATGAACACATAGAACCAGAATGGCACCCACTGGGAACCACCAGCAACAACCTTCGCTGAAGGGACCTACAACTCCAACGTGGGTCTCCAAACTCCATCCAGTGGTCGCCTCTGCAGTTCAATCGAGGGAACCCCTCTACATGCTGATCAATCAACACCTCCAATCGTTGTGGATTTATCGTTGTGGATTATATGACTTTTTCCAATGGATTACAGACTTTGTTTCCAAGGGGTTAAAGTGTTGCTGCATTGGAATTACCAACAACATTATGGAATTACCAACAACATTGTGGAATTACCTAAACCGTTGTGGGATTATCTTCTTTGACTTTTGTGTTCCTCTTGCTGGATTACATCAAGATCAAGGATATTCAGAGGTGTAAGTTCATATTGGAATTCATCCCCATGGACAGGCGATGATTTCTAAAGGGGGGACTGTAGTGAACTAGGCCTCCGACAACAATCGGTCTCTGAAGACCTTCAGGGGACAGGAACTACTATTTCATTTCATGCTCCACTTGATATGAAAATTAAATTTTATTAGAATTTGCTATGGGCTTGTTTCAGATGTAATGGACATGGGGATGAAAAACAAAGAAGATAACAAAGCAGAAAAGTGAGAGAAGGGTTAAAAGGTAAAGAAGGAGATAGGAATAGAGGAGAGAGATATATATATATATAAAGAGAACACAAATCAGCATCATTGAAGTCTGCCTCTACACCTGCGGAAAGAAAAAAAAGACGAGACAAAACCGAGAAACCACAACAACAAACAACATATATAATGATACTTTCTAACATCATTAGAAAGTATTTATACAGTGCATGGTAATACAAGATATATTTAGTGGCCACCACAACCCAACTGAGTGTGTATCTGATAAAAACCTGAATCGAAACACCTGTGTGAGCATGCTTGTCACTATAAGGTTTCTCTATAAAAATGTTCAATAGTGGATATGGGGACCCACAGACCCATCCCCACAGGAAATGATGGTAACACAGGGAAACCAGAACCACAGGCACACAGAGGTCCCCAAGCCCGGAACTCCGAGAGTCCCCCAACAGGAACATCTGCGCCCCCCAGAGAGACAGAAGCAAAGGGAAGCCCCGGGTGATCCCCAGCCACCACAATGCAGAAACCCCAGGAGGCTGCAGCGACGAGTCCACAGTCCCACCGGCAACCCGCCCCTCCAGAGTAGATCCGGCCATGGACACCGAGTCCCGAGGTCATACCATCCCCCAACAGAGGCCCGACAGAGCCAGGGCACCCAGGCCCCCGCAGGCAGCCACCAGGGTGTGCCCACACACACCCCACCACCCAGCCCCAGCTGCTGAGAGCCGCCAATGCACCGGCGGCAGGGGGGCCCACCACCGGAGTGGAGTACAACACACCAAAGGGGGGGGGGGCAAAATTGATCCAAGAGAGGGGACCACCTAAAACCCAACCTGAGACATAAACAGGCACATAGAGAATGCCCAACGGAGCCTCCGTCAAGCCGTCCATGTGCCCCACCAACCCGACAGCGACCGCAAGCTGGCCCCAGGCCGGAGGCCAGAGCAGCAGGGAACAACAGCCGAGGAAGGCCGGCCCAGCGCACCAATGTTTTCCTACAGCCCCACACCACAGGCCCGGAGAGGCCCGGGCATGCTACCCATGCACCCCCCCCCCCCC
>NC_056506.1:4071315-4072730 GCF_014905685.2 Nematolebias whitei | reverse complement strand
CAGGCCCGGAGAGGCCCGGGCATGCTACCCATGCCCCCCCCCCCCCCACACACACACACAGCACCCCCCCACCGCAAATGTCACATCAGGCCGACCAGCCAGCACCCCGTCAAAGTGAAGCCATGCCCCTGACCGCCGCCATGCACCACCAACAACCACACACGCACAACCACAGCCGACCCTCCGCCAGAACCCGGCAGCCACCCCAGCCAATTGGCCATTGCAACCAGGAACCCTGATCAAAAGATCCAAACAACCCAGGGAGAACTGGAGCACCGGCCCCACCCCCAATCGCCCCCTAAGGCCCAACACCCACTCACAGCACAGACCCCAACCAGGCGGCCTACCCCCCTCCCCCCCGCCCCGACCCCAATTGTCAAACGGAGAACGAGGGTTTAAGGAAAACAGGAAGACCCAACTCCTCCCTCCTCCCACTCAAATAAGGTGTTGATTCATGTTGTTATATAGTGCGTTTAAAATGAGGGGGATAAGGTGGCGACTGGCACAGACCCACCCCCTCCCCAGAGAGCAGGCAGTGCCCGTTCACCTCCCCAACCCTTGCCCAGAACCCTAAATGTCTAGATGCTACATATGCGAGTGGGCATAGGTCCCAAGGGTGAGAATGATTACACATCCCACCCCCTATATGCCACCGTCTGCCCACTCCAGACCCTATATATGCATGTGTCATGAGAATATTATATGTGAGTGTCTATGTTGTTTAATAAAATTGGGGCCCAGGTCTCCACAAACCACAGAGATGGAGGATCCTCCCCGCAGCTCAGTAGTGCACCTGAACCCCAATGCCCTGCTTGAGTGGTGGTGTGATGGAGTGGGCGGAGGAAGACGTCGGGATGGGGAGGAACAACTGAGGTTGCAATGCTCTCCCAGGGGGCCAGCTCCCCCACTGACCCCAATAGGCACCCCCATTCTCCGAGATCCACCAGGGGAGGGAGGCTCCAGTGCATCCATCCAGGAGCAGGAGGGAGCCGCACCAACAGGGACCCAGGCCATGGACCAGCACATAGCCCAGAGGACCGACCAGAACCCGGGCCAGTGACCCAACCCCCCAAGATGTTTTATCCATCTTGAGATATATTCTAGCCTGTTGGCTAGAAAGTAATAATAGAAATTGGGTAGCTCTAGTCCTACTTTATCTTTGGTCTTCTGTAGTGTTTTTAGTTTAATACGTGGGGGTTTATATTTCCAGAGAAATTTAGAGATGGAGGAGTCCAGGGATCTAAATCAGTCAGATGATGGTTTATTTGAGATCATTGAGGATAGATAGTTTATTTTAGGCAAAGCCATCATTTTTATTGAAGCAGTCCATCCCATGAGAGACAAGGGTAGAGATTTCCATCTAGCAATATCATCCTAATTTTTCTTTAAAAGTGGGATGTGGTTTAGTTTTGTTA
>NC_056506.1:4062935-4071215 GCF_014905685.2 Nematolebias whitei | reverse complement strand
ATTACTGTTTTTCTTATACATTTTATTGTTGGATGTAACTGGGACCCTGTGTACATAATTTCGCTCCACCACATGTACCACATGAGGTGCGAATGACAATAAAGAAACTCTGACTCTGACTCTGACTCCTCCGGACGCTAATGCTAATGAATCACTGCAGGAGCTACATGATATCATCAGCTCGCTGCAGAACAAACACCCTGAGGATCTTTATGTGGTAGCCGGAGACTTTAACCACGTGAATCTAAAGGACTGTCTCCCAAGCTTTTATCAACATGTGGCGATTCCAACACGTGGAGACCACACGCTGGACCGTGTTTACACGAACGTAAAAGATGCATACAAAGCCGAACCCCGCCCCCACCTAGGACTGTCAGACCACATCTCAATCTTCCTGGCTCCTGCTTACATGCCCCCGCTGAGACGCACCAGACCGGTACAAAAGAAAGTTAAATGCTGGATCCAGGACAGTGGCCCCATACTGAGAGATTGTTTTGACCGAACAGACTGGCAGGTTTTCAGAGAAGCTGCTGAAAATGGAGGTTCGCTTGATCTTGACCAATACACATCCTCAGTTCTGGGTTACATTAGTACATGTACTGAAACCGTCTCCACTATCAGAAATGTTAAAAGCTACCCAAACAGAAAACCTTGGCTGGATGCAGAGGTGCGTACCCTGCTGGAAGCCAGGAACACTGCCTTCAGGTCTGGAAACTCAGAGGAGCTGAGTAGGACAAGAAAAGAGCTGGTTGCTAGTATTAAGAGGGCCAAGGGCACATATGCACAGAGGATCGAGGGTCAATTCATCTCACAAGACCCTCGGAGCATGTGGAGGGGCATTAAGTGCATAACAGATTATAAAGGAAGGAGTGAACAATGCCCCAAAAACCCATCTCTGCCTGACGCCCTCAACAAGTTCTATGCACGCTTTGAAGACCTGAACAGACCACCCAGCACCAGACTCCCTTCACCACTGGATGAAGAGCATCTCAGCGTTACCTCAGCAGAAGTAAGGAGTTCCTTCAGGAGGATTAATCCGCACAAGGCAACTGGCCCAGACAACATCCCCGGAAAAGTGTTGAAGGAATGTGCTGATCAGTTCTGTGAGGCGCTGGCAGACATCTTTAACACCTCACTTACCTGGAGACAGTTCCCACCTGCCTGAAGACTGCCACCATCATTCCAATCCCAAAAAGCTCTACAGTGACTGGTCTGAATGACTATCGGCCAGTGGCCCTTACCCCGATAGTCGCTAAATGCTTTGAAAAACTGGTCATGACTCGCATCAAAACAACCATCAACATCAACGAGGACCCTCATCAGTACGCATACCGTGAGAACCGATCAACAGAGGATGCCATCTCCTCTGTGGTCCACACTGCGCTCAACCACCTGGAGCAGAAAAACTCTTACGTCCGTATGCTCTTTGTGGACTTCACATCCGCCTTCAACACCATGATCCCCCAAACCCTGATGGACAAACTATCCACACTAGGACTAAGCCCCTCCATCTGCAACTGGGTACTAGACTTTTTAACAAACAGACCACAGTTAGTGAGGATCCACAACCTCTCCTCCTCCACCATAACCCTCAGCACTGGCTCTCCTCAGGGATGTGTGTTGAGCCCCCTCCTGTTTACTCTGCTCACATATGATTGTGCAGCTACCCATCCAGGCTGTCACATTGTAAAGTTTGCAGATGATACAGCGGTGGTGGGATGCATCACAAACAATGATGAGTCCAGCTACAGGCAAGAGGTGGAACACCTGGAGAGCTGGTGCAGAGAGAATAACCTTCACATCAATGTGAAGAAGACAAAGGAGATGATTGTGGACTTCAGAAGGAACAAAAACACCTACACCCCCCTGAACATAAGAGGATCTGCGGTGGAAGTGGTCTCCAGCTACAAGTACTTGGGTGTACACATGAATGACAACCTCAGCTGGAGCAACAACACCACCAGCCTGATCAAGAAAGCTCATCAGAGACTCTACTTCCTCAGACGGCTGAGGCGAGCTGGTCTGGGAAGCTCAGTCCTCACCTCCTTCTACAGGTGTGCAGTGGAGAGCATCCTGTTCTCCAGCATCAACGTGTGGCATGGAGGCTGCACAGCTGCAGAAAGAAAAGCTTTGCAGAGAGTGGTGAAGGCTGCACAGAAATCTGATGGAATCAGCCTCCCCACCATCACAGACATCTACACCTCCAGATGCAGGAAGAGGGCCACCTGCATCATGAAGGACCCCACTCAACCAGCACACACACTTTTTGCCCCACTCCCCTCAGGAAGGAGGTTAAGGAGCATTAAGTGTAGAACCACTAGACTGAGGAACAGCTTCTACCCTGAGGCTGTTAGACTCATGAATCTCTAACTAGAATAATCACTGTGAAAAACCATATCATGTTGCTGCTGATCTGTTTCATGTTGCTGCTGATCTGTTTCATGTTGCTGCTGATCTGTTTCATGTTGATGTGTTCATGCATGCACATCTGCTCACAGACTCATGTTCATGTTTGTGCTGATGTTCAATGTTTTATGTTATGAGTGCTTAGTGTATATTTAGTTGATGTTTTTCTTAGTTCATATCTTAGATGTTATTACTGTTTTTCTTATACATTTTATTGTTGGATGTAACTGGGACCCCATGTACATAATTTTGCTCCACCACATGTACCACATGAGGTGCGAATGACAATAAAGAAACTCGGACTCTGACTCTGATAAATGCCAGACAGGGAGGGCTAAGCCCTCCTAGCCCATTGAAACCAGCTGTCCGTCACTGGGCAGAGTCCACACACACAGGCTTACACAGATGTTACATTGAAGCTCTGGTCACGAAGTCTATGATAGTTAGTCAATAGCGAATGAACGAATCCATTCCACTTGATTAATGGGAAAATACTCAGACCACCATGCTCTCTAAAATACTTATTGAATCAAGTGTTTACTTATGGAGGTAAACAAAGTAACAACCAGTTAAAATACACCAGAATGTAGGAAATGGCATCTATTCAAAATTTTCTGGGGGAGGACACCCAGACCCTGCCACCAGTATGTTCACCCCACATTACAAATGTTTCTGACACCAATGCTAATACTATTAACAAAAAAGGTTAAATCATTTCTATTATTTCATAAAATGTGTGTGGAGAGGCACATTCCTGCTGCTACGTTTTGATTTTTATTGTTTAAACATGAATAAATATGTAAAAATAAATAAAACCGTAAATGTCCCCATTTCAGAATTTCATCTAGATAACATTTTATCATTTTTGGTCTCCGAGCTGGAAATGTCCCCAGATTTAATGTCAGAAATATGGTCACCTAACTTTAGAATTACACACAATTTTACTCAGCTTCTCATGGACGTGTGACGGGCTGCACCTGGTTGGCCTGAGGAATCATCACTGTTGAGGTATTCTGAATTAATTTGCTTATTGGACACTGTTCCTACTCAGAATGAATGCTGCTTTAGACACTTCACACACATTATATGCTCCTCATCTGTCTGTGCACCTTGTGGAACTACTGCTGTGCGTTTACATGTAAGCATGGCAAAAATGAAGAAACCTTTAAAGCAGGGGCGATTCTAGAAACTTCTTTAGGGGTGCTTAGCTCCCAGTGTTGACAATGACTCTTATCTTGGACAATGTGGTGGCCATTGACTTCATAAACATTTGTAAAGTGTGGGGGACACATTTGTGGAGGGTCTGGGAGGTCCTTCCCCAGAACATTTTGAAAAAAGTAGATGCCATTTCCTGCATTCTGGTGTATTTTAACAAGTTTTAAACATTTACGTTTACCAACATAAGTAAACAGGCCTACTTAATTCAATAACTATTTTAGAGAGCATGGCACAATAAGAAGTTGTGCTAAGCATGTGGCACACAGTATAGATGCGCTAACTAAGATGCTACATAAATAGCACTCTGTTAGGTATTTTCTCTCGAAGCAGTTTAAAAATGATAACAAATGAAAAACTCTTACATTTCCCTCCTGTTTATCAGTTTAAACTCATTGAAATCATAAAAAGAAATTTATTTTTAACTCACGTTCCTACAGAACTTTAAATCATAAAAATAAAATTTAAAGAACAAAAATAATGAAGGATGAAAAAATTATTTGCTTCACATGTTTGAGATTGATTAAATGTCCTGTTAAACTTGTGAAAATGAATCATTATTAAACCTTTAAAGAATGAAAACAGCAAGGGTTTTAAAAACTTTTGAAAGTAGAAACTTAACCCTCACTAAAGGTAAATTCAAATTGTGAAGCATTAAACTTTAGCTAATAAGAATTGCTTTTCTGAAGAAAAGAAATAGGAAAGAATTATTAACTTTAAATGATGAAAATAAATTGATACATAAGACAAAACATCTGAATGTGTTTGCTTTTCAGAAGAATGACAACAAGTAGGAATTTTTTAATACAGGAGAGAACATAGCTGGCCCAGGAGCAAAACATCATCTTTGTACTTGTTCGTTGAACACAATTTCAGTACAAGAATCATAATGCATCTCTTTTATACAGCATCATCATACTCTGATCGTGTCAGTGGAGTGTAACCTTGACAGGTGAAGGCTGATTAAAACACCTGTAAAGCTTTCATCATCATTGTTTTCAAACATGGGAGGACACATGTGGTGAAAGCGCAGAAGAGGACGAGTACTAACAGGATGGGGGTGCAAATCTTCAGCAGCATATGCCACCCTGGTCCAGACGTGAGCCATGAAAGAAGGTCAAAGTGTTGCGCTCCTGATGTTGTACTGTCCACATACCGTTTCAGCTGTTCTAGGTCGTTCAGGGCATCATGGATGTCTCCACCAGTTCCAGTTTCATCTGGGATGTAGGTGCAGCATGTGGTTCCTATAATCTTCCATACCCCTCCTTGTCAGGCAGTGAGCAGGTCCAAGATGACACAGTTCTGGATGATCATGTCTCTCATTGCAGTCAATTCCTTCGTTGTTCCATCTGCCAGTCTGTAGGTGTCATTGATGAGGCGTAGAAGTGCATAACGGGTGATCTCGGCCTGTTGTTGAACTTCTGCAGTTCCCACCCATGGGAATAGGCCTTGAAAGACTTTTTTACTTCCATTCCAGATCCTGTATTCCCATGGGGCGCCGGTGCTGGTGGTGAGGCCTCCCCATTGGTGCACTTTGGGCATTGGTGAACGTTTCTTCCTGGTCAGTGGTGTAGAGGCTTTTCTGAGGAGCATCACGGGGCTAGATAGGGGGACCAAAGCACAAAGGCCCCCCCAGTGTGGTGGTAGTGCAGTATAAGCTCTGTGGCCACACAGGAAGTACTAGTCACCCAGAACTCTGGAGCCTCTGTCTCCTGGCATAGTGGCACTGCAGCCAGTGGTGTTTTGACATGCTGTCGGCTTAAGTTGAATATGCGGCGTTGGAGATAGCATTGGCATTTCGGGTCCTGGTATGGGGTACAGTCGCCAGTGGTGTTTTTGCTTGTCACACAAGAAAAACATTTTTAAAACTTGGGTGTGTAGTCACAGAAAGTGAGCACCTTTTCACACAGATTCCATGGAACAGAGCCCATGGTTGTGGTCCCGTTGTTGAACACACAGTGGCCAAGGGAGCCGGACCTTGCTCTGGCCAAGGTAATTAGTTCAGGTAGTTGTATTGACATTTGTGGTAATGGCAGGAGGTCTGCCATTTGTCTGCAGTCTTGATCAGTTATGGGCTTGTGGGTTTTTGTTGCAACCTGCAGGGGTGTGGAGTAGTTCCTGTTGCTCCCACTCGATGGTTTGTTGTGATGTGGTGTTGTAGCCGGGGTGTGTGCTCAGACCATACAGGCACTTCTGCTTCTCTATTGTGATGTTTTTCTGGTCTCAGGCCTGAGTTCTGAGTGGCATAGGGCATCTGGGTGCGCACATAGCAGTTGAACTCGTTCTCTTCGTGTGCGGTTCTGTTCATCAGCTGCCACCACAGATTGGTGCTGTAGTTGTGTGGATGTGTCATCTCTCTTTTTCGGTTTGGGAGGGCTTCTCTGTTTACACACAAGAATACACAGCATGCTGCAACCACAGTGCAGCAGAGGATCCACCTGAGGAGTGGAGGCCCCATTGCTGCTCAGTAAACAGAAACACTGGATCTCAGAATCCTAATAGGGCAGGGATTGTTGGTTTCTTCACTGGTTTTGAGACGACTTCCCCTAAAAAGAAAAGCCCCCTGTGTATGCCAGACTTCCCCAATGACCTAGAGATCCAGCACTTTCTGTAACTTACAGTGGTTGAGATGTAATCCAGCTGGGTCTTTCAGGGATCTTTACAGCAGTAGGCGTGGTCAGCAGTACTTGGAACGGTCCTTCCCAGCGGGGGACGGCCCAGTTCTTTCTTTTGATCACCTTTATGAAGACCCAATCTCCTGGCTGGATAGGGGTGGTTTCCTGTGAAGGAGGAGAATCACAAGACAGTAAATTTGTCTTTAACACTGTTTTTTTCTTTCAGTGTTTTGATCATATAATCTGCTAATGTCTGTTCCTCTTCTGCTTTCTCTAGGTCTGGAGAGAACAGAGGTAGACGATAAGGCCTGCCATGGATGATCTCAAAGGGAGTCAATTCATTTGATGTTAGAGTTATTATCCTATACAGTTTCACTAGGTCTAAACATTCAGGCCAGGCTCGACCTGTAGTCTCCATGCATTTTCTAAGTCTGCTCTTAATCGTTCCATTTATTCTTTCTACAAACCCTGTACTTTGTGGGTGGTGGGCATAATTTTTTTTTAAGTTAGTCCTAAGTGTAAGGCCATGTTCTGTATGACCTGATTTACAAAATGTGGACAACTGTCACTGTAAATGGTTTGTGGGACACCATGTGTAGGAATAATGGATTTACATGTGGCTTTTGCTACAGTTAATCTGCATGTTTGGATGGGGCAATTTCAACCCATTTTGAGAAAGCTTCTACCATGACTTAACAATGTTTGCAATGTCCACTTTGTGTTGAGTAAAAACTTTCAAAGGTATAATCATTCCTCTTTCTTATTTTTGATTAATGGCATTTACCTTTACCATTTAGCACTTTGAGATTTTTGTTAATGAAAAGTGTGTTACAAATTAAATTCATTATTATTATTATTACCTCTGCATGCCATCCCTGAAATTCTGATGTACAGAATCACAAGTCCAAGTGACTGATTGACTCTGTCACAGAGTAAATACAATAAAAACATGTATTACCTGCAGCATTGTTCATTAAAATGGTTCAACACTATTAATGTATTACAGAAAATATACATATGGTAGGCACACTTAGTGATATTGTAGACCATTGCATTAATACATTCAGCAAGTACTTTTACTTTTAATACTTTAAGTATTTTAAAAGCAAGTACTTATTTACTTTTACTTAAGTAAAATGTTAATGTAGTACTTCTACTTTTACAAGAGTACATTTTTGTTAGTTTATTTGTACTTTTACTTAAGTACAGTGTTTGAGTACTTTCTCCACCACTGCATTTGATACATGGTCAGTTACTTTTGTGTGAGCTACACATTTACAAACAGCAAGCTTAGAGGGGCATTGAACTGCTGAGCAAAGATCCAAAAAAGTTCAGTCTGGTCCTCTGGACATTCAAAAATTGGAAAAAAAAAAGCAAAAAAATGTAGAAACATTTCGTCTCTCATCCAAGAGACTTCCTCAGTCTGAGGTGCTGTATTCAGCTCAGTCTCTTAAATAGCACCTTCTCAGAGTGGATCAACCAGTTTTGCTGCTGACAACCAAAACCAGCTGATCACATGCTCAAGAAGGACCATCAGCCTAACAATGGATCATTAGCACACTGATGGCTGTTTACTGTTCACAGAGGGCTGAGTGATACTAGCAATCACAGCATTGTAAGAGGGGGACAGTTGAACACGGAGGCTCCACCCCTGTTTAACGATGGACGATTTCTTTTCACAAAGATGGCCTCCTTTACTCCTCTCTCAAACCATCGTTCCTCTCTATCCAGGATGTGCACATCTTCATCCCTGAAAGAGTGACCACTGGCCTGGAGATGAGTGTAGACCGCAGAGTCCTGGCCTGATGATGTTGATCTTCTGTGCTGGGCCATCCTTTTGGCCAGTGGCTGTTTAGTTTCCCCGATGTAAGACTGATCACAGCCCTCCTGACACTGAACAGCATACACAATATTACTCTGTTTGTGCCGGGGGACTGGATCTTTGGGATGAACCAGTCTTTGCCGTAATGTATTTGTCACGCTCAGTGGCCCCGCTGCCCCCCCATCTGCCTAAGCCTCTGCTCCTCATATCACAGCCCCTGTT
>NC_056506.1:4052018-4062835 GCF_014905685.2 Nematolebias whitei | reverse complement strand
CGCTTCAGCTGTATTGAACACCAATGTGGTTCTTATAAGCCACGACAAATTGGTGACCCCGACGTTGCAGCTGGAGGGACCACGAATTGGGCCGAGACGGTGCTGTGCTCCCACATTGTGAATTCTGGGTCCCTACTTCAATTAAAGGTAAGCGAGAGTTACCTTGTTGGCTTCGGCTCTAAAACTCTGCATTTTAGGCTGCAAACTAAATTAAATTCTTCCACTGTGGGAGTTCGTACCGTCTCCTGAAACAGACATTTGGTAAGCTAATTTAAACTTATTTGTGTGACCTCAGACGGACGGTTTGCTTGTATTCAGAATTATAGAGTGTTGCGCATGCGTGTTGTAAACGGGTGTAAATTGCACGGCTTACTTAGACATTTTTAGGTAGTTTTCACAAGTGTGTGGACTTGTGCCGGTGGACGGCGGAAGGCCTGCCGGGGTCACGTGGGTGACGAACCATTTTCCCTCAGTTTATAGCAGATCTGGCCATCAAACCCTTAATCTGACGGGATTAAGGTTCCGAACGTCTCACAAATGTCTCGGGGCTGAGGTGCGTGTCCTCCTCCGGCTGTGTGGACTGCGGCCTAAATTGGACTCCATTGATAGTTTAGCTTTGAGGGAAAATGTGAACAGAATAGTGTGTTTACCAAATTTCCGGTGGTCAGGGATCACTGTAGTTGTAATATTAGAATAAGTTCATTGTGTGCCGTGATTTGTAGGTTCTGACAGACATTCTGTGTCTGTGAGTGGAACGGTTTCGTTTTTCCCTTCTCTGTGAGAGGAACGGTTTCTCTTTTCCCTCTTCTTATCAGTTTTAGACTGTGAGGGGGGAAGGTTGAATTTTTTTTTCTCTTTTTTCACTGTCTTAAAAAAGGAGGGGGTGTGCTTCCGTGTCAGTGCTTCGGAGTGACTGGTGCTACCATATCCTGACCGAAAGGGGGCGCTGTTGGATAAGGCAATTACAAGGCTTTACTTGCTTAAATTAAAGACTTGTATTGATTTTTTCAACAGATGCCTGTACTGTTTGAGAATAAAGACAATTGAATGAATGTGTGAGAGAATGATGTCAGCAGATATGGAGTACATAACTAACAAATCTGTAACTACTGCTGAAACTTTACAAGAACAATCTAAGAGAGTTAAAGCTGTGATTAATGTCATACATGCAGCCAACACAGGTAAAAGAAGGGCATTGGACAGCCTTTTGAATCAGCTCGTCCAGGCCGAAGTAGGAACATCACATACACTTACACAACTGGCTTGGGACAAAGTTAAAGATCAAAACACACAGATTCAGGAGCTTAATGAGGATTTATTGACATGTAACTCTTTTCTTAGACGTCAGAAGCTTCAAAAGAAATTAGATAAGCGTGGTAGTATTCAAGAGATGTATAAACAATTAGCTTTGTTGTGTCAGAGTGTGCAGAACTTGGGGAAGCCAGAACAGTTTAAACCACCACCTTATATGACTGAGGTGACGGGGGCGACAGCACCACCTGCTGGACAGAGCGTGACAGCGCTGCCAGAGACGCCTGCTGGTAAGACGTTGCCTAAAGCGCCACCTGCTGGAATTTATCCGGTGCTGTAGGTTCATGAAGGCAGACTGACATATGAGGAGACTGATCCTGAGGGCAGTGTTACCCTAGATAATAACTTAGGGGGGATTGGTGACAGAATGTCGGCGCAGAGACGACTACGTTTGAGTAATGAGTTTTCTGACTGTGAGGAAGAGGGGGCCAGGAAAGCTCGGTGTAAGAGTGGTTCACGTGATAGTGTGAGGGTAGACGAGTGGGGTGAGGTTCCAGGTCCAAGTGGGACTCACCTCAGTAAGTCTCCTGTGCGAATAAACAGAGCGCGAGTGATTGACCCCGGAGATAGACGTACCAATTTGTATATTGAGGGAAAGTTGACAGGAGTGGTTGAGGAGGAGGACGTCGTGGAGCGCCCACGGGAGAGAGTTTCAACCAGGAATAGGAGACCTCCAGATAGATTACATTATGAGTTTCCAGGTACGCCAGCGGTGACCTCTGCTCTCATTCATTGGGGTGGTGACACTGATGTGAATGTGGACGCAGGGAGGCAGGACAGTCCGAGTTTTCAACTTCCGTTACTGAGCACACAGGGGGCGACAGGTGTGGTGTCAGGTTATAAGCCATTCCATATACGTGATTTGGAGTCGATTACAGAGAAACTCCCACCGCTGATTCAAGGTGGAGGACGCTGGCTGGAGAAGTTTAATGCCCTCACCTTGGGTTTGACCTTGGCAGTGGGGGATCTGAACGCCGCTTTTGCACGCTGTGCTAATCAAGCCACCGTTCAGACATATTTGCACTCTACTATTGATACTTCTAGGGGCCGTGGTAGGATATTAGAACTGGCAGATGAGACTCCGTTGTGCGACGTGTTTATGCACATAGCGCCTATTATCAGAACATTGTACCCATTACCGGCTGGTGTTGCGGTACCAGAATTCAAATGGAAAAGGACTATAGACCCGTGGGAGTTTATGGAGCAGTGTAAGGACACTTGGGAGAGAGTGACAGGTGTACATGCTCAAGCCGTACAACAACGCCCGTATTTTAGAAAAGCAGTTCTTGACTCTCTGCCAAAAGAAGTTGGAGAAGAGTTGGAGAAAAATGTTGATTTGCTCACAGCATCTCCTGACCGGTGGGAGAAACACGTGATACATCGTTTGAAATATGAGAAAAAGCAAGGTGACAAAGAGGTGGCTGAATTAGAGACTATGCGTGCACAATTACTTAAACTTCAGCTGTCGGATGCCAGACATAAGCAGGCTGAGGAGAAAAAGACTAAGGATAAGAAACAATTGTCTGTCCAGTCAGTTACAGAAGTAAATGAGGAGCCGGTTTCCACTGGAACAGTTGCTCTGCAGCAGTGGTCAGAAACACCAGGCCGGAGGGCCAGAGGTGGACATCCGACGAGGTCAGTCGGACGGGGGAGAGGGGGCGCGAGACAGAGACCGATGTCATGGGGCTGGGGTTCTTCACAGTGGGGACAGCGGGGGGATGCTTGTTTCATCTGTGGCCAACAAGGGCATTGGGCAAAAGACTGTTACTACCTGGCCGCATCAAACTACGTGCCATGAGGGGGCTTACAGAGGCCGTTCCAGCAACACATGAGACCACCACATCCTTTTGCACACCCGATACCAAGTGCACCACCGGTACAGCAGCCACAACAACCACGCGCAGGATATCCTCCTCTCGGGACTGAGGGGATGGGATTCCAGCAACAATGAAACACCCCACAGAAAATGCTGAGTGTTGGAGGAGGGGCAGACCCAACACTGGAGGTGACAGTTAGAACGGAGAAGTTGCCATTTCTAGTCGATACAGGAGCGACATTTTCAACAATTACTCACTTCCCACAAAACTGTGAACTGTTGAATAGGTCGGTGGAGGTGGTTGGATTTTCTGGGGCTAAACAAAGACTGACGGTGACGTGTCCACTTCGCACAAGAGTGGGCACTCAGACTCTGTTACATCCCTTTGTGATAGCTGAACATTCACCAGCTAACCTTTTAGGGAGAGACCTTCTCATCAGGTTGGGAGCTTCAATTTTGTGCTCTTCTGATGGACTTGTGGTGAGATTACCTGATGGCACCTCGCTGGAGTGCGGACTGGTCACCACTACTCACTCACAGTGTGTGATCCAGCCTGTCCATGATGAATATGTTGACATCTACTGGGGACTGCTTGAACCTGAGGTCATGGGTGGAGGGGTTATCTTTTCTGTTTTTCTCACGTGGAAGCCTTGGCTAATGACATTACATCCGTTCTTTGCTTCACCTGACCCCCACATGTCACTCTCTTTTATGATCGCAGAGGAGATGAGGTGTTCCAAGACCACTTTGCAGAACAACTGTCAGGGAACATCTGGCCTATTGAGAGTGGGAATATTATTGTTGGCAAGGAGGGAGTAGCAGCTAGTGTTAACTTAACACCTGAACAGAAGGAGTGGTATATGATGGGTGCTGAAGCAGCGCCTCATATTTCACTAGCATTGAATCCGGCATTTCAAGCGAGAGACTTAGGACCTATGGTCAAGAGGGCCTTAGAGACCTCAGATTGGGTAGAAACATCTTTAACATCCGTCTGGTATTCCCCCAGCTGTGAGTGTTATTCAATCATCTCTGTAGCACATGATGTAGCTTTAATGCAGCATGATGTGCTCCCCAGAGAACACGGTCGTGAACTGACGGACCACCCGCATGCAGGTCCTTTAATTAATAGCATGCCTGGGTCATTATGGTCTGAGGGACCCACGGATGTGGGACTGATAAACTGCCCTCCCATAACGTTCCAGGTGCATCACACATACCCAATTTGGATTTCACAGTATCCTCACAAACCAGCTGCAGAAGCGGGCATCGCTGAAACAATTCAGGGTTTAAAGGAAAGCGGCGTCCTTGAACCCTCCTACGCAGAGTGAAACACACCAATTTTACCTGTACAAAAAGCAGGTACAGACAAATACCGGATGGCTCACGATCTGAGGACCATCAATAAATTATTGATCACTCAGACCGTACCGGTACCAAATCCATATGTAGCGTTGAATAATCTAACACCAAATCATGAATGGTTTAGTTGTCTAGATCTGGCAAACGCGTTTTTCTGTCTTCCTCTAGCTGAAGATTGCAGGGACATTTTTTCATTCACCTTTCGTGGTGAACAGTTGCGATACACAAGACTACCTCAAGGCTTTGCGCTGTCACCTGGCATCTTTAATCAAGTGTTAAAACAAGTTTTGCGCGAGGTAATGCTCCCAGAAGGAACGGTACTGGTTCAGTATGTTGACGATCTGCTTATTGCGAGTCCCACTGCACAAGACTCATTAGAAGCGACCAGGAAGGTTTTAGAACACCTACATGCAGCAGGTTTCAAAGTCAGCAAAAACAAACAGAAGCCGTGGCTGTAGAAAACCTAGGAATAAGGAACAGAGTCACAGCAGAGGTCGTGGCATTTGCTGGAAGAAGGCCATGATACAGGTCTGTCTGAGAAATGCCCTTTGTATGCATACAAATGTAATTGTTTTTGATCTTCTGAATACTTGTAATCCGTTGTCCAATAAATCTTTTGAACTAAGGTACCGCTTCAGCTGTATTGAACACCAATGTGGTTCTTATAAGCCACGACAGTGGCTAGTACATCTTGTGTACATTCCTGGCAGAGTGCCAGGTCGGTGCCCAAATGTGACTTCTTGTTTTGTCCGTAGCAGATGTCTAGGTCAAAACTTTGAAGCTCCATGAGCCATGTGGCTACCCGTGAATTTGTCACCACACCATCTCTGATGCGTTGGCTATTCAGGAAAGTTACTGGCTGGTGTTGTGTTTCAACAATGATTTTTTGTCCACCGATATAACTGGAGAAGTGTTTAACTGCCCACACAGTGGTCAGTAGAGCTTTCTCACAGTCTGAGAACTTTAATTCGGGACCTGCCATTGTCTTACTGGCGTAGGCCACCACACGCTTGTCTTTGTCGTGCATCTGGTACAGACCTGCACTCATGCAGTGAGCTGAAAAGCCCACTTCCAAGTGAAACTCTTTGTTGTAGTCTGGATAGACTAGACATGGTGCTGACTTGAGTCTGTCCCTTAGAGCGTTCATTGCCTGCTGTTGGTTATCAGTCCAGACAAATGGGATGTTTTTCTTTAAGAGTTCAGTCAGTGGTTTCGCAAGGTCTGCATAGTTCTCTATGAATTGGCGTGAGTAGTTACACACGCCCAGAAAACTTTGTAGTTCTCTGAGATTGGTGGGGACTTTGAGGTTTTATAGGCCTTGGGTGCGAGTCAATTGTGATTGTACTCCGTCTGGACCTACTAGTAGACCAACATAGTCTACCTTGGTCCTGTACCACTGGCATTTCGACAGTGAGATTTTAGCACCAGCAGTAGTCAGTTGATTCAGACCGTGGTCGATCTCAGCCAAGTGTAAGTCCAGTGTTGGCTGCCTTAAAAGGACATCGTCCACGTAGATCAGTGTCCCACGTTCGTGGGCGTCTGGACATGCTTTGTTCAAAAAGATGTTGAACTCAGCTGGTGAGTTAGCGTAGCCAAAGGGACACCTGGTGAAAGTGTATTGTCGGCTACCAAAAGTGAAAGCTAGTTTGTGTTGGTCCTCGGCGCGTACAGGAATGGTCCAAAAACCAGAGGCGACGTCGAGGGTGGAAAAGTACTTACCATCGGTGACCTTGGGCAGTTCCTGTTGGATCTGGGTCATTGGCCACCTAGATAAAGGAACTTGTTTGTTTAGCTTTCTGTAGTCTATGGTAAGTCTCCAATTACCATTTGGATTCAAAACTGGCCATAAAGGCATAGAGTAGGTGCTATTACAATGTCTGGTTATGCCTTTATCTAAAAGGTCATCAATGATTTCCTTGACAGGTTGATGTGCTGCCAGGGGAATCTTGTATTGTCTGACAAATGTAGGTGGTGAGTTTGGCGGAGTTGGGATGCTCACTGTGTGGAGCGAGGTCAACCCACAATCCATTGAGTCGGTCGAGAATGACTTCTCATATTTCATGAGAACTTGGCGGAGTTTGTCCCTTTCTTCATCAGTCGTCAGGGTGTCGGCTTGGGTGACCACCTGTTCAATCTGAAGAGATTGCTAAGGGTTCTTGATGTTTGGGGAGCTCCAGTGAGTCCCTTTCTGTGTCGTTAGACCGGTCTATAGGTAAGACACTATAGGTTTGAGGTCCTAAATCAACATCATTGGTTGAGAAGAGAGCTATGGCCTGTGTTGGTTTCGTGAACCAAACTGGACCAGTCTCTTGACTCGATACCAAGTTGTCCGGGAGTCCTCCCAAAAACGGAATGCCTAGTTCAAAATCATGAAAATCTGTGGAGATCAACAATCCTAGCCTTGTGTTTCTTGGGTCAGTACCTCTTCTGGGCCTGTGTTACACACAGCAACAGATGTGGTTCTGGAGTCGAGGCTCACTTGGCTTGTAGCCGCAATGGACAGTCCCAATTTGAAAAACATAGGAGATGGTTGAAAGTATGCCCGTTTAAGGCTAATAGCTTGTCCCGCCACGATGTGAACTCGTACCATTAGGTTTGTTACCTGAGGTGGTACTGAGGTGTTTTGGTTGGTAGCAACATGGCAGACCTCTGGAATGGTCTGTCCAGCCATAAGGTTTGCTGTGTCTAGCACAGGAGGATCCTTTGTGGCTGGTTTTAGTGACCACAGTACATTGTGGCTGGTGTCCACTCAGACACCTAATCTTACCAAGATGTCAGAGCCTATGTAGGTTGCATGTGGTAAGTCTGGGACCACAAGGAATGGGTGTACCAGTATCCGTTGGTTTAAGATCAGTTTCAGGTTAATGACTCCTTTCGCAGTCATCACTCGTGAACTGTTAGGATAAAATGGAAAGCGGAAAGCTTTCTCTATCAGAACTGGACCCAAATGGTTTTTAATCAATGTTTCATAGAAAGCTTGGTTAATAGCTGATTTATCTGTCCACAGTGACAGTATAGCATCGTCGGTGTGGGATCCTTGGATCTCTACACCTTTAACTACCAATGGTAGGTAGTATCCGGTGGGCTCTGACTGTTTCAGCTCGCAGAGGAGGCTTTCTTGTTTGGTCAGAGTTGGGCCCACTAGTTGGGTCTCTTCAGTTTTACATGCTTTTGAAGGATTACTTACCTGGACTGTGTTCTCTGCTGAGAAGTCCTCGGTGTCTTCTGTGGTGCCTGCTGTTGGGCAGTCTGTGACTGTCTCAGGAGGCATGAGTATTGGCAGGGGTTTGCTCACTCTGGCCCACATTGTCTGTTCACCATATTCTATAATCGCCTCAAAGCGATTTATAAAATCCTGGCCGATCAAAAATGGGAATGAGTCAACCGTAGACACATGTACCGGGTGGTATAGTGTCATCCCGCCAACCTGCATGTGAACCATAGCTATAGCTACTAGGGTTGTCCTCGTCTCTGCGAGGCCCTGCAGTTCTATAGCACGTTCTATGAGAGGTATTTCCATGTGAACACCGTTAGTGGTGGTCCCGAGCTCCTCAAACAGTTTGGCTGACATAATAGTTATGTCGGCCCCACCGTCCAGTAGGGCTTCATGTGTGAGGACCCCTTCAAGTGTGATCGACAGGTAAGCTTTTTTAGCGACTCCCTTTCTGATAAGGTTACACAGGAACCTTGTAGGTTTTGGCCAACATTTCTTCTTACGTTTCCTTTGCCTGTGTAATCCCGGTTTAACCGAACTGTTGGTGCAGACGCTGCTGCTCCTGAGAGTTCGGTTTTTTGACGGGCCTCCGTCATTGATGTATGAGATCACCCTTTTTCTGTGTGTTGAGGGGCTCTCATTGTTTGTAACAACAAGGTCCTGGTGGCTGTCCGTGACAGCGGCAACGTTGTTGTTTGTGTCACCATGATTTGTCTGAACCATCAGCACAGCTGTTGCTGTTGCTGTTTCTGAGGTTTCAGTTTGTGACGGGTCACTGTTGGTGACGTGTGAGTGTACCCCCCCTTTTTCTGGTGAGGGGCTGTCAGAGTTTACAACAACAAAGTCATGGTGACTGTCTGTGACAGCAGTAACGGTGTTGTTCGTGTGTTCTGACTCATCAGCAATGATATTGCCACACAACGCGTCAGGTTGTTTGTCCATGGCAATACCTTTCAACATTTCCAAGAACCGACGCACACTTTCTGTCTCGTCCGAGCTCAGAGGTCCAGGGCTCTCTTTCTGGACCCGCGGCTGTTTCTTTTTCGTCTCAGGCTGTCCAGGCCGACGTGGTGGGGGAGAGGCCCCCTCCTCCAGGGTTCCTGGTGGGATCCCTGGTTGTATGGGTTACCTTGGGTGCCATACCTTTTACCCTTAGGGCGTGCGCCCCCCTTCTGGTACATTTGTTCATCATTTGGTTTCTTGGGAAACCATTTAGGATCTTGTCTGGACCAGGGGGCACTCATCTGTTGTGGTTTGGCTGCTGGGAAATCTTGTTTCCTCTAGCCTTTCTTGGGAGGGGGAGCTGAAGCTCTCGTGCCTTCCAATTCTAATGACTGGGAAGGAATCCTCTCACCTGGGACCACCTCAAAGGGTGTTTTGGCCTGTGAACGGGCCTCAAAGACATTCACAGCACAATTTTTGATCTCACTGATGGTTTTTTCTTTGAAATTAGCCATCATCTGCACTGACATCCTTATGTCAGGGTGGAGATTTTTGATGAAAACGAACTTAAATGCTTCCTCCTCCTCCATGTTTGTTTCGTTCCTGTAACCAAAATAAGCCTGCAAAATTCTGGAATAATATGCCCTTGGGTGCTCATTCTTACCTTGTATGACCTTGTCGGCAGCTGGGTAACCGCCAGGTCGTGCGCAAGGGGTATACTCTTTGATTAGAGCAGCACATAACAGGCGGTAATCCTTTCTTGTGGCATCAGGTTGATGCTTTATTAAGGAAAACACCGTCCTGGCCGAAGTGAGCCTGATCAAACCTATTTTATCCTCAACTGTAGCGTTGGGATAGCTTCCTAATTGGAAGTCAAGGTCTTACGGATAGGCCTTAGTGTCGGTCGAACCCAACGGCCTTGGCTCGAAGCGTTGGACATATTTCGCTATTTTATGCAATACTGCTAATGAGAGCGGAGGCTGAGGGTTTGGTGGAGGCGGAACAAAATAACCACGTGGAGGTGGTTCACCAGAGGAGATTTAGTGTTGGAGGTACAGCAAAATCTCTCTGAGGTGGTGATGGTTGACCTGGACTCTGACCCAGTTTGTTTTTGAGTTCCAGACATCCTTTCCCCTCGTCAGAGATTTTATTTGTGGCTGCGGCAAGTTTTGCCTCACAGGCTGTTAAGCGTTCATGTGATGTATGAAACTCACTTTGTAAACGCACGCCTTGTTGGACTAATGTCGCTTGTCCCAATATGCACTCGTCCCGAGATCTTGATGTTAGCTGCAACTGTTGGTGCAGAACATCATAGTCTGAACACAGTGCTTGGTACTTCGACCCTCCTTCACGCAGCTTTTTCTCATACGAGTCTGCTTGTAACAACAGCTGAGCTTGTGAGAGCTCTTTTTCACATTTGAATTCATTTCATTCACTTCGTTCTCATAACTTGTCTCTGACTTTCGACCGACATCCACTACTCCTCATTCAGACAGAAGACTAAATGCACACTTACTTCGTAAATAGACATTTAACTGTATGATCAAAGTCTAATGAGGTTTAAAAATCATTAGTACTGTTTCACAGTTGATTTAAATGAGTGGTTCACTTCAACATTTAGAAATGGTATGAACTAAAGACACTTGATTATCAAGATATTGTAAAATAGTAATGATAATATAAAAAGAAGAGTGTTTTTTCAATTGATTAATTCAGGATACAATTAAATAGTCTCTTGATGAGATAATTTGTATTTCTGGATTTAAATCAATGAAATAGCAGTTCCTGTCCCCTGAAGGTCTTCAGAGACAGATTGATGTCCTAGGTCTACTTCACTACAACATACAGGTCCTTCTCAAAAAATTAGCAAATTGTGATAAAGGTCATTATTTTCCATAATGTAATGATAAAAATGAAACTTTCATATATTTCAGATTCATTGCACACCAACTGAAATATTTCAGGTCTTTAATTGTTTTAATACTGATGATTATGGCATACAGCTCATGAAAACCCAAAATGCCTGTCCCAAAAAAATTAGCATATCATGAAAAGGTTTTCTAAACAAGCTATTACCCTAACCATCTGAATCAACGACGTAACTCTAAACACCTACAAAAGATTTCTGAGGCTTTTAAAAACTCCCAGCCTTGTTCATTACTCAAAACCGCAATC
>NC_056506.1:4039669-4051918 GCF_014905685.2 Nematolebias whitei | reverse complement strand
ACTCATCATTGTTTGTGATGCATCCCACCACCGCTGTATCATCTGCAAACTTTACAATGTGACAGCCTGGATGGGTAGCTGCACAATCATACGTGAGCAGAGTAAACAGGAGGGGGCTCAACACACATCCCTGAGGAGAGCCAGTGCTGAGGGTTATGGTGGAGGAGGAGAGGTTGTGGATCCTCACTAACTGTGGTCTGTTTGTTAAAAAGTCTAGTACCCAGTTGCAGATGGAGAGGAATGTAGACGACAGAGATCAAAGTCACCGTGAACTTGCGGGGTAGATAATGTGGCCGACATTTCACTGTTATTTGCTCCAAAGCCTTCGAGCATGAGCTATTTACAACAGTACAGTTCGTGGACCATTATAATAAAGATGTTAAAATAAACAACTTAAAAATAAACAACTTAAAAATACATTTTAGAAAAAATGTATCACACTTTGTTAAATTTACAACAAAACTTGTGTCAAACCGCCTGGGGAAAATCCCAGGGTCGTTCCAAAGGACTAAATTCTGACAGCCCCGTTCTGTTATTGTTCCTTCATGGTTCAGAATGATTGACAGACATCTTGCCACGCCCCCTCGGTTTGCGGCTCATTGGGGCTAATTTTGGTCAGCCCAGGTTCAGCCCGTGGCCACAGGATTCATCCAATGAGGATGGACGTACAATAACGTGCCTCAAGCATGAGTGTATGTGGGTGTGGTTTGGCGTAGACTGAGTAGACACGATAGTGAGCAACATTAGCATAAAGAGGTGGATTATTTAATCAGTAACCCCTTTTCCTTAATGTCAATTGAGGAAAACCTGGAGGTGAAGAGGATGGGGCCGGACAGACCTGAGGATATTCAAATCCAGCAAAGAAAAAACCGTGCTGAACTTGACCGGATATTAATTCAGCTCGGTCCAAATAATATCAACCTGTCAGTTCGTTTTCATGTGTTGTGTTTAATGATGACCAGAAGACGAGCATTGAACTGAATGATGTTTAATCTGCATAAAAACAAAATGTACACTGGTCAGAATCTTGGCTTATCGCAGTTGCACCTCGAGCGTCTTCTCATTGAATGGAGCTGCTGCTGTGCAATACACCTGTAACAAACACCTGTCTAAACAGAGCTTATACACATACAAGAGAGTTCTTTAAATTATTTTTCAAAGGTTAGAAATATGAGTATGTTAAAGATCAATTTGTAAACAACAGTAATAAACATATAAACATGTATAAACAAAAATCAGCTGTTCTGACAGAAACTTCAAAATAATTTGCCACTCACATACTCCTTCTGGAAAATTAACACCAAACAAAACTGAGATGTCTCACTGATTAGACTTTACATAGGAAAATAAAGCATCTCTGAAATAAATTAATTTCACCTATTTCATACGAGAAAGCGAAATCTCTCAATAATAATAATAACTAGAAACTTCCTGCAGAAACTTTGATTGGGACTGCCAGGCTGTTGCCTATTTAAATTGTTGATTTGACAGTACTATGTGTTGGAGTTCGCTCTCAGCTACCAGTATCCCAAATTTCAGCTGAATAGCTCTAAAATTGTTGAGTTATCAT
Organism: Nematolebias whitei; assembly: GCF_014905685.2. Lineage (NCBI taxonomy): Eukaryota > Metazoa > Chordata > Actinopteri > Cyprinodontiformes > Rivulidae > Nematolebias > Nematolebias whitei. The sequence goes on along the minus strand of NC_056506.1, from coordinate 4,050,348 downwards.
ATTTTTTTCCTTTTTAGCTAAGGCAGCCATCTTGGATTTTTTATTTGGATTCAGTATGTGATACGGAGTGTTCTCAGCTACCACTATACCAAATTCCAACTGAATCGCTCTAAAAATGGCAGAGTTGTAGTGAACCTGATCTGACCCTGATCTGACCCTGATGACCTCAAATCTAACAGATGGACAGAGACTGTTATTTCATTGATCTGAATACAGTTTGAGCCATCTGGTGACTTTCTTTCTTGAAGATTCAAGTGAAAAGAACACTCTCTTTTTATAATCATCACTGTTTTACAAATGTTTGATAATCAAATTGTGTTGGTTCACTCAATGTTACAGGTTGAAGAGAACTACTCATTTTTATTTTACATAAACAGTAAGTAATGATTTTTATTCCTCATTTAAAGAAGAAATCAGGTTAATATGCATTTCTTGATTTTCTGTCTGAAATGAGCCAAGTCTGTAAGTATGTTAAAGGTCGGTTTTCGGTCAACTAAAATGTTTACCGAGAAAAATGTCATGTTTAACTATTTGAGAAGATACAACAGAGTGAGACTCCACGAAGTCTGCTTTTCTGCAATAATCTCTCTGTCAGTTGTTGAACAATCTCATTCTCTGACCTTGGCTTAGATAACATCTTACGTCACAAAAACACACCTCTTTCTGGTCCATCCACGAATCAGAAAGCTCTAAAGTGAACCCGGAAGTCAACTCATTTAAAATGTGGCAACTTCCCAGTTCATGTTAGAATTCCAGAGATTAAAGAATTATGGAGATGAAGAACTAGAGAGTTGGAGAGTTGCAAGTAGAAGAGTTGCTGGAGTTTGTGGTTTGCTGTGTTGCTGTACTCAGAAATGAGTTCAACTAGTAAGAGCACAGAGTGATGGAGTTAGAGCTCTTGGATGCAAACGCGTTCAGGATGATCCAGAGACGTTTTGGGATTATAATTTCTGTTTGAACACCACGCACGACTCTCTGAGGGTTTGGCAGTTCTCACGGAGACGCTGAAAGAGTCTGAAGGATTCTATACCGAGCTGATCTACGTCAACCAGGTAACAGTTTCTTCTTCGACTAAAGTGTACCGGAGGCAAGCTGAGATCTGATGAAGCGTGCACGTTCTGGACAAACAGATTAATTCCCTCACATATCTCTCTGTAAGATAAATCTCCATTTCATCTTAAACTCTGCTTTCTTCTAAAATCAGTACAGATATCTTAGGAATATCTGAAGCAAAGTCCTCGATCACCGCCGAGTGATCGATGTCCATTTTCTGTGAAACTTGTCTGTTATTATTTTCATATTTTGCCAAATTAATGTAAATGTTTGATGTTAAACTTTGATTCTGAAAATAAATGACCGCATTCATTTTGATGGGTCAAAGATAAATAACGTCTCTCGTTACATTTCTGTTAAATTCAATGCACGACATTACACAGTCAGAAAGATGAGGAACTCGTGATAAAAGTATGCATATATTATCTCATATATTGTCATACTACAGTTATCTTAATTTTTTTCTCTTTTAGCTAAGGCGGTAATCTTGGATATTTGATTTGTATTAGGATTGTATAACAGTGTATAACAACTCGCTCTACTACGTACTAAATTTCAGCTCAATATCTCAAAGAATGACCGAGTTATAGTCAATTTTGTGTTTGTTGAGGTAGTTGTGGAGCCATCTTCAATCAAAATGGCTCCAAATGTTAATGAGCTCTAGACATTTATCTGATGATTACATTCGATGAGTTTCAAGCAAATGCAACAGTGAGTTTTTGTTTTCTTCAGGGACCTCTACACTCTTAAATCATCTGACTTGACAGCAGCAGTTAGTGTGAGGAGTGTTCTCTCATTCATTTCCTATGGGGAAATATGGCGTATTTGTTAGCAAAATACATTGCCATGATAACTCCAATTGCCAATAAAAGTAAGAGCCCTGATCTCGAGATTGAGCCTATAGTTTTGATATAACTTTTGTGGAGGTACAAATTGCTGTTCCGGCCACATTAACGGTGACGGAACAAAGATAAACAAAGAAAGAAATGCTTATTAGATGTAGAATAATAGGTGCCTTTCGTGCATTGCATGGGAGGCAGTGAAGTGCCTTGAGTTTGAGGATGGCCACCACAAGAATCACCAACAAGCTTGCGGCCACAGCTCAAGGCTAGCCGTTCAACAATTGAGCCACGGAACATGGCCCACTCAGACTCAATGTCCCCCGCCTCAGCTGAGATGTGGTTGAAGGTCTTTCTGAAGGGTTCTTCTGGCCAGGCGTTGCCAGCAAACCCTCACTACACATTTGGGTCTATCGGGTCCGTCCGGCATCTTACCCTGCCATCTTATCCAACTCACTACCAGGTGGTAATCAGTTGACAATTCAGCTCCTCTCTTCACCCGAGTGTCCAAAACAAATGGCCACAAATCAGATGACACATCTACAAAGTCAGTCATCGATACAACCTAGGGCATCCTGGTGCCAAATTCACTTTTAGACACCCTTATGTTGGAACATGGTGTTCGTGATGGACAAACTATGACTAGCACAGAAGTCCAACAACAGAAAACTATTCGAGTTCAGATCAGAGAGGCTGTTCCTCCCAGTCATGCCCCTCCATGTCACACTGTTGTTACCCATGTGGGCATTGAAGTCTCCCAGCAGAATAAAAGAGTCCCTAGCTGGAGCACCTTCCAGCACCCCCACCAAGGACTCCAAGAAAGCTGGATACTCTGAACTGCGTTTTGGCACATAGGCACAAACAACAGTCAGAGCCTGTCCCCCCACCTGATGGCCCAAGGAAGCTACCCTCTCATCTACTGGGGAAAACTCCAACACACAGGCACCAAATTGGGGGGCTACAAGTAGACTCACACCAGCTTTGCACTTCTCACCATGGGCAACTCCAGAGTAGAAGAAGGTCCAGCCCCTCTCAAGGAGACTGGTTCCAGAGCCCATGCTGTGCGTCGAGGTGAACCCAACTATATCTAGTCAGTACCTCTCAACCTCACACACAAGCTCAGGCTCCTTCCTCACCAGAGAGGTCATATTCCATGTCCCAAGAGCCAGAGTCAGAGTACCAAGGCCCCCAACTTTGTCTACTGCCCATGGCATCATGCACCTGACTTTTGTGACCCCTCCTTCAGTTTTTGGACAGGAAGGCATGTTGCTCATTTGGGCTGAGCCCGACTGGGCCCCATGGGTAGAGACCCGGTCCCCAGGCACTCACCGACAAGCCCCACCTCCAGGCCTGGTTCCAGGGTGGGGCCCCGATAACCCACGTCCGGGCAAGGGACACAGAGTTCCTTGATATATATTGTCCATCAAAAGTTACTAATCAATGCAAAGTAATTTCTTTTGTGTGGATGATTCAGTAGGGTCCTGAGTCTAAGTTTTTGAACCACTGGTCTATATGAACAAACTTTAACAGTCCTTACCATCAAGCAAATCCCACTGGACCGTGAACCAGCTTCAGACACAGCAGCCATTTAAAACATCAAAACAAACTCTATATAAATCTGTAATCAACAGTCAGTTGACAGAAAATATAAGGTTTCAAAATCAAATGTAATTTTCTTTCTTTTTTAATAATTAAGAGCCAAGAAAGAAAGTAAAAGAAAATAGAAGTTATTTGACTGAGCGGAAGTGGACGACCCTAGCCCCTACCGCACCCACCTGTAGCTATGCTCCTGATTTGAACTACTTCTGTATGTTTGTTTATCTCATAGTATCATACCTTTATACAGCAAGTAAAGACCCATTCAACTACAGTACTGCTTGGAAGACAGGGGTTCTACAGGCCTACCTTGCAGAGTCACATCAAGATGTTTATTCATTTCTGGTTCTACAGTCATGGGAGCTATTCGTCCTGAGGCAGAGTCAGAGCAACCCTCTCTGACATCAGATCCATCAGGGATAGACTTTTCAGTTTGGGCTTTCTGAAGGACCCAGACACAGTCCGTGCTGATACAGAGGAGCTGAGCATGATAAGACTCAGTTGTTTTGCTGGTTTGCATGGGTGGTACTGGACTGGTGCTGGATTTCCTGAGGGGTACTGGACTGATGCTGGTTTGCCTGTGGGGTACTGAATTGATGCTGGTTTGCCTGGGGGCTACTGGGTTGATGCTGGTTTGTGCTGCTGGTTTGTACACTCAGAGTGAACTCTGGGGGTCGTCTCTCTGTAGTCTGTGAAAAAGGGAAACAGTTAATTTGTTAAAACAAGGTTTGAAAAGAAATAACTAAATTTAAAGCTACAGCTTGTGTACAACATAAAGCTACATAATGTACCTGTGTACAACAATGTAAAATGTACTTTTACCAACAGACATAAGTTTGAAAATAATTTAACCAGTCATATTCAGTGGTCTTAGTTGCCTGATTTGAGAACAAGAGTATAGCATATGGTAAATTGTACACCCGTCAACTAACTATTATACAGCAATTTGTAGCAATAGCCCAGATAATCAAATACCTTGGATATCCTTAGACCTTGATTTTTAACCTTGACCTTGAAGCTTGGATAATGAAAAGATTATGCTACACATCACCTAGTGATGATGCAAATGTGTATGACATGTTGTTAAATGATCTTGAGTGGATCAGATGTTATAGTCCGGACAAAAAAGTTTGCGGATGGACGGAGACAGTACCATAATACATGTGCCTTTCAATGGGCTTTTAAAAAGAACATTGGTTTGAAAAATAATGTTAAAAATGGTAAATATTTTAGTTTAATTGTCATTGTCTATTATAAAATGCAAAATAAGGTAATAAAAGTGTAATCTAATTCAAATTATTAGTTGTGTATTATGGGCCTTATAATGTGTTAAAATGTCAGACAAAACCAGGGATGTAAATGTGTGTTTATAAGCGTAAACAATCATATTGTTTATAGTGCATGGTTACTTGGACTAATGAATGTTTCAATGTATCCTGATACCATACCATACCATACCACTTTATTTATAAAGTACTTAAAACAGCAACAAGGCCAACCAAAGTGCTGTACAGACAAAACAACAGGTAACACACCAAGCAAAATACAAAATGAGGTAAATCAGAATATAGACATAAAAACGATGCAGATAATGACGACAAACCAGTGTGGAACATACAGGATCAAAACACAGATCATCTGATGTTGAAAGCTACTGAATAGTAGTGAGTTTTTAAACGGGACTTGAAAACCGAGAGGAAGGGGGCCTGTCTGACAAACAGAGGTAACTCATTCCAGAGTCTTGGTCCTGCTACAGAGAAGGCCCTGTCACCTCTGCACTTAAGACGAGTTCCTGGAACTGAGGAGCAACTGGTCCGCTGACAGGGAACGTGGTGGGACATACGGTTGTAGCAGATCAGAGAGATGGGGGGGCGGCACTGTTCAGTGATTTGTAAACATTGTAGTGATGTAGCTGTTAGCTTCACTACTAATGAATTATTCTTAAAGCTAGTTCAAGCACAAATAATATTAATCGTTCAATTACAACGATTTCTTTTCCTTTTCGAGTTAAATTTTTTCCATGTGACCAAGATAACAATGAGAGTGGAGTGTTTAATCAGTGACATGAGATGCCATTTTATCTTTGACCCATCAGAATAAATGCGGTTATTTATTTAACAGAATCAAAATTTAACATCAAACATGTACACATTGATTTGCTGATCTGTTTCTGATTAATAAACTTGGCATGCTTTACTAGACAAGACAACAGAACATTACTGATTGAGACTGATTCATCTCTGAAGGCATCTAGCTTGATTTACTGGCGAATAGGGAAGTTTAAAGAGAAGGAATAGATTTAAGGAGGAAGTTTAGATGGATGAAAGTTATGTGTTGAACCAGAACATGGCACCCTTCCTCCGACATCCAGCTCAGCCCTCCGATACACTTCAGGGCATCAATGGCTTGTTACCTGAGATGGTGGATACCTCCACTCCGGAACAGAAGTCCATTGGTACGCTCCCTTTTCAGCGTCTCCGGTCAGAGTAGCTGGGGTCGTCAGAAATCGTGACGAAGTACTCGGTTCAACAGAATACGCTTCCTTAGAAGTTGAGCATTTACTGCTCGGGATGAGTCGCAGCCGAGGCAGGCTGTGACTACGCTGGGATGGAGAGACCCTTGACACATGGTCAAATCCATCCGCTACTTAGTTGAGTCTCATCTTCGACTGAAAGTTCCAGCAAGACTGGAAAAGACTGCGAAAACTCCAAAAGACGACAAAGACTAAGCCCAGACTAAGACTAAGACTGAATAGTTCCAAGAAGTGTTGCCTTTTAAAGGGTATCCACTTCCTGTTACGTGGTACTTCCTGATTGGTTGAAACAACCAGCAGGGGTGTAGTTTTAGTGACGTCAGAGGGTCACTAGGAGTCAGGAGACAGCAGGAATGTTTTAAAAACGGTTATAGTACAGACAGACAAATATTATGAAGAAGTGAGACAAAGCAGGTGCCAGCTAGTTCTTATTTACTGTCTGAGAGTTTTAAAAACAAGGCACTTTGTTCTCATAACTTGTCTCTGACTTTCGACCGACATCCACTACTCCTCATTCAGACAGAAGACTAAATGCACACTTACTTCGTAAATAGACATTTAACTGTATGATCAAAGTCTAATGAGGTTTAAAAATCATTAATACTGTTTCACAGTTGATTTAAATGAGTGGTTCACTTCAACATTTAAAAACGGTGTGAACTAAACACACTTTTGATTATCAAGATATTATAAAATAGTTAATGATAATATAAAAAGAAGAGTGTTCTTTCAATTGATTAATTCAGGATACAATTAAATAGTCTCTTGATGAGATAATTTGTATTTCTGGATTTAAATCAATGAAATAGCAGTTCCTGTCCCCTGAAGGTTTTCAGAGACAGATTGATGTCGGCAGTCTAGTTCACTACAGTCCCCCGTTTGGAAATCATCACCTGTCCATGGGGATGAATTCCAACATGAACTTACACCTCCGAATGTCCTTGATCTTGATGTAATCCAGCAAAAGGAAAATAAAAGTCAAAGAAGGTAATCCCACAACGGTTTTGGTAATTCCATAATGTTTTTGGTAATTCCATTGCAACAACGCTTTAACCCCTTGGAAACAAAGTCTGTAATATACTGGAAAAAGTCATATAATCCACAACGATAAATCCACAACGATTGGAGGTGTTGGTTGATCAGCATGTAGAGGAGTTCCCATGATTGAACTGCAGAGGCGACCACTGGATGGAGTTCAGAGACAAACTTTGGAGTTGTAGGTCCCTTCAGCGAAGGCTGCTGCTTGTGGTTCCCAGTGGATGCCATTCTGGTTCTATGTGTTCATGCATTTATGTGGTTTTAGTTGGGCTTATGAGTGGGATTTTACATAAGACCTTAACCTATATGCACCTGGTGTGTAAGCTATCATGGTTTAGATCAGCTACAGGTACCAATTAAAGGGTGGGTCATGCTGAAAAATTATATATAGGGATTTATACTTATAGAAGGGCATTCCAAACTATTTTTCCATTCCTAACTTGGTTTAAGTTAGATTTACATGGCAAAATATAGTTTGGTTCAATTGTCTGTTGTCCCTTTAGACGAACGACTTGAGGTTTGGGTTTTTGGTTTCCCCCTAAATGTTTTTGGAGTCTATGGCGAGACTCAGCTTAAGGATTAGCTAGCCCCCCGAATAGGAATGTTCGAGTAGGTTCGGCTTGAGCGTCGTGAGACCAATGTAGGTTATGGTACTTAAGGTAGCATTATTCTACATTGACTTCTCAAAGATTGAAGTTTAACAAATGAACTGCATGTTGGCATAGTTAAAATCCTCTTAGTCTCTAACTAAAGTACACACAAAATTCATTCTTGCTGGGGGTGTTCAGAAACAATACCAAAAACCAAATAAACGATGTCTCAACATCGACAAAAGTAGTGATTAAGCAACCAGAAAAACAACGTTTCAACATCGACAAAAGTAGTGATTAAGCAACTAGAAAACAACATTTCAATGCATCACTCACTCTGATTGTCAGATTCGATCACGTTATCGCGTCTGAGTTGTTATCTTAACACTTAATTAAGCTTAGACTTATTTAGTTTCTGCTTGGACGACCTTTTTTCCCACAAAGTCTGAGTTTGTGAGATCTTTGTCTCTTGTGGAGTTATTGAACGCCTTGTATAGTTTGACCTGGTTTCGATGTACCCATTTAACAATTGGCTCTTTTTGGCCTTTGCTGATTTTGATCTGGTAGACAACTGGAGACAGTTTGTCTGTTATCAGGTGGGGTCCAGTCCACCTGGGCATCAGTTTGCGGGCGAGAGTTCCGGTCCCGGACTCTCCTTTCCCGGTTTTGGGGGCGAACGTGTAGTACCAGACCCTATCTCCCACTTGGAGTTCCTCGTGAGAGGTATTTTGGTCATAGTACGCCTTTCGTCCTTCAGCAGATTTTTCCAGGTTTCTCTGGGCAAAAGCAAAGGTGTTTTAAAGGTGTTCTTCCAAGTCATTCATGTATTATTGTGTGGTGTAAGCTGTTGCCATGGCGGCATCGCCTGGTTGGTACAACAGGTGTAGAGGGAGAGTCATTTGTCGACCCGTCATCATCTCGAAGGGAGAGATGCCAGTCGATGTGTGTGGTGTGGCCCTTATGGCCATGAGGACCAGAGAGAGTTTCACGTCCCAGTCCTTGTGGTTTGCGGCTACGTATTTCTTCAAAATACTTACCACAGTTTTGTTTGCTCTCTCCACTTGGCCTGAGGCCTGTGTGTGGTAGCCAACATGGAAGTTGACTTTGATGTCTAGCATCTTCCACAGTTCTTTCATCACTTCAGCTGTGAAGTGTGTACCTTGGTCTCAGTTCACCCTGAGGGGAAGTCCAAACCTTGAAAATACATGATTTATTAGTAACATAGCAGTTGTTTGTGCTGTGTCGTTAGGAGCTGGTAGACATTATACCCATTTGGTAAATTCGCAAGTTACCGTGAGAAAATATGTATTTCCTCTAGTGCTCTTAGTAAGTGGTCCAACCCAGTCGATCTGGAGGTCGGACCATGGGAATGCAATGCCTCTACTTTGCAGTGGTGCTCTGTGGAGTGGTCTGGATGGCTGAAACTGGCCACAGACCAGGCACCCTTTTATGTAGTTCTTGACATCCTTTTTCATTCCAGGCCAATAAGCAACTTGTTTTAATGCTTTCAGCGTGGCATTGTCACCCTTGTGTCCTGCGGACGGGAGGTCATGCGCATGAACTAACATCACCCCCCTGTGGTCATTGGGGACCACGAACACGGGTGAGGATGTCGGTCAATGAGCAAAAGTTAGGATGCGCTCGATTAGTTTTAGCTGTTTACGCAGCTGAAAGAGGACTTTAAGGTCTGGATTGGAATCCAGGTCGACTTCGGACGGACTGTTTTTTTCTGGGTCAGTCAAGTACAGTATCATCGAGTTTATCGCAGGATCCAACTTCTGAAGTTGGATGATGTCTGGGTCAGTCAGCACGGGTTGTACAGAGACTGTGTTGTCAGCCGGTTTGGCTGCAGCCTGTGCACGTGTGACTGCCATTACCTCGGCTGTAGGTTGTACTGACACAGTTTCGAGCAGCCAGGAGGGGTCAAAGGACCACGGAGGGCCGTCCACGGCTCCGTCCTTGGCTAGGAAGTCTGCAAGGTCATTATACCGCTTGTCATCGCCTAGGACTCTTGAATGTCCTGGAACCTTCTTCCAGTAAACCTATAGGTCATGTGATGTCACCAAGTGGTCACATGCCATGAAAAGCTCTTTGTGTTTGACCACTTTCTTGTTGCTTGTGAGAAAGCCGTTCTGTTTCCACAGAGCGAGATGGCACAAGAAACTAAGTCGAGCGTAATTAGAGTCCGTGCAGATGACTAGCATTTGGATGGAGTGTTCTACTGCCATCTGGAGAGCTATTAGGATTCCTGCTATCTCAGCGTACTGAAAAGACTGAGAGCCTAATTTATAGCTAAAAGTGACCTCTTCTTGGTTCTGGAGGAGGATCCCTCCAACACCTGATTTGCAGGTTTGTTCGTGGTGGAATGAGCATCCATCCACATACAGTGTTGTCATATCTTTGGTATTGCTATCAAAGTAGTGGTGATTCGGGTCCTCATTTACTGAGGGTTTTTTCTGCAGCTGGCGGTTGGGCGGTGTTGGATTTCATGTTTTATCTTTTATTATTATTTTAATCAAGCTTGAAATTTCATGTTATAAAATGAGTGTGTCATTCTTTGAAGGGTTTTTATTACCTTACAATCATTTAAGTATTAATCAGTTACTTTGCTTAAATAGAATATTAACTTCAGGTAGTTTGCTTAAATATAATCTATTAGAAGTTCTCACTCACACACACACACACACACGCAATCACACACACAGGGACTGACACCCACACACACAAGATGAGAGACGTTAAGAGTCTCTGAACACATTTCAATGTAGTTTGCTTAAACTTAATATAGCTGACTAAACATAATTAGTAAAGATAATAGAAAGTAGCATTTAATTGTTTAACAAGTGTGATCAGCTAAGGGGAAATATCTTCAGCTAACAAAGGACCATAAACCTTATCTTTCGGTATGTGACCTCCAAGACTTATCTGCCAGGCAGAGGAGCCCCGTAACCATGACAACGGGGTGTTTAAACCAATCAGAAGTCGTGGCTGTAGAAAACCTAGGAATAAGGAACAGAGTCACAGCAGAGG
>NC_056506.1:4004385-4029669 GCF_014905685.2 Nematolebias whitei | reverse complement strand
CAGTCATTCATGCAAAAGGATTCCCGACCAAGTATTGAGTGCATAACTGAACATGATTATTTGAAGGTTGGCGTTTTTTGTATTAAAAACACTTGTCTTTCATTGGTGGGATGAAATATGCTAATTTTTTGGGACAGGCATTTTGGGTTTTCATGAGCTGTATGCCATAATCATCAGTATTAAAACAATTAAAGACCTGAAATATTTCAGTTGGTGTGCAATGAATCTGAAATATATGAAAGTTTCATTTTTATCATTACATTATGGAAAATAATGACCTTTATCACAATATGCTAATTTTTTGAGAAGGACCTGTACATGAGTATTTTGAACTGGATTCGAAAGTGAACCGGTAACCAGTGTAGTGAGGCCAAAACTGGTGTAATGTGCTCTCTTTTGCTTGTACTGGTTAAAAATTGGGCTGCTGCATTCTGGACCAGTTGTAGTCGTGCAATGGAGGTCTGAGTGATACCAAACAGGAGGGAATTGCAGTAATCAAGTCTAGATGTAGGAAGCACGGTGGCGCAACTGGTAGAGCTGCTGCCTCTCAGCGAGCAGGTCCTTGGTTCAAACCCCGGTCCAGGGGCCTTTCTGGGTGGAGTTTGCATGTTCTCTCCGTGCATGCGTGGGTGATTGATAACTCTGAATTGTCCCTAGGTGTGAGTGAGAGAATGAATGTTTGTTTGTCTCGTTTGTCTCTATGTGGCCCTGTGATGGACTTGCGACCTGTCCAGGGTGTACCCCGCCTCTCACACAGTGATTGCTGGACATGGGCACCAGCGACCCCCGTGACCCAAAATGGAATAAACGGGTAAAGATAATGGATGGATGGATGGAAGTCTAGATGTAATGAATGCATGTTTTACTGTCTCCATGTTATTTTTGGACAATATGGGCTTCAGTTTAGACAGCTGCCTCAGTTGGAATCATGTTTACATGATTGTTAAATAAGCTTCAGAGAAGGGTCCATTATCACGCCAAGATTAGTGACTCTTTGTTTTTCTGACAGGGATAGAGCGGAGAGGTCGATACAGTGGTTTGTGATCGTGTCGTTGGGAGGGAACAACATGACTTCAGACTTCTTTTCATTGAAACTCAAGAAATTTAAAGCCATCCAGTCCCTGATGTCAGCCAGGCAGTTGAGCAGAAGTTGAATAGAGCATGTGCCATTGTGTCTTATGGGGAAGTAAATTTGACAGTCATCGGCATAGAAGTGGAAGGGCATGTTGTGTTTCCAGAAAATAGCACCAAGCGGCATCAGGTATAAAGAGAATAGGAGGGGACCCAGGATGGACCCCTGCGGAACCCCCATTTAAGCTCTGCCTCTGTGGAACTAAAATCCTTGATGGAGACACAAAAGGATCTGTCAGTGAGGTAAGATCTGAACCAATTGAGGGCTGATCCTGTGACGCCCACCCACTGCTCCAACCTAGCAATGAGGATCTCATGGTCGATGGTGTCAAAGGCGGCTGTGAGGTCCAAGAGGACAAGCAGCACAGAATCACCGGTATCTGTGAATCTGAAGATGTCGTTAAAGACCTTCAGCAGGGCAGTTTCAGTGCTGCGGAGAGGTTTAAAGCCAGATTGGAAAAGCTCTAAGATGGTGTGATCCTCCAGGAAGCACTTCAACTGGGACTCGACTATTTTCTCCAGTACTTTAAAAACAAATGGGAGTTTGGAGACAGGCCGGAAGTTGGACACGACTGAGGGGTCAAGGTTTGTTTTTTTCAGGAGAGGCTGGACGGCAGCATGTTTAAAGGATTTTGGCACCACGCCAGTGGATAAACTACTGTTTACTATATCAATAATGGACGGACCTAGAGTTGGAAAAACCTCCTTTAGTAGTCGAGGGAGGACCACGTCAAAGTGGGAGCCAGAAGGTTTCAGGTTGCACATGACATGCTCCAGAGAAGAAAGAGTGAAGGGTTCAAAATGGTCAAATAGAGCTACAGTTTGCGGTGGGATGGATGGTTCATGAGTTGGAGGGGAAATGAGAGCCCGGGTGGTCACAATTTTTTCCAAAAAGAAATGTAAGAAGTTGTCGCACAGCTCAGTCGAGGCTTCCAGAGGTGATGGTTCAGTGAGGTGGAGAACAGAGTTTAGGGTGGAGAAGACACGTGGGTTGTGAGAGTTTGAGGTAATTATATCAGAGAAGTATTTGGATTTAGCAGCTTTTACTGCTTTTTGATAACGGCGTCTACTGTCTTTAAGTATTTGAAATGAGACCTGCAGCCTGTCTTTCCTCCACTTTCGCTCCGCCCTCCTACATTGCTGCCTAACGGCCTTGGTGACGTCACCCAGCCAAGGTTCTGCTCTCAGTTTTGATTTTCTAGTTTTAACAGGCGCAACATGATCCAGAGTTTTTAAGCAGACAGAGTTGAACTGGGATGTCAGCTCCTCAGTGGTGGGGCCTAAATTATCATTTCAGAGTTATAAACATCTGTGAAACGTGCGGCAGTGAAGTGGTTAATGGTCCGGGTCCTACGTGCACGAATGCACGGCTTAGGAGTTAGATGGGGGAGGGTGAACTCAAACCGGACTGGCATGTGGTCTGAAAAAACATTATCACCAATAACAAAATTATTAGCAGTCACATCATGAGTTAAAACAAGGTCCAGTGTGTGTCCACGCTCTTGGATGGGACCGTTTACATGCTGCGTTAAATTAAATGAGTCCAATAAATCTAAAAAGTCTTTAACCAAGGGCTTCTCAGGACAGCACACATGCAAATTAAAGTCCCCAATAATGAAAACATGCTCATATTTTGATGTGATTACAGCCAAGAAGTCAGAAAACTCATTTATGAAATGAGTTTTTATTTGTTTGTTTGTTTTAACTCATGATGTGACTGCTAAAAACTCATTTGTGAAATCCTTAGACCCCTCCCTGGGCTGCTACCTTATTGTAGTGGAGGGGTTTGAGTGTCCCAATGATCCTAGGAGCTATGCTGTCAGGGGCTTTATGCCCCTAGTAGGGTCACCCATGGCAGACAGGTCCTAGGCGAGGGACCAGACAAAGTGCAGCCCAAAGACCCCAATGATGAGACAAATAAATGGACCTAGTGTTCCCTTGCCCGGACGTGGGTCACCGGGACCCCACTCTGGAGCCAGGCCTGGAGGTGGGGCACGCGGGCGAGCGCCTGGTGGCCGGGCTTTTACCCATGGAGCTCGGCCGGGCACAGCCCGAAGAGGAGACGTGGGTCCCCCTTCCCATGGGCTCACCACCTGTGGGAGGGGCCAAAGGGGTCGGGTGCAATTTGGGATGGGTGGTGGCCGAGGGCGGGGACCCTGGCGGTCTGATCCTCGGCTACAGAAGCTGGCTATTGGGACGTGGAATGTCACCTCACTGGTGGGGAAGGAGCCTGAGCTGGTGTGTGAGGCTGAGAGATTCCGGCTAGAAATAGTCGGACTCACCTCTACGCATGGCTCGGGCTCTGGAACCAGTTTCCTTGAGAGGGGTTAGTTCGATGATTGACTTTGTCATCGTCTCATCTGATCTGCGGCCACATGTCTTGGACACTCGTGTGAAGAGAGGGGTGGAGCTGTCAACTGATCACTACCTGGTGGTGAGTTGGCTCCGATGGTGGGGGAGGATGCTGGTCTGACCTGGCAGACCAAAACGTATTATGAGGGTTTGCTGGGAACGTCTGGCAGAGTCTCCTGTGAGACGGAGTTTCAACTCCCACCTCTGGGAGAACTTTGAACATGTTCCGAGGGAGGTGGGGGACATTGAGTCTGAGTGGACCATGTTTCGTGCCTCTATTGTCGAGGCGGCTTACCAGATCTGCGGCCGCAAGGTTGTCGGTGCATGTTGCGGCGGCAACCCTCGAACTCGATGGTGGCCACCGCCGGTGAGGGATGCTGTCAGGCTGAAGAAGGAGTCCTATCGGGCCTTTTTGGCCTGTGGGACCCCGGAAGCAGCTGATGGGTACCGGCAGTCCAATCGACATGTGGCTCAGGTGGTTGCTGAGGCAAAAACTCGGGCATGGGAGGAGTTCGGAGAGGCCATGGAGAACGACTTCCACACAGCTTCGAGGCGATTCTGGTCCACCATCCGGCATCTCAGGGGGGGAATGCGGTACGCCACCTACACTGTTTATAGTGAGAGTGGTGTGCTGCTGACCTCAACTCGGGATGTTGTGGGTCGGTGGGCGGAATACTTTGAAGACCTCCTCAATCCCACCGACACGTCTTCCACTGAGGAAGCGGAGTCTGGGGACTCTGGGTCGGGCCCTCCAATCTCTGGTGCTGAGGTCACCGAGGTGGTTAAAATGCTCCTCGGTGGCAGGGCCCCGGGGGTGGATGAGATTCGCCCAGAGTTCCTTAAGGCTCTGGACGTTGTAGGGTTGTGTTGGCTTATGCGACTCTGCAATATTGCGTGGACATCGGGGGAAGTTCCCCTGGATTGGCAGACCAGGGTGGTGGTCCCCCTATTCAAAAAGGGGGACCGTAGAGTGTGTTCCAACCACAGGGGAATCACGCTCTTAAGCCTCCCTGGTAAGGTCTATTCGGGGGTTCTGGAGAGGAGGGTCCGTCGGATAGTCGAACCTCGGATTCAGGAGGAGCAGTGCTGAATATTGTTAATAATCCACCACCGCGTCGGCCTGATGGCCGCGGTGCGTTAAAATACAAACAGTTCGGTGGCAGTAATTCCATCAAGGCGCTGGACTCACCCGGAGACATCCAAGTCTCTGTGATGCACAGAAAGTCCAAATCTTGCTCTTGAAAGTAGTCCTTGAGGATAAAAGTTTTTGTTGGTAACAGATTTTGAGTTGACCAAACACATCCGGATATTGTCCGAAGTGGAGCTAGCAGCGGTGGAGTTAGCGTGCGCTAATGGCCGCAGGTTTTCAATAACAGCCTCTCCAGGTCGGTCCGAGCTGCGCACCGGCTGACAACTCCCGTTGGTTACCTGGTCCGGGCACACAGGAGAGGAAGATGCAGCGCGTAGAGCTTTCAGCTTCACCAGCTGACCAGCACGTCTTCCCCAGCATCTGAAGCGATATCTCTGGGCAGGGAGGTGAGGAGCGCAGCGGAGGTAAGCTGGCACATCCGCCAGCAGGGGGGGGGGGGGGGTCCAGAGGTACGCTGATAATGGTCCATATGGTCCAAATAAGCGACTTCAGTGACAGAAAAACGAAGATCCAAAAGTTGTTGTCTGTCATACACCAGCAGAGAGTTGATGTCACAGATGTGAAATGCAAAAAACAAAAATAATCCGAACACCATCAGCAGAGGTGGATTGCAAGCCATGTACACGGGTGCCATCTTACCAGAAGTTATACATGACTCATACATGAGTCACATGATACATTGATACATGCTCAACAATCCAGGTAGAATAAACTAAAAAAATAGTCAGGTCCTCTGGATGGACTCTTTTTGTTTAAAATGTTTTGTCTTTTATCCAAAAGGCTTCATCAATCTGAGGAGCTGCACTAAACTCAGTCTTATAAATAGCACCTTCACATAATGGATCAACCTGTCAGATGATGCAACTTTAGAGAAATTACTAGAATCTGGTTTATGTTTGGACAGTTTTTGTCCTGTTGAGCTCTCTGAATTGTCAAAAATAATAACCTCATCCAAACTATCCACATGTCTGCTAGATCCCATCCCAACCAGATTGTTTAAAGAGGTATTTCCCCTAATTAATTTCCACATTTTGGCTCTACTTAATTTGTCTTTAATGGATGGTTATGTACCACAGCGCTTTAAGGTTGCTGTAATTAAACCTTTACTTAAGAAGTCTGACATTGATTCAGAAATTCTGGCCAACTATAGACCTATATCTAATCTAACTTTCATCTTAAAAATTCTAGAGAAAATAGGTGCAGGTCAGTTGCGTGAACATCTACAAAGAAATAATCTGTTTGAAGAATTTCAGTCAGGGTTTAGAACTTATAGCACAGAAACAGCACTAGTAAAAGTCACTAATGATATTCTCATGGCCTCAGACAATGGACTTGTGTCTATACTGGTCCTATTAGACCTCAGTGTTGCATTTGATACAGTTCATCGTAATATTCTATTACAGAGACTTGAATAAGATATTGGAATTACAGGAACAGGTCTAAAATTGTTTAAATCATATTTAACTGATAGATTACAGTATAAATAAAAAATTTTCTTCATAAAACAAAGTTAGTAATGAAGTTCTGCAGGGCTCAGTGCTTCGACCAACACTCTTTACTTTATATATGCTTCCATTAGATAATTTTTTTTTCATTCAACCTTTATTTAAACAGATAAATCACATTGAGCCTCAAAGACTCATTTACAAGTGAGACCTGTTTGGAAAGACAAAAACAGTAGTTAACTGGACACATGTAGGAGTTTGAGGCAAAAAAAATCCTATCAGACTCTTTTCTTGGCTGAGAAAAACCCCTAATATTGAACAAACACCTCGCACAAACAAGCACATATTTACGTAGACATTCTGCAATCCGAGACGAGAGCGGTCAACAATGCTTATAAATGCTCTCAAGGTCACTGTAATCAGTCAATGTCCTCCGGTGAGATCCATAAACATTCTCAAGGTATGTCGAGGAATGGCCAAGAATAACGTCTATGAGAATCCAAGAATCCTGAAATGATGACACAAGGGGATGGAGGAGGTGCAGGAGGCGGTGGTGAGGGTCAGATCACATTTTCTCCAGGCGAATTCAGATAAGATGGCCTTCAAGACCAGCCAAGGGAACCAAAATTTAGATAAACACACAGTTGTTTTGGGGACAGGCAGGACTTAATGACATCTACCTTGAGTCTGTGTTGGTCAACTTGGTTCCAAAATGTCCAAAATAACATGGCCACACTGATGGAACGTGACTGAGTAAAATCTCCAAGATCTGATCCATTCAGCCCAAAGCATTTGAGTCCGGGTACACGAGACATGAACCAAGCCATCATAAAGGCAAGCAGCATGATCGGGTCCAAATTTGCTGCCGACGACTTCCTTGATTGTAGATAAAACCAGCCAGCCGAATCCAAAATAGCAGGAACCAGTTATCAAAAATCCAATTAAATATGCGTCCTTAAAAATCCACAGATGGCAGCAGAGATAGACACATTATCAAGTCTTCCAAGTCGATAAGATATCCAGCTGCGTGTGTGCCAACAGGGCAAATCGGCTTGCCTTTTTCTGCACAAAACAAGAAACTATCCAGATGACCTGACTGAAAAATGTTGGATTGTATACCTGGATTATTGAGCATGGACTTTGTTGTTTTCAACCAGTTTGACACGACTGTCAACAAGGAAGAGGGCCGGCAATGGAGGAGGGGGTGTGACAAAGAGACCATCTTAGCACCAACATAACTGGCTTGTTCTACTTTGGAGTAAGCTGTTGGGGGAAGAATCAGTTTTGTGTTTTCTTGACTGATGAAGCCTTCCGGATCGAAGGCGAAATGTTTCAGCACAAAAAAAGAAACTGTCCATAAGCATTAAGGCCAGCCATAATGCTCTGCTTGTGAAAGTAAATCTGTTGGGCATCACTTTGACACTCAGACAATAATTCTAAGTGTCACAATGCCGAACAGGACGAGGGAAAAAAAAAAACGGAATTACATTTAAAAAAAAAAAAAAAAAAAAAAATAAAAAAAAAAAAAAAAAAAAGGAATTATTTAAAAAAAAAAAAAAACAATGACATTTGAAAAAATGAAATTACATTAAGCCAAACAGGGATTTTTATTTTATTTTATTTAACTTTATTAACAGCTTAAAACTGAACAACAGAACAATATACAGTACACACAAACAACGAAGATATGTGTGTACTGTATATTCTAAAAGAGTTGTCAGGTCCTCTGGATGTTCAAAAAAACAACAACAAAAAATAAATTAAAACTACAATCAGCACTGGAGGCCCTCACAGCAAAGCGCCGTTCCTGCCTTACGGTGACCGTGGAAGCTCCAGCTAGTCCACCCAGTCGCCATCGCGAGCGTTCTCATGCCAATCCCACACACAATCACTACGGGGTGCATTTCCCGAATCTTCAACATCGCCTTCCATCCATGTCAGTGCTTGTCTAGCTTCAGGTCTTGCAAGTATAGGCGAAATCCGACCTTCCAGACAGGAGTTATTGTGACTTGCTGTTTTGTGGTGAATGTTTGACAAGCATTTCCTTTATGCTTTTCAACATGTCATGTGTGGTAGTCAACAGTTAACCAACAAAGTTTCAGTCTAATATCTTACACAGGGCGAAACTGGAAGAGTCATCCAATAATCAACAGTTTTTTTTCTGAGTAGGTGGGGCTTAAGTGATGTCATGAATCATCAATACCAATGTGTCTACAAGTGTTCACTAATGAAGCACAAAAAATCAGGTGCAGATCAGATGGCGTATCACTGAGATATAACTTTTGGAATAATGTAGGGGGCGCACTAGAGTGTAGTATTAAACAACTATACCAAATGTGTGTAAAAGTGCTCACTGATGATGCACAATAAATTTGGTTCAGATCGGATGATGTATCACTGAGATATAACTGTAGGAATAATATATGGGGCGCTGTGGATGCTATTGGCCAATTATCATGGATTCCTGTTCAAAGGGGTGGATAATGATCAATCATACTGATTTTGGTGCACCTCTGTTCAAATCTGTGGAATTTATAGACAAATGTATTGCAATGGCGTCACTTCTGAATTCGTCACGCCGCCATGCCCACGTCCTCCTTCAAAAACAGTTTTGTAATTGAAAGTAAGTCAGACCAACTTGTTATATGTCTTCTAACACAGGATCATCCTGATTAGGTCAAGGGTGTAAGAGAGGGAGTATTCCAAGTAAAAAAGTGACTTCCTGTTCTGAGGGGGCGGGGCTTTGATGACTTCAGAATATGACCACAGAGGATCGTTGGGAATCCAACAGGGATGACTTTTGCCAAGTTTGGTGCATTTCGGTCTTTCATTGTGAAAGTTATAGCATTTGAAAATTTATGGCGTGAAACGCAACTTTGAGGTCTGGCCACGCCCCTTTATCATATAAGAAAACACAAGCTTTTGATAATTGTTACTCTTCAATGTGTTAAGGGCATATTAACCAAGTTTTGAAGGCAATCTTTCAAAATCCCCTAGGAGGAGTTCGTTAAAATTTGCCATTAGAAACACCCAAAAATGACACTTTGACCCAAAATGGCCGACTTCCTGTTGGGTTTGGACCAGGGCTCCAAGAGACTTTTTCATAAGTCCTGAGATGATACAGATGTTCACCGAGTTTCAGAATTATCGGTCAAAAAATGGCTTGCAGCTGAGGTTTTAAAATATTCTAGAGGGCGCTGTGGAGGCTATTGGCCAATTATCATGGCTTCCTGTTCAAGTGGTGGATAATGATCGATCATACTGATTTTTGTGCACCTCGGTTCAAATCTGTGGAATTTAGAGCCAAACGTATGGAGACGTCGTTACGTCTTACTTTGCCACGTCGCAACGCCCACATGCTCCACCCAAAACTGTCAGTGTTGGAAACAAGTTACACCAACATGTCTTCGGTCACTGGACACACTATCATGCTGATAATGTCACAGGGGTCAGATAGGTACTGTTCAACGTAAAACTTTACACTTCCTGTTGTCAGGGGGCGTGGCTTAAGTAATGTCATGATTTGACCATTCAGTCTTGCAGGGGACCGGATGTGGATAAACCACTGAAGGTTTGATGTGTCAGACAGTTTTCATGTAGGAGCTATTAGTATTTCGTTTTTCATGGTGAGATGTCAAACTTTGAGGTCTGGCCCTGCCCCTTCAGCATGCTCTGAAACAAACCGTTTAGATAACTTTTTGTCCCCCATGCCTTTTGAACAAAATGCCAAGTTTGAAACAGATTGAGCGAAATCCCTTGGATGAGTTCATTCAAATGCAGAGGCTGTAAACCTTCAAAAAGGTGTAAAATTTGGGACAGCATTCCAAAAAACCTTCCTGTTTATCGTACAATGTTGGTGCCAGCGGGTTTTCTGTGCATCTTGGGGAATGGACAAGTGTACCAAATTTCATGCTTTTACGACAAACTAAGGTTAATGCGGAGGGTATTTTGAAAATTGCCAAGTGGCGCGCTTGAGCCGTTTCTGTTGCGATCTTTGCGACGCCCTTAAAATACATAATTTTTCACCAGTCCTGATGCGTCCGCCAAATTTGGTGAGTTTTGGGATATGTTAAGGCCCCCAAAACGCCAATTCATTTGCCAAAAAAATTGCAGCTCGAGCCTGAACAGCACGATTACAATAGGCCTTCGCAGCGCTTCGCTGCTCGGGCCTAATAAAATCGTAGAAACGTTTCATCTTTCATCCGAAAGGCTTCTTCAATCTGAGGAGCTGTGTTCAGCTCAGTCTTATAAATAGCACCTTCTAATAGTGGATCAACCAGTTTGTTGTTGACATTCAAAACTAGCATTTCACATGATCAAGGAGGACCATCAGCCTAACAATGGATCGTTACCACCCTGATGGCTGCTTGCTATCCACAGGGGGCTGATTGATACTAAGAATAACAGAATTGTAAGAGGGGGACAGTTGAACGTGGAGGCCTCCAGAAGACCTGACTTAACTTTTTTACATTTTTCTATCTGGATTATTGAGCATGCATCAGGATGTACTGTATATTGTTCTGCTGTTCGGTTTTATGCTGTTAATAAAGTGAAAAATAAAAACAAAAAATTCCTGTTTGGCTTAATGTAATTCTGTGCTTTCAAATGTAATTCTGTTTTTTTAAATGTAATTCCGTTTTTTCAAATGTTCATTTACACCTTAGAGCCACCGTAGTTCAGTGCATGAGACGATTTCTGTTCTGACTTAGTGCTATACGGGCGGCTGTGACTGAGTGGTTAGAGCAGTCGTCCTCCAATGCAAGAGTTGGGGGTTCGAATCCACCAGCAGTCACATGCTGAAGTGTCCCTAGGCAAGACACTGAACCCCTCATAGCCTCTGATGTGTGTCCCATCAGTGTATGAATGTGATAAAGCTCTGATTAGTCTCTTTAGAATGATTTGTTCAGTTAGCTTTGTATAGATCTAATATAGAGCTGTATGAATGAGTAAATGAGGCACAGATTGTAGTGTAAAGCACTTTGAGTATCTTGAAACAAGATAGAAAGGCGCTGTACAGTCCATTAACCATTTATATAAATAAACTGAATTGAATTGAAATTGTAAAACAACAGTCTCACTCAAACCTAGGAACAATTTAGAGTTGCCAGTTAGCCTAACATTCATGTTTATGGTCTTTTGGAGAAACTGAAGTATCCAGAGAAAGCCCACACAGGGAGTACATGCAAACGCCATCCAGAATGGCCAGGAGGTGAACCTGCAACCTTCTTGCTGAGAAGTGACAGCTCTAACGACTGCATCTAATGTGAAGTTTTTAACCTTCTGGTATAAGGTGAGGGCAGCACGGTGGCACAACTGGTAGAGCTGCTGCCTCTCAGCGAGCAGGTCCTTGGTTCAAACCCCGGTCCAGGGTCCTTTCTGGGTGGAGTTTGCATGTTCTCTCCGTGCATGTGTGGGTTTTCTCCGGGTACTCCGGTTTCCTCCCACAGACCAAAAACATGCATGTTAGACTGATTGGTAACTCTAAATTGTCCCTAGGTGAGAGAGTGAATGTTTGTTTGTCTCGTTTGTCTCTATGTGTCCCTGTGATGGACTTGCGACCCGTCCAGGGTGTACCCTGCCCCTCGCACAGTGATTGCTGGACATGGGCACCGGCGACCCCCGTGACCCAAAATGGAAGAAGCGGGTAAAAGATAATGGATGGATGGTACAAGGTGTTGAGTAAAAAAAATAAGAACCATAAAGAGTCTACAAGATGTAAACAAAATTAACACTAGAAGTCCCAGGAATTTCGACCTCCCCCCAGAAGTCCTGAAAAAGGGTCAAAAGACCCTTAGCGCTAGAGTGACTAGATTTTCAAGATCCTGAGGACAAACCCCCTCCTTCTCCTCAACAATTTGCGGGCCATTAACTGCCATTTGTTTTAAATATGCACACAAGTAACTCAGACACACCCACCTCACCAGACTGCATTCCAATGTCCAATCCAGGGAGCGGGGGATTTAGAAGCCAGGTTCACTTGCGCAAAAAAGCGCAGCCTTAGTCAAAGTAGTGCTCCAAACCGGACAACTCTGATGGCTCCAATTAGCATCCTTTCATTTGTAAATGTGGCCATTGCCTTAGGAATCAGCAGGGGAGAGATAAGCTGAACTCACACAAACGTCCGTCTAATACTCCAAACAGATGCGAAATCAACTGGTTATATTTTGAACTTATATCTCTTGGTGGCACGTTGGTGCACATTTTGAACAAATTGAAGTCGATTTACCGTTTATTTTTCAATTGGTTTGGCTCATTTCTTGAAACCGAGATGACATTCTCAAAACACCATGTGAAACACAACTCAAGAGTCTTTGCATTTTGAGGTTACTGACAATTTGTATGAAACACATATTTTGTTTTGAAGCATACATGAAGTGTTTTGGGAGAGATGCATTATCCAGGTCATTTTGCCAAATGAACAAAACAAAACAAAAGTTTGCAAAACATACAATCTGTTTCAAGATATATGCAAAAGTTTTTCTAAAAGATTTTAGTAATGTTTTTCTTTCAGAAAAAAGGGAAGTGGGTTCAAAATGACAGTTTAGAAAAAAATAACCAAATTAATTGTGAGAAGAAGGCACGCAAGGAGAAACTGCTTCAGCAACAACCTTCCACACCCAGCCCTGGCAAAAGGGCAAAGTGTCAGATCAAACATCGATGCACCAACAATTGTGCAACTGTGAGATGCGTCAACTGCTACAAATACACATGTGGCAAATGTACCAGGGACATACCCTGGCAGTGCCAGGTGTGTTTCGACAGTGCAGATGGACTGCTGAGTGAGTGCTGAAATGCCAGTCACACAAGGAGGACATGCCACTCACACACACGCAGCCCCCCCACTAGAGCATAGTGTAAATATGTGTAGAATTGTTTTATCCCTTGTATTTTTATGACAAAAATAAAAAGCATGGAAACAAATAACGGTTGTTGTTTTTTATATTTCTCATGCTGAAGTTTTAGTCCTCTTGACTTACACACAATTGCTTATGGTCTGTGCTTTTTTGCTCAAAACTAAGCTAAATACTATATATATCAAAACAAAATATGTGTTTCATACAAATTGTCAGTAACCTCAAAATGCAAAGTCTCTTGAGTTGTGTTTCACATGGTGTTTTGAGAATGTCATCTCGGTTTCAAGAAATGAGCCAAACCAATTGAAAAATAAACGGTAAATCGACTTCAATTTGTTCAAAATGTGCAACAACGTGCCACCAATATATATATAAAAAATCTTCATATTATAAAATACAATAAACTGAATATAACTAACTAGAAACTAAATGGCTAAACTCAATGGAAAACAGTTAGTTGGGAGTTAAGCGTGCCCCCTCCTGTGGTGCACCAGTAATGGCCTTATTTACAAAACAAAAGCACCTGTTAACAGCTCATTATAGGATGTTAGCTAAAATCCTTCAGGTCACTCGACCCGTCTCTGGGTTCCAAAGGTAGAAATGTTAAATGACCCTTCTCTGGGACTTCTAGTGTTAAATGGCAAAATTGTACATTTTTGCCAGCAACACCAAATGCAGCACTTTGACAAATCTCAGGTCACTGTCTGGTACCTTAGCCACTGTGGGTGAGCCTTGCTCAGTGGTCAATGGCAAGTTGTGGAGGTGCTGAACCTCTGAGGCTTCTGTGGTTTTCTTTCTGTGAGCCTCCATGAAACTGTCCTCATCTTGGCTTGTAGGGAGGTAGGTGGTAGGCAGCGGGGTTCTGACTGAGTATCGAGGCTGTAGTTTGGGAGATCTGCACAGATTCTCGGTGTTTGGAGCCAAAACCTTTAAAGGACCTCCTTGAGCTGACCTGGGTTTCAGATGGCTGTGGGAATTAGAAGTAAAAACAAATGTTTAAGTTTATTTTGAAGCAAATAAATTTAATTAGAAGTGATGGCAATGAGTACCTGCGAAGGGAGCTGAGAGTTTCAGTCAGAGCTTTGACCCGTTTTAACATGGAGTCCATCTTGTGAGGTTCCTCCTTCAAGAAACGCACTGCCTCCACCTCCAGCCTCAGTACCGAGCGCATCTTCACTTGGAGCAGTGGAAACTCACCTGGCAGACAAACGGTACATACACAGACCGTTTATAACAAAATTGTTCGACCTTGAATGATAAAAATGACTTTGGAAACTGTACCCCTATCAACCTGATGCCCTTGGCCATTGCTTAATTTGTAAATCAAACAATGCCGGAATGCAAATACCGCGCGGGGAGGGTGGTGGTCTGAGGGTCCTTCCCCCAGAAAACTTTGAATAAAGTAGATGACATTTCGTGCAATATGTTGTATTTTAATGGGTTGCTAAACATCTACATTTACCTACATTTGTAAACCCTTGATTCAGTAACTATTTAGAGAGCAACAAGAAGTAGCCTGACCAACACCTCTTCTAGATCATGCTCCACTTAGCCAAAATGCTAGGCGCTGCAGCTGGACAAGTCACTGCTGATCGATCATGTGTACCGGACGCCGGGCAGGAGAGGATCGGATGATAAATCAAGAATTATCATGGTCCATCTGCATTATCATCATGACAGTGTGGAGATATTACAACAAGCATGCAGCAGTGGCCCGGTCCACTTCAAAGAATCATCTATATTCATCACATCTGATTACACCCCGAATGTAGCGAGGGCATGGGCGGCGTTCACAGAGGTTAGGTGACTCCTGCGGAACCAACCAGGTGTCCGGTATGGACTTCTTTTTCCTGCACAGCTTCATATCATGCATGGAGGGACAGACAAGGTGTTTGTTGACTCCGTAAAAGCGATGGAATACGCCAAGAGGAATGTCATTCCAGCAACAGGTGGAGGATCGAAAGAAACCATAGGAGCCGCCTCCCTTAACCAGCATTTCTTTCTTAAGCTTGTCTTTGATTCAATACTTGTCTGTAGGCTGTATGCACAACATTTTATTTGTAATAGAGGGCCATTGTACAGTGTTCATGCTCTGAATTGATTACTATAAGTTCTGGTATATATTACACACTGGAGCATTTATCTTTTTTCATCTTTTTTACCTTTAGTTTTTGTATTTTTTTTATTAGGGGGCGATTCTACAATGCTAACGCTATGAAATGATTATATACTATGCACTCTAATATGAGAACGTTTATCTTTTTTTTCCTTTTCTTTTTCTTTTTTGTAAATGGTAAATGGACTGCCCTTATATAGCACTTTTCTATCTTATCAAGATACTCAAAGTGTTTACACTACAATCTGTGCCCTCATTTACCCATTCATACAGCACTCTACTAATGTCAGGTTCTGCTATCATTAGTGTTGAACCCAAGTGCAAGAGGACGACAGGAGGCTAAATGAAAAAATCTAAAATATTTATTTTACAAAAAGACAAAGCTGAAGCTGATGGGGCAGCGTACTCATGAGTAACAGGATACAGGACAGAAGGCAGAAACACACCATGAGGACAATCCCGAGACAAAGACAAGACACCATTGAACTGAATATATACACACACACTGATTAGGACAACAACAGACACCTGCTGTGAACACAGCACAGGTGAGACAGGGGCTGAACACAAGGAGGGAAAACATTGAGAGCTGGAAACATGAGACAGGACCAAAACCCCACAGTATCCACACTCAAGGGATGGCTCTAGACATCCCAAGGACAAGCTACATCCAACTTGGGTGGGAGGCGAGACAAATACAGGACAGACCAAGACTGAGAAACAAAGAGGACCAAAAGAACAAAAAAATGACAGGTAAACCTGGGTAACTAAACACAAAACCAAATCCAGGACCCCGACCAGAATCAAGGTGGACAGTCAGGAGACTGTCCAAGGCAGGTCCACTGTTCAGCGGGGCGGCCTGGTGACCATCCCCAATGAGGCAGGGGATCGTGGGACAGCCAGGAAACCATCCACCAGGACAGCAGCACTCTGGCAAACGACCAGAGGACCGTCCATCTTGGGGTACTACAGGCATCCATCTGTGCCCTCCTGAACTCAAGCAGGCGATGACCTCTTCGGACAGATCAGGGGGCGAACCAGGGATGAATACCTCTGCAGGCGGGCCAGGGACGAAGACATCTGCAGGCAGGCCAGGGACGAAGACCTCTGCAGGTGGGCCAGGGTCTTTTGCGGTCGGGCCAGGAGCGAATAACTCAGGCGGGCCGGGATCTTCTGCAGTTGAGCCAGGAGCAAGGACCTCAGCCGACAAGCCAGGAGCGAGGACCTCAGCTGAACCAGGGATGAGGGCCTCAGACAAACCGAGGGTGAGGATCTCAGATTAGCAGGGGGCAAGGACCTCAGACGAGCCAGGATGAAGATCTTCGGCAGTCGACTCCAGATCTTCTGCAGTCGATGAGTCGAGTGTAAAAGTTACAGGCTGAAGATCCTTTGCGGTCGAGACGTTGGGTGTCAGAGCTGCAGCTTGGGAGTCAGGAACTGGGACCAGGGCTGCAGCTGAAGAGTCGGGAGCCGAGACCAGGGCTGCAGCTGGAGAGTCAGGAACCGAGACCAGGGCTGCAGCTGGAGAACCGGGGACCAGGGCTGCAACTGCAGAGCTGGGAACTGAGACCAGGGCTGCAGCTGGAGAACTCTGAACCAGGGCTGCAGCTGCAGAGTCAGGAGCTGAGACCAGGGCTGCAGCTGGAGAGTCAGGAACCGGGACCAGGGCTACAGCTGGAGAACCGGGGACCAGGGCTGCAGCTGAAGAGCTGGGAACTGAGACCAGGGCTGCAGATGGAGAACTGAGACCAGGGCTGCAGCTGGAGAACCGGGGACCAGGGCTGCAGGTGAAGAGTTGGGGACTGAGACCAAGGCTACAGCTGAAGAGTTGTGAGCTAAGACCAGGGCTGCAGCTGAAGAGTCAGGAACTGGAACCAAGGCTGCAGCTAGAGAACCGGGGAACAGGGCTTCAACTGAAGAGTCAGGAACTGAGACCAGGGTTGCAGCTAGAGAACTGGGGGACCAGGGCTGCAGCTGAAGAGTCAGGAACTAAGAGCAGGGTGGCAACTGGAGAACCCGGGACCAGGACTGCAGCTGAAGAGCCAGGAACGGGGACCAGAGCCGCAGCTGAAGAGCCAGGAACGGGGAACAGAGCCACAGCTGAAGAGCCAGGAATGGTGACCAGAGCTGCAACAACAGGAGATGGGGTCGGAGCTGCAGCAGGTGGTGGAGCCGGGGTTGCAGCAGGTGGTGGAGTCAGAGTTACCTACCATTCTGTGTTCGTTTGTCTCTCCTTTCTGTCCTCTCAAACCAGCCAGTCAAAACAGATGGCCGCTTGTCCTGAGCCTGGTTCTGCTGGAGGTTTCTTCCTTTTAAAAATACGTTTTTCCTTTCCACTGTTGCCGCTGTGCTTGCTCAGGATGGGAGACTGTAACGAAATCAAGATTCAGCTTGTCTGCTGGATTCCTTAGATAGAGAAGTTTACTTATTGTCTTTTTTATGTATGTGAATGGTCCTGTAAAGTGCCCTGAGACAACTTTGTTGTGATTTGGTGCTATTTAAATAAAGTGAATTGAATTGAAGTGAGAGCTGCAGCAGGTGGTGGAGGAGTCAGAGCTGCAGCACATGAGTCGACAACTGGAGCTGCAGCTGGAGAGTCCAGACCCTCTGCAGAGGAGGGGATCAGAAGCTCTCCAGAGGTGAGACCATCAGGCAGGCAGGAGGAAGGAGTGTCTACCTGGACAAGCCAGGCAGGTCTAACTGAGAAGTCCCAGGAGGGTGCAGCTGGCTGTTGGGAGCAGTGGCCATCCTCAGTGGAGTGAGGGCTGGACTGCTCTGCTGGTGGATTCAGGTACCTCTTCACCAGCAAAGACTTCCACAGATCCAGCTCCTCCAGCGAGGGAGGGCTGGGCTGCTCCACTGACAAGCACAGGTACCTCCCCCCCAGCAAAATTTTCCGTCGTCCCTCTGGTAACCAAGGGCTGGGCTGTCCCCCAGCTTGTGAAGCTCTCCCCTCCTTGCACTGGACTCGGAGAGGACCAGCGGTTTGCCCCCCTCTCTCCGACGATTGTTCAGGGCATCCAGGAGGAGAGCGAGGAGGAGGTGGTCAGCGGAGTGCAGTGACGGGATGAGTAGATGAGGAGGAGAGAGATGTGAGGCTGGGTTTAATGGACAGGCAGGTCCCCCAAAATTGATTCTTCCTTCTCTCCTCCTTTTCTCTGTCGCGGTGAGCGGTTTTATCCGCCTCACGGGCCAAAAACTCAAACAGAGTGATCATCCTACTGCTGGGTTCAGAGCTGGTCTCGGGATTCTGTCAGGTTCTGCATTAGAAGTGTTGAATCCAAGTGCAGGAGGACAACAGGAGGCTTGATAAAAAGATCAAAAATATTTATTTTGCAAAAAACAGCTGAAGCTGATGGGGCAGTGTACTCATGAGTAACAGGATACAGGACGGAAGGCAGAAACACACCATGAAGACAATCCCAAGTCAAAGACAAGGCACCAGGAAACTGAATATATACGCACACACTAATTAGGACAACAACAGACACCTGCGGTGATTAACATGAGACACAGGTGAGACAGGGGCTGAACACAAGGAAGGAAAACACTGAAAGCTGGAAACATGAGGAAACAAATAGAGACAGGACCAAAACCCCACAACTATATCTGTATAAAGAATAATCAGTGCTTTATCACATTCATACACCGATGGGACACACATCGGAGGCAATGAGGGGTTCAGTATCTTGCCCAGGGACACTTCAGCATGTGACTGCTGGTGGAGTCGAACCTCCAACTCTTGCATTGGTGGACGACTGCTCTAACCCCTCAGCCAGAGCCGCCCCATGTTTTTGTATATGAGGGGGATTCTACAATGTTAACACTCTGAATTGATTACCGTAAGCTCTGGTATATAGTATGCACCCTAATATGGGAATGTTTTCTCATGTTTCCTCAATGAGAGCCTGGGGTGGCAGCTTCTGTTTCTCCTCCCCTGTTTTTTTCCTTCTTCCTGCTCTGCTCTCTGTCTGTCTGAAGCGCCTGGGTCTCATCTCCCGAACATAAATTAAGAAGATTATGGATTTGGTATCGTGGGCGTTCAACTCTATTGATAAGATTTTTTCATCAAAGCGACAAGGTCCTGGAGAACCGGCATGTTCAGCTGAGACTCACGCTGTGGGGTACGTCATGGATTCGGGGCGAGTGTGGCAATCGATGTGCATTACAGTACTGTCTCAAGAGGATGTTGAAGATGTTTACATATTTGGACTTATGATAGCAGGGACTCTGCTTTTTGGCATCGGCGGGGCTCTGTTTTATCAACTTTTGAAGAAGACAGCGGGAGCAGTTTTGGCCATGGAAAAGTTTCAGAGTCAGTGTGAAGGTCTGGTCCTTGCTGTGGGAACTTTAAATCGTCTAGGCTACAAGCTTAACCGTAAGGTGGAGGCGATTGAGAATCGCAGACCACCTGCGGCTTCTGGGACTCGTCAGCGTGGTGGGTTCGAACTTGAAGGAGACTCATAGTATGGATCAGTGGAATTTAATCCCACAATTAGGCATTTTCGGAACCAAAACGCCCAGATGGACTCAAGGCTGAAAGAAAAAATCTGTCTGCCTGATGAAAAACAAAAATTAAGATTATCTAATCTGACTCCCAATGGCTTCGGAGACAGGCTGACTATCAAATTTCTCCTGGGACATGAGTACCCAAGGACAAAAGCTTCATCTATCTCCCCCCCAAGAACTTTCTGTGCAAGCTTATCAGAACTGCTGGCTGAAAACAACATCCTCAGAAACTATGGCTGATCTGGAAAAAGAAGCTCATGGACAAATCTCAACACCTCGATGTCAAATGCAAATGTGATCATGCTTTAGTTGTGCTTGCTGGTAGAGTTTTTTGATGTCTCAAATCATGTCCTGATGGACAAGATGTGAAAGATCTTTTTTTGTAATACCACTGTCTACCCTCATGTTTCTCCCCCTTTTCCTATCTAAGATTATTATCTGATAAGGATAAAATGGCCGCAATCTCCTGTAGATGCAACTTTGTGCACTCCGCCCATCTTTCGGACGACTGTACGTACATATTCGCATTGTACCTCGGTGCAATTCAAATAAAGTTATTCTGATTCTGATTTATTTATTTTAGGGATGCACGATATTATCAGCATGGTATTGGTATCGGCCGATATTAGCGTTAAAGTTCAATATTGGACATCGGCCATTCTATTAAAATAACTCACCAATTTAAAAGGCGCTGTTTTTGCCTACATCGGCAGCACAACATAATGACGTTGCAGCACAATGTGATGACGTTGCAGCGGCAGCACAACGCGATGACGTTGCAACATCACGTGCGCCTACCCAATCTCATGGCGGAGAGGAAAATTCAAAATGTCGGAGGTGTGGAAGTTTTATTTTTTTTTGGTGAGGATGTCAGATTCCAAAGATTTATGGACTACGTTGAGCCTTGCTTTATCGTCCCCAGTCTGAGATATTTTTCCGATGTAACGTTACCCGAGTTACAAGCCGTCATTTCCGCCGTCATTGAGAAGCTAACAGCTGATAGCACGACTTGTTGGGTGAGTTTTACCACAGACATTTGGACTTCGTGTTAGCCCCGTTAGCATGATTAGTCTTACGGCACAATGGATAGACAAAAACTTTGAAATTAAAAAGTCTGTCCTTCATGCACAGGAGTGCAGAGGATCCCACACTGCAGCTAGAGACCCGGAAAAAGCCTCCACAAGTAAGACAGCATTACAGTTGACTAATGCTAATAAATAATATTTAACACTTTTCATTTAATATGTTAAAGTGCTATGCATATCATATGGCTGTTACTGAATATATGTCACCAGCTCTCACAGCTGTTGCACAGTTTTTGTAGCAAATAAGCCTAAATAAGAGGGCTATGCTCTGACAAAGGAACGTATAAAATATCGCTATCGACATCGGTTATCGGCCAAATAAGTTTTAACATATCGGCTATCGGCCAAAAATCCAATACTGTGCATCCCCAATTTATTTATTTTTCTCCTTTGTCAATAAGTGCCACTTTGATATGGAAGTCAGACTGTTACACAAGGGTTCGTTACACCTTTTTCACTTTGGGCCTGTGGAAATTACCAGAGTTTCCAGCCTAGTTAATTGGAAACAGATGAGCTGGAGGCGCACACACGCAGCACACACACGCAGGCAGAGGAAAGGAGAGAGGAGTGAAGGAGTAAAAGATGGGAGACATTCCCCTAATGAAACTGTTGTCCTTAAATAAATAAACAGGAATTGTTGATTTACTAACAAATCAAGTAAAGATAATCATGTTGATATTGTAGTGAACTAAGCCTCAGGTCAAATCTGTCCCTGAGGGCCTTCCTGGGACAAGAACTGTCATTTCATTGATTTGAGTCCAGAAACACAAAATTAAGTTCATCCAGAGACTTTCTAAGTGTGTCCTGCACTGATCAATTGAAAGAACACTCTCTTTTTTTATTATCATTACTATTTTACAAATGTCTTGATAATCAAAGTGTGTTTAGTTCAAACCATTTTAAATGTTGAAGTGAACTACTCATTTTAAATCAACTGTGAAACAGTATTAATGATTTTTAATCCTCATTCAAAGTAGAAATCAAGTTAATGTTTGTTACAAGAGTAATTATGCATTTTGATTTTCTGTCTGAAATGAGGTTGTAAGTCGGTCAAAAGTCAAGTTTCGGTCAACTACATGTTTACTGGAAAGAAATGTCATGTTTAACTTTTTCAGACAGATAGAAGTAGAACTGGCACCTAACAGTCTCGGTTTCTTCAAAACATTTTCTGTCTGTTCTTAAACAATCTAATCTTTTTCCTTGACTTTTAATAACCTCTTACATACTAAGACCACACCTTGTTGGTCTATCGACCAATCAGGAAGCTCTCAGAGGAACCGGAAGTGACCTCTTTAAAAGGTTCAACACTTCCTAGTTCTAGTAGAGAGTGAGAAAAATGCTGGAATAGAGAATGCTGAGTTAGTTCCGAGAGCAGCAGAATGCTGGAATGCAGAATGCTGAAGAACAACGTCAACTAAGCTGAACAACGTTCCAGGGAGTACCTCAAACGAGAAGTCCCTGAACGAGAGAAGTTCAGAGGAACTATGAAGAAGTCTGTTCTGGGATGATCTCACAACTCCAAACGGTTCCCTGCTATCCTTACGGAGACGCTGGAAAGCGTTGAAAGAGAACTCTACACCGAGGCCGAACTATCGTCTGCAAAGGTAAAAGAGTCGATCTTCAACTGCAAAGTGTACCGTGGGTTAAGCTGGGTCCAAAGGAGCGTGTTGTTCTGGTTATAACAGACAAATTCCCTCACCCATCTCTCTCCATCTAAATTTCAATTTCCCATCTTTAAAACTCTTCTATCTGCCAGTAATAATCCAGATATTTTCAGAAATGTCTGTTGTAAAGCTTAACCCAGATACCATGGCCGTATGGTTTCTGACTGTAAAGATAATTAATTAAGCTGTTGTTGAAATCAATGTTGCCAAATTAATGTAAATGTTTGATGTTAAACTTTGATTCTGTTAATAAATGACCGCATTCATTTGATGGGTCAAAGAAAATTAACGTCTCACGTCACATTTAATCAATTTTGCACGATAGAACTCAGTCCAGAAAAATGAAAGAATCCGTTTAATTTATGGATAATATATCACAGATATATGTTCATTTACATCTGGTGGCCCGTAAAGGGTTCATGAATGGACTGTTATTCGTGTAACAATTGAATTATCATCTTGGCATATCTGATCTTAACTGAAACTAGCTAAAAAGTGCAGATTTCTGTTAAGCTATGAAATGCAGCGTTTTACAGCTGCGGTGTTCAGAGAAAATACAGCAATGTTCTATCGCTGTGGTGTTTTTAGAGCTGAAAGTAACGTCAATGTGTCCGTTTGAAAGCTGAATTTGTACATCTGTTGTGTAACTGAAGCTGGGTTTGTGGTAAAACGCTTTATTCTGTTTAAACTGTGGTCCAGAAGAGGGTTCTGGTCCGGCTCGGTTCTGATTCAGTTCGAACGAGTCGTGTTTGAAGAAAGAAACTGCTGTTTTGAACTGGCGCCGTCCCAGTAAGCTTTTAAGAGTTTATTCGTTACATTTTTAACAGAAAATAGTGCATTTTGACAGTTTTAATGACGAAAGTTGACCGGACTTTGTTCAGGCTAAATGCTAACACGCTAGCTGAAAAAACGATCCGTCATTGGCTGAAAGCCGCTGATTTGGGTAGCTCTGATTCGCTGAGAGACGTGTCTGTCGTCACTTCCTCTGATGTCAGATTGTAAAACCCACCCCCGCCGCTGCGCTGTCATAAATTGATTCAGTCACGTGACCCGGAAATGAGTCTCGGTTCAACCGAAGCCTTTTCTGTGCTTAAAATCACTACATGTGGCATGCTACGTGTACACAAAACTCATGTTTCATGCAAAAAAGTTGTGCTTGTTGAAACAACGCCACGTTTAAGCTTTAAATCCATTCAGAAATGTTGATTTAACCGAGTTTAGCCGATGCTAATTTTAAGCTAAGCGGCTAACAACAGGATGTCAACAGAGCGATCCAACAGGAAGTTGTCATAGACTCCTGCTGGTATAAATAAGCTTACACCGCCACCTGCTGTTGAAAGAGGAGTATAACAGTTTTCCTGAAGAGGGACTGATACTCTCCTCATCATATTTTTTTTTCTTTTCTCTTTTCACCCAACCTGGTTTAATGAGTAACTGTTTTAAATAGCAAATTTCTGGAAAAGAACGGCTTAAGAAAGCGTTTAAAAACTAAAGTTGCTGTGAATCTTTTAGAAAAATTGCAGGTTTATTTAATGTTAAGTGCTTTAGAGTAAATATCAATGAGAAGCCTGGTTCTTGTATCTGTTAAAAAATAAGCACATTAAAAAAGTAACACTGCCAGAGAAGCATTTACTTAAAAATATTCATGAATTGGGGTAAAACCTACAAATAGGTGCCCATCCATTTGAATAAGTTGACTTACGACAGTACTATTGAGTAAATCCAGAGCTTAAAATAGTGTGTGACTCACTGCTTACTTGAATACAAATATTTACCTGTTAAAATAATCTGAAGTTGGCAACTGTTTACACAGATAAGGCTGAACAGTGAATAACCATGGCAGGTGTGATAGAAAAGGATTTTGATCCTTGTGAGATGAAGGACTGGTTAGAGGGAGCGTTGACGCTGCTCACAGACTCCTTACATCCATATGGTGAACAGGTGGACAGCATGAACCCAAAAGAGTTATTGGACAAGCTGAAGGAGGTTGCAGAGAGTGTGACCTCTACAGACATAACAAAGTCAAGCTATGAAAAGCTGGCTAAATTGGCACTTTTACTGAAAGCATCATTCTATGCTACGGTAAACAAAGCTGACGACCTTGAGATAAGGTTAAACAGCGAAAAAGAGGTGGTTCAGGAAATTGAAGAACACTTCCTTCAATTTAAAAGTGAACACGAGGTCCTCACTAAGAAACATCTTGAACAGATGATTCAGTCACAGCAAGACACACGTGCAGAAATTGATTCACTGAATAGCCAAGTACAGTCACTTAATGCATCACTAACTGAAGCCAGGAATGCTAAAGAACTGTTTTCCACAGCATACTTTGCATTAAGACGGGATCACGACAAAAAAAGGTCACAAGTTTCCCGCTGCAAAGCTGAGATAGACGTGCTTAAAACACAACTTTGCCATGCAGAAAGGAAGTATGGTGAGAGGCATGAACTGAATGTGGGGACACACTGGGTTTCAGACCCAAATCTCCTTACATCACACCTACCTCCATCCATACCTAAAGTGGTAGAGACAGACCTGAAAAGGTTTCCACTACCAACCAGGCAAGAGAGAGCATTGAAACTTCCTCTTTCAATAGATGATTTGCAAAAAATCTCAAAACATGTTCAACGCTTTGTACCTGGTCCGATGGGTTCAACGGGCACAAAAGCGTATCTCAAAGACCTTGATTTCAGACTGAGTGGTTATCCTAATGCTACGATTGAGGATAAAATCAGTCTGATGAGGCTCACTTCGGACAGAGAGATGTTCACCTTCATCGAGCGTCTACCTGATGCAACGAGAAGGGATTACAACCTTCTGTGTGAAGCTTTGATCAGAGAGTACGACCCCTGCACGGGACCTGCTGGTTTCCCAGCTGCTGACAAGGTCACGCAAGGGAAGCATGAACATCCAAAGGTTTATTACAAAAGAATCTTCCAAGCTTATTTTGGTTACAGAAATGAAACCGGAATGGAGGA
>NC_056506.1:3995085-4004285 GCF_014905685.2 Nematolebias whitei | reverse complement strand
TTGACTCCAGGACCACATCTGTTGCTGTGTGTAACACAGGCACGGATGAGGTGATGATCCCAAAAAACACTATGCTAGGATGGTTGATTTCCATGATTTTCATGATTTTGAACTAGGCATTCCATTTCTGGGAGGACTCCCAGATAACCTGGTACCGAGTCAAGAAGCTGGGCCAGTATGGTTCACAAAACCAACACAGGCCATAGCTCTTTTCTCAACCGATGACGTCGACCAAGGACCTCAAACCTATGGTGGCTTACCCATAGACAGGTCCGACGACTCGGAAAGGGATTCGTTGGAGCTCCCCAAAGAGCAAGAACCCTTATCAGTCTCATCACAGATAGATCAGGTGGTCGCCCAAGCCGACGCTCTGACATCTGATGAAGAAAGAGACAAACTTCGCCAAGTTCTTTTAAAATATGAAAAGTCATTTTCACCTGACCCAGACATCATCCAACTTCAGAAGTTGGATCCTGCAATTAACTCGATGATACTGTATCTGACTGACCCAGACAAATACACTCCATCGAAAGGCGAACTGGATTCCAATCCAGACCTTAAAGTCCTCTTTCAGCTGCGCAAACAGTTAAAACTACTCAAGGACAACCTAACTTTAGCTCATGGAGCGACGTCCTCACCCGTGTTCGCGGTCTCCCATGACCGAAGGGGGGTGACGGCAGTTAGGGTAATGTTACCAGACGCGATAACGTGATCAAATCTGACATTCAGAGTGAGTGGCGCACCGAAACGTCGTTTTCTAGTTGCTTAGTCACTACTTTTGTCAATGTTGAAACGTTGTTTTACTGGTTGCTTAGTCACTGTTTATGTCGATGTTGAGACATAGTTTAATTGGTTTTTGGTATTGTTTCTGAACACCCCAAGCAAGAATGAATTTTGTGTGTAGTTAAGTTAGAGACTAAGAGGCCTTTAACTATGCCAACATGCAGTTCATTTGTTAAAATGTAATCTTTGCGGAGTCAATGTAGATTAATGCTACCTTAAGTACCATAATCTACATTGGTCTCACAACGCTTAAGCCGAACCTACTCGAACAATTCTATTCGGGGGGATAGCTAATTCTTTTTGATGAGTCTCGCCATAGACTCCAAAAACATTTATGGGGAAACCAAACACCCAATCTCAAGTCGTTCGTCTAAAAAACAACAGACAATTGAACCAAACTATATTTTGCCATGTAAAGCTAACTTAAACCAAGTTAGGAATGGAAAAATAGTTTGGAACACCTTCTATAGGTATAGACCCCTATATGAAACCCTTTTCAGCATGTTCCACCCCTTAACTGGTAGCTGTAGCTGTTCCCAATCATAATAGCTTACACACCAGGTGCACATAGGTTAAGGCCTTATGTAAAATCCCCTTAATAAGCCCACCTTAAACCACATAATTGCATCACACATTTGAACCAGAACGGCACTGGCTGGACATCCACCCAGCGACGACCTTCGCTGGAGGAGACCTGCAATCCTGACGTTGGTCTCCACTCTTCATCCAGTGGCCGCATCTTCAGTTCAATCCAAGGGAACCCCTCTGTATGTTGATCAATCAACACTTCCATTCGTTGTGGATTTACCGTTGTAGATTATATGACTTTTCCAATGGATTACAGACTCTGTTTCCAAGGGGTTAAAGCATTGCTACAATGGATTTACCAACAACATTATGGAATTACTATCAACACAATGGAATTACCAAAAACATTGTGGGATTACCTCCTTTGACTTTTGTTTTCCTTGCTGGATTACATCAAGCTCAAGGACATTCGAAGGCATAAGTTCATGTTGGAATTCATCCCCATGGACAGGCGATGATTTCCAAAGGGGGGACTGTAGTGAACTAAGCCTCAGGTCAAATCTGGCCCTGAGGGCCTTCCTGGGACAAGAACTGTCATTTCATTGATTTGAGTCCAGAAACACAAAATTAAGTTCATCCAGAGACTTTCTAAGTGTGTCCTGCACTGATCAATTGAAAGAACACTCTCTTTTTTATTATCATTACTATTTTACAAATGTCTTGATAATCAAAGTGTGTTTAGTTCAAACCATTTTAAATGTTGAAGTGAACTACTCATTTTAAATCAACTGTGAAACAGTATTAATGATTTTTAAACCTCATTCAAAGTAGAAATCAAGTTAATGTTTGTTACAAGAGTAATTATGCATTTTGATTTTCTGTCTGAAATGAGGTTGTAAGTCGGTCAAAAGTCAAGTTTCGGTCAACTACATGTTTACTGGAAAGAAATGTCATGTTTAACTTTTTCAGACAGATAGAAGTAGAACTGGCACCTAACAGTCTCGGTTTCTTCAAAACATTTTCTGTCTGTTCTTAAACAATCTAATCTTTTTCCTTGACTTTTAATAACCTCTTACATCACTAAGACCACACCTTGTTGGTCTATCGACCAATCAGGAAGCTCTCAGAGGAACCGGAAGTGACCTCTTTAAAAGGTTCAACACTTCCTAGTTCCAGTAGAGAGTGAGAAAAATGCTGGAATAGAGAATGCTGAGTTAGTTCCGAGAGCAGCAGAATGCTGGAATGCAGAATGCTGAAGAACAACGTCAACTAAGCTGAACAACGTTCCAGGGAGTACCTCAAACGAGAAGTCCCTGAACGAGAGAAGTTCAGAGGAACTATGAAGAAGTCTGTTCTGGGATGATCTCACAACTCCAAACGGTTCCCTGCTATCCTTACGGAGACGCTGGAAAGCGTTGAAAGAGAACTCTACACCGAGGCCGAACTATCGTCTGCAAAGGTAAAAGAGTCGATCTTCAACTGCAAAGTGTACCGTGGGTTAAGCTGGGTCCAAAGGAGCGTGTTGTTCTGGTTATAACAGACAAATTCCCTCACCCATCTCTCTCCATCTAAATTTCAATTTCCCATCTTTAAAACTCTTCTATCTGCCAGTAATAATCCAGATATTTTCAGAAATGTCTGTTGCAAAGCTTAACCCAGATACCATGGCCGTATGGTTTCTGACTGTAAAGATAATTAATTAAGCTGTTGTTGAAATCAATGTTGCCAAATTAATGTAAATGTTTGATGTTAAACTTTGATTCTGTTAATAAATGACCGCATTCATTTGATGGGTCAAAGAAAATTAACGTCTCACGTCACATTTAATCAATTTTGCACGATAGAACTCAGTCCAGAAAAATGAAAGAATCCGTTTAATTTATGGATAATATATCACAGATATATGTTCATTTACAATATTATAATCTTTTGTGATTTTAAAATGTATTTTGTATAAAGTTCATTTCATGATATTGAGTTTAAGAAGGAAGTGAACTGTCTTGAAATGTTGTACAAGTGATGAGTTACTCAAGGAAAAATGTTTAACAATAACGATTCCTGAGGTAGCACCGAGCAAAACATGAATCCTTATAAGGAAAACAGAACAGAATAACAAGCTCTAAGTTGGAGCAGAGAAATCCGGACTAAACCGGATAGATTAAAGTGACACTCAGTTTTCATATGTATGAGAGTGATGTAATCATCTCCTATAGACATGCATAGAAATCCTGAGCCAACTCCAGCCCAAGTAGGAGGGCAAAACGGGTGGCATGATCTATCGGAGGTGGTAACCAAAAACTTACTCTATAAATATATACTGATCTGACAAACTGGGGCTGAAAGACGACTGGAGTGTGAGGAGTACAGGACAAGTTTTTTGACGGTTCCAGCTGAGGAAGAAATTGGACGGATTCGAAGAGAAAACTCCTTTCTGGAGTTATTCTTCATTTCAGCCCGGATCATCACCCAGAACCTATTTCTTCAGATTCTGAACAGCTGTTGAGCCTGAGGCGGCCTCATTCAAGAACGGGTGAGGTAATCTGCTCCTTACTGTACTGGGATTCACAGGAATTCCATCAGAGAGTGATGGTAAGGAGATGTCTCAGAAACTTTGTCCTTAATCAACCTTTAATTCAGATCAGAGCGGTAGTCTACAGGATTGCAAGCAGAGAGATTTATTATATTTTGGATTCAATTGCTCAGGGTTGCCAAAGGTTGTTAGAAGTGGTAAGGGATAATATATATTGGATCAGGTTGTGAGTTGGGGGTGATTGTGAGGGTTTTTGGAGTATTTAAGTAAGTCAGAATGACCCTAGGGGCTCCTAGGGCGTGGCTGGCCAGAAGGAAAACGGCTGAGGCTGTTTTCCCCCAGTTCTCCTCAGAATCAGAGGAACACCTTGTCAAACAGACTGATCAACCTCTGGAGTCCAACTAAATCTCAGAGCCACTTATTAATCACCATGTATCCTCTCTCTAATCGAATGTAATCATTGTGTTGGATTGTGCTTACCGCTGTTTCCCCTGCTAATCATTGATTAAAGCAAAGCAAAATGTAAAATTCAGGATTCTTATTTCATCACCCCTTTGTTCATGGAAGTGGAGAACTTGGTTCAATGTTAACAACAAAAGTTCGGGAGGGTTTTAAAGGTTTCGTAGCTTTGAGTATAAAACAACATCCAAGAATCTTACTCCTAGATTCCAAACAAAACCAGATCGGTTAACAATTGTAATGCTAAATTAGGAGATGAGCTACCGTGAACTTGCGCTTCCTCGTCTGTCGAACGTCCCCACTCCTGCTGCTAGGTCGGGTGAGGCACGAGGTGAGATTCTGGGTGTGGTGCACGGATAGGAGGTAGTTAACGGTCTGGGTGAATCATCTCAACACAGCCTTAGACTAAACCGTCCTAAAACATAGCTACAGGTGATACCTGGGCCTTAGGATTAGTTTTAGACCCCTTGGTGGAGAAGGCTGCAGTGAGGGCGTGGCACGCGTCCTGTGTCTAGCTCACTGGGGAAGCGAAACACCTTTTTAGGTACACGTTTGATATTTATGGTAATATATGCATATTTAGTTGTTTCGTTTTACGTTTTTTTAATTACTATTACTATTTTCAAATGTGGGCAGACTGGAGCCCAGACGGTTGGATTGTGTTCTCTAGGGTAAACACTAACATGTGAATTTTCAGTTGACAGTGCTTTTTGTTCTATCCATGTCAATGGCGGTCCTAGCCTATTTGACGCCTTGTGCGAGCAACCCCAACGGCGCCCCCCCACCCCCCACACCCACACCCCTCTAAGTTGCGTGCAGGCTGTCGAGTTGCTGCTAAATTGTGCCCCCTGCCTGCTGTGTGGTGCATGACAGGCAGTTTGTCTCAGAAGGTCACTCCACCATCACAACACTCATTTTATTTTTTTTCAAACAACAAATACAGATTAAACTCTACAAATGAACCTTGTACCAAACCTATTTGTACTATTTGTATGTACTTTGAACAACAAGAGTTTAACATGCACATCAACTGACAAGTCAAGTCAAGTTTATTTGTATAGCACATTTAAAACAGAAGCTGTTACCAAAGTGCTTAACAAGAAGAACACAACATAAAATATAAAGTAACAAGATATAATTACAGCATATGGACTAAAAGCGGGCAGCACGGTGGCGCAACTGGTAGAGCTGCTGCCTCTCAGCGAGCAGGTCCTTGGTTCAAACCCCCGTCCAGGGGCCTTTCTGGGTGGAGTTTGCATGTTCTCTCTGTGCATGCATGGGTTTTCTCCGGGTGCTCCGGTTTCCTCCCACAGACCAAAAACATGCATGTTAGGCTGATTGGTAACTCTAAATTGTCCCTAGGTGTGAGTGAGAGAGTGAATGGTTGTTTGTCTCGTTTGTCTCTATGTGTCCCTGTGATGGACTTGCGACCCGTCCAGGGTGTACCCCGCCCCTCGCACAGTGATTGCTGGACATGGGCACCAGCGACCCCCGTGACCCAAAATGGAATAAGCGGGTAAAGATAATGGATGGATGGATGGATGGATGGATGGACTAAAAGCAAAAAAAAAAAAAAAAACATAATTAGAAATGCTGTCACCTAAATGTTGATCCTCCTTGCCTTCCTTGATGCAAAGTCATCAATAATCTCATCAAGTGAAATCTGCTCAGCAACTGCATGGTTGATACTGATGACTGCCAGACCACTGAGGCGTTCCTGAGACATAGATATATGTTTTAATCATTTTCAACTTTGAAAAGGTTCTTTCTGCTCCAGCCACTGTGACAGGAATGGTAACTGCAATTCTAAGAGCAGACCACAAATTTGGCTATCCAAATTTGTGGTCTGCTCTTAGAATTGCAGTGGTTTCTGATAGGTCACTTTCATGGACAACGTTTAGCAGCTCAAGAGCAGTCATAGACGTTGATGGAAAATCAGGCAAGTTCCTGAGCTCCCTTACAAGCTCTCTGCCATCCAAGTCTGAGTTCCTCTTAAAGTGCAGTGTTGTACTGAGGGCATTGCATTGTTCTGTGAGGTCTTTGTCTGAAAGATTTGGAAAGTTTGTGAGCACCCCAAAATAATCTCCCACTTTTAACTGCTTTTGGTAGGTTTTCAGCAAGTTTTTATTGGAAAATTATATATATGTATTATTTTATAATTATTATATTATTACAATGTCTTCAACGATTGTGGGCGCCAGCGGGGGGGGGGGGGGGGTGTTATGCCGCCCCCTGCTGGAGGCCGCCCTGGGCGGCCACCCATGTTGCCCATATAAGGAACGGCCACAGATCCATGTCAGGGTAGAAGAGAGGGGTGGGTTTATACCGGATCAGACTTTTGGTTATTTTTGTGTCATTTATCAGGTACTGGTTTGTAATATTTTGTGTGTAAATTATTTCTTGCTGTTCATGCATAACCAGCGTTAAGAATGCTGGCCACTCTAGTGGCTGCCCAGTAAATTGTGTAAGCTGGAATGTGCAATCTCTTAATGGTCCAGTAAAATTCCGGAAAATTAAGTCATACCTGAAGAAGCTGAACACTGATATAGCCTTTTTACAGGAGACCCATGTGCATTCTGCAGATAGCTGAAAGATTGTTAAAAAATGGTTTGGCCAGATGTTTCAATCCAATTTTCAATCCAAATCAAGAGGGGTAGCTATTAGAATTGGCAAGCAGGTACAATTTACAGCCTCGAGTGCGCTACCAGCATTCCTTGAATAACTTATTTTGCTTAAAAATTTCCGGAAAATATCTGGCTATAAGGTTAATCATCAAAAGAGTGTGCTGATACCTGTGACCCCCATAGAAAATAAAATCTTAGACATTGTACCTTTTAAAATTAGTTTAAAAAAAATTAAATACCTTGGCGTTTGGATAACCCGAGCTCATAAGAACCTCTATAAAACTGATTTTCTACCTCTCATGGCAAACCTTAATCAGGACATTGTTAGAT
Source organism: Nematolebias whitei (assembly GCF_014905685.2). Taxonomy (NCBI): domain Eukaryota; kingdom Metazoa; phylum Chordata; class Actinopteri; order Cyprinodontiformes; family Rivulidae; genus Nematolebias; species Nematolebias whitei. The sequence goes on along the minus strand of NC_056506.1, from coordinate 3,997,031 downwards.
GGCAATCCTTACCTCACACTCTGGGAGGGTAAAATAAACTCTGTAAAAATTAATATTCTACCTAAATGTCTATACCTGTTTCAGAATCTGTCAATCTTCCTTACTGACTCCTTCTACAACAATCTGAACAGCCAGCTATCAGCATGTATTTGGAATATAAAGCATCCGCAGATTGCCAAGAGGGTTTTACATCTGCCCCGCAGGCTTGGAGGCATGTCACTTGCGAATTTCATGCATCATTACTTGGGCAGCCAATATCAAAATTCTACTATTCTGGTTGGGTAAGGATACACTTTCTCCTAGATGGAGGGCTTTGGAAAAGGACCTCCCCTTCTGCATTACTCTGCTCTCAACTGCCTTTTAAAACAGTCAGTATCAACCTACTCTTCTTACCCAGTTGTGATCTGGGAAGTTAAGATTTGGAATCAGTTCAGTAGGGCATTTAACACTATAGAGTTACTGTTTTGTACGTTTGTGGTGTGTGACGAGTTTGCTGAGCTGTGGAAACGCTTTATTCTGTAAAACTGAGGTCCAGACGTGACTCTGGTCCGGCTTGTTTTGATAAGTTCGAACGAGTTTGTTTTAAATGGTGGGAAAGACGTTTTTAATGCCGGGGCGCCGACTCCGTGCAGCTCAGAGCTTGATTCGTGACACTTGTAACAGAAATTGGTGCATTTTGACAGTTTAAAAGGCGAAAAGTTGTCGAATTATTTCAGGCTAACAGTAACATGCTAGTTGGAAAAACGGTCCGTGATTGGTTGAGTTAGCTGCTGTGTAGCGCTTTCATTGGCTGAGAGACGTGTCAGTCACCCCGTGTTGCTCTGTCATTGGTGGATTCAGTCACGTGACCCGGAAATGAAAACTCGTTTTCATAGGGAATTAAAATCTGCTTTTTAAAGCTGAAAAGCGCTTTAAAGTTGATTCTGATACGCGGCTCCGTGTCTTCGAAGCATAATCGCTGAAATTTTGCCACGTTTGAGTTTAAAATCCGTCATTAAATGATGTTTTTGAACAACGCTAGCAATGCTAATTTTAAGCTAACAGCTAACGACCGGATGAGTGACGTGTCACGTCACTTCCTCCATGTCGGAAATGAGCTCGGTTGCAACCGTAGCCTTCGCTGTGCTTAAAATCACTAAATAAAGCCGCCACATGTCCCAGAAAGCTCGTGTTCATGCAAAGAAGTCATGCTTGTTCAAACAACGCCAAGTTTAAGCTTTAAAACCGTTCAGAAATGTTGATTTTAACCGAGTTTAGCCGAAGCTAACTTTAAGCTAAGCGGCTAACAACAGGATGTCAACCGAACGTCACAGGAAGTCATCATAGACTCCTGCTGGTAGAAAGCTAAACACTGCCCCCTCCTGGAGAAACTTGATATCACAGTTTCACTCAGTTTTAGGTTATTTTTGAGTGGAATTAAACATATTTTCTTTCTGTAAGGCATTTTTGAGTTAATAAATGTTCCTCACAGCTGAATAATCACTGTTATCTTGCATTTAAAAAGTAGTTAAGGTATTTATGCAGAAATGCATTTACCAGGACATTTTTCATTCACTGAATTCCTCAAACAGGAGGGACAAAATGAAAAATTAGAAACTTTTTAAAAGATACGGTTCAGATATTCACAGAGTTGATAAGTTACTCATTTGCTGGAAAAGATAATGCACGTTTAATTGCTAGATCATTAAATAAGAGTAAATATATCGGGAAAAAGAGACTTTTCTGATTTTATTTACCACCTAAACAATTACATCTCCTATTTAATTTTAAATAGAAGATATTGGTAGGAGAACAGGAGTACAGTTTTTCTGAAAAAAGACTGATTATTCCTCATCATCAATTTTCTTTTCTCTTTTCACCCACCTGGGTTGATGAGTAACTGTTTAAAATAGCGAATTTCTGGAAGTAAACGGTTTAAAAACATTTTTAAACTGATGTGCTGTGAG
>NC_056506.1:3993157-3994985 GCF_014905685.2 Nematolebias whitei | reverse complement strand
TTGTTTTAGCTATTGGTCTGCTGGTCTTTAGTTAATTGCCTCTTTTCTTTTTGATACTTCCCATAAATTGAGCATTTTGTCTCTGATATTGATCCTGTAGATTTTCCACAGGCTTCACATGTTCCACATTTATGAGTTCCACACCTGATAACAACATTCACACACTCAGGCATTCAAATATTTTATTTTCATGCACTTCTGGCCGCAGTTGTAATAAAACAAATACAAGTCTGTGGTATGAACAACCCACAGTCCAGACTTGTCCTTGCCTTATACAACAGCGCCCCCTTGCGGTCAGGATATGGAAGCTCCACTCACACACAGACACACACAGAAAAAAGAGAAAAGTAACCCTTCGCTTCTGCCCCACACACAGCTCACTCCCCCCTTTTTTCTTCTCTCCATTGTTACGTCTCTCTCAATGCCTCCGGCCTTGAAGCCATTACACAACATAGAAAACATGGCGCAAACAAAAGTTATAACAACGTCCTAAAACTAATGCGATCCCTGATCACATGAAATTTGGCGAATCTACCTAAAGTCCATGCACATTTCCCTTTAAAGCTAACTAGTAATAAAGTACAGTTTATGATGCAGTCTACACATCAAAAGGAGTACCCGCGCCTTAGCCCCGCCCCCGTGCTTGACACGAGCGGACCTTAATTTCGTCAAATTAAGGGTTTGATGGCCAGCTCCGCTGAGAAAAAGGGAAATGTGTCGTCACCACGTGACCTCCAGCAGGCCGTCTCGCCTTCCTCTGGCCACAAGTAAAACTTGTGAATCTAACTAAACACTACCTAAACGTCAAAGAAAGCTTTCGGCGCTTAAACTGTCTGAATATCGTAACCCACCTCGTCAGAATTAACACGAATCACCGGAAGTTAGCTTAAATAAAACCATCTTCATTTCCGGAGATGGCTGCATGCACACCAACAGAGGAATTTGAATTTAGTTTTAATTTGGTTTACGTCCGAATAGCCAGTACTCCGGACCATTAAGGTCCAAACCGTTAACCAGCTTACCTGAAATTAATGGGCCCAGTTCCTCTCTTTGTGTGCACCGCAAGCCACCTCGATCCAATTCAGTCTAGGCCGCGCCTCGCTGCACGTCGGGGGTCACCATTCTGTTGTGGCTGGCTACCACGTCGTGTTCAAAACAGCTGAGACGTCGCCCTCGGTATAAAAGATTTATTTGACAAAACATGGGTTACAGATATTCAGAGACAAACAATTACATTATTAAAATATATGCATATATTTTGGAGCATTAAAGAACGAACCGTCTCGATGTACGCCTCCCAGAAATGCTCGGTGGGCGTGTGTCATTTCCGGCCTTTTATCACAGTTTGAGAAGGCTAGCTTTCTGATTGGTTTAGCTTCTGTTGCTAGGGTTATGACTCTAGCCCGCCCCCTCAAGGACGTTAATATCTGCATTTCAGATAAGAAGTTTTGCCTCACTGAAATCGTTCGTTTTAGCTGTTTGTTTAACGTGATTATACCTTAGTGATACCAAATGATTTGAGTTAAAGTTGTTTATTTCTAGGAATAATTAATAACTATTAATTGTTATCCAACTCATGTTTGCGTGTTCTTACTTGATCCTTTTTATACTTTTGCTGTTGTAGCTTACTGTGACAATTAACCCTGTGTCCTCTCAGCTAAACCGACCCTGTATTCAACAATCATTAAATGTTAATGGTTATTATTAAGAGAGAGATCCTGAGGGATCTTATTTAGTCAAACAATATTGTCTAAATTAAAGAAATGTGTTCTAGCTTTATTTATGTTAATCAGTCTGCTATCTGGCATGATTTGATTGCTTGTAATAT
>NC_056506.1:3989074-3993057 GCF_014905685.2 Nematolebias whitei | reverse complement strand
AGATGGAAGACATTGTTTTGAAGGGAATATCTTATGCAGTAGGGGTAAAGACTTAGATTGTACAGTGTTTAATGGAAGTTTTCACTCTTATGTAATTGAGCGTTTAACACATCTATTGTACAATCCAGGACACCGGAAGGACTCCGTTGAAGGTAAACGCTGCAGTTCCAGAGTAGAACTTGCTAACAGATGATTAATATGGATAACAGATGAATGTTGAATCAGATTTTAATAATTGGATTGTTTATTTTTCCTTCTCAGCGGCCTGAGAGGACAGACCTGTGGATTGGGAAGATGAGTCTGGCTAGGCCCACAAAACACAGAAGTTAGCATTTACATGCATACAGCATCCATCTGAGTTTTGATCAGGACTCTCTAGTGCTGGGTGCCGGATCAGAACCAGAGGTGTTTGGGTGGGCGCTGAAGTTGGGTCTGTGAAACTGACCAATGAGACGGTTCAAAGACGTTGTCAGTCAAGCACCACTGACACAACAACAAAGAACTTGTCAGCCAAGTAACGTGACTTTTCAAAGATCTAACAGTCCAACAGCGAACTGAATTAACTGTCCAGAGGGGGTCCTGGAGTTTGTCCACAGCGAGAATATCCAGTCAAGTATGGTTGGAGGATGGGCAGTCTTGCTCAAGTCTCAAGTCTTGCTGTATGCTGAGATATGAACTGCTGCACAAAGCTGAACTGGTCTCCAGACCGAGGGAGACAAACTGAAGAGCTGGTGGTCAATCTGTCTAAGGTCACTAACATCAACTGCAGCTTGACGGAGGTGTCAACCCCACATTTGGTCTGTGATGGTCATCTAAGCGCCTTGGTGTCGTGATCAAAACTGCAGTTGGCTTTGATAATAATCACTCACATAGACTCATTTTAAGACAGGTGACACAACATGACACAGAAGTACTGATGTGGGAGGGCTAGATGATTTGCCCTTCTCCAACTGCTCTGAGATGAAAATTGTTTTATTACCTCTAATGCTCCACACCCCTGAGCAAAATATTGATTTTTAACTTTCCGTTTATACAGGTCAGGAAGTCTCATTCAAGAGAAACCTGTACCTGAGACCTGATTTGGATGAAGTTCACTAATGTTTTCTAAAATAATACTAAATGATTGTCTTTGCCTTGAAGAAGCTCATTTGGTGGGTCTGGTTTGATACAAAGGATGAAATTTATTTAATGGTTAACTCTTTGCTAAATTATAGGAGAGCTTGGGTTGTATTTGGCTATTTGTTTGCAAAACCTGGGTTGAATAACAGTAGTGGAAAGATTAAAACTACGCCATAGTTTATATTTCTGAAACTAATACTCAAACTGGGTGTTAGTGGATTACAGAAGGTAATGTTTCATATTTGAAACAGAAAACTGTTTCAAAAAGGGGGTAGGTGAAGGCTGCTCTTAGCAGGGAACAGTTCATACAATGATTAGATCATTACAAAATATACAAAGATAACTTCTTAGGGTTTTATATTTAAAAAAGCCAGTAGTAAGTCTGAAGCGTTTAAAGGATCATTTAGGATAATCACATTGACATATGAAAAGTGGAATAAATCAGAAGCCTACAAAACGACATTGCACTTGTATATTGTAGATATCGGTTTAACAACAGTATTTTTTTTCTTTCTTTGTTGTAATGTGTACAGATTCCAGAAAAGGGGGACGCCCCTAGCCTGAAGTGGATTTGAGCAAAGGTTAAGGGGAAATGGGGTGGTTCGATAATTTTAAACACAATTGACTTGACTGGACTGGACTGGACTTATAGTTTAATTGGGCTAATAAAAGGTGTCATGAACAAAGTATTTTAACCACATTTTTCTCGTTCTCTCTCTCTCTTATTTTTTCCTCTTACTCTCTCTTTTTCTTCCTTGCTCTTCTTCCCTTCTCTAGCACAGACAGGTACCTGGATGGAAGATTAAATTATTTTTTCTCTCACAGTGTTGTATGTCAGTTGTTTTAAAACTTGTAAGGTTATATTGTACTTTGATGTTGTGCGCAAGCGATTTAATGAAGTTACTTCCACAGGCTCCAGAAGAAGGGAGGCCGGCGTGGGGGATTGCTTATTGCAGGGTGTTGTTGTGCATGTTTTAACTTTACTAATTGTAGGTAGACCTGTTGACTGCAAAGGCTTTGAAGGATGAAAGAAGAGACGAGAGAACACAGGTATCCCTAGAGAAGTCCAGTATGTACCTCATTTCAGTTTCAAGTGTATAGATGAATGTAAGAATAGCATTTTATTTCAGTTTTTCAAGTTCTGTTTTATTATAACATTACAGTGTAAGAGTTCACACTAGCAGTAGCAATAATGACCATCAGGGTGTCCCATAATTAAGAAACAGGTTTTACTCACTAGGAAGTAACCACAGTCATTTTTCCAGGCCCACAAATGGGTCATGGATCCCACAGATAAAATAATCAAAAGGCCATGCAGGGTGTTTAACAATTCGCAAGCTTTGGTGTCCAGCTTTTCTCACCAGGAGGGAGAATCTCTGACGCAGGAGACAGACTCACATCGGACTGGGTCCTGCTGAAAAGAGGGACAGGACCCCACCAGGTGGTGGAGAGAACATCACACGCCATCGGTCTCCAGAAGGAGAGTGACACCTGTTACGACCACAACCAGTGCACCTAGGGAGAGGAGCGGAACCGAACGCTGGACCTGATTGAGGCTGATCTGCTGGAACATCAGCTCCCCACTACACCTGGAGGCGGTGACAGGACCTTCGTGGGAGCTCATTCTTTGCCCCTTTGTTCTGGTTGGAAAAAGGCAGTAGCAAACGTTGGAGAAGGAGTCTCCGCTCTGCCTAAAGTCAGTCAGTCAGGTGGATCGGGTAAGGACGAAGATTACCAGCCCTGACCGTGAAGAACAGAAGACGCGTCAAACTGATTTTAGTTTTGTCCCAATACACACACGTCATTTAGAATGTTTAATCAGACTGATAAAGGTTCTGAGGACTTTACATGAAGATATCTCCGCGGGCCGAATCCCGCCGAGCACCAAAGGACCCTTGTGGACGAACAAGGCCTCCCACCGCAAGCTCAAGAACTGAAGACCTGCTAGATAGTACTGTTTAAATTGAGGGTGTTGGCTTTTCCTGTTTAATATGAGTGTCTAGTCTTTCCTTTCAGTCATTCTGAAAAATAACCAGAGAAGGGTCGTGGATTCAATTGGAAGCTCTTAACTATTCAAAATTTTACTCCATTCAATTGGGCATGTCATCATTCTAAAATCCCACGCGGTATTATATAGGTTGTTTAAAAAGAGGTCAATTTTGGTATTAGGGTGGAGTTTTACTTATTTTAGTGTGGGACATTTATCTCTTACTAGGAGTGTTGTAGTTTTTTCATAATTTATAAAGATTTATGCACTTGGTATTTTTTTACAGGTTTTGAAGGGTTTGAACCAGGGGTCTGGTCCAGGACCCCTGGAGGGTTGCAGTAAGTTTCGGTCATTTCCATATGGACAAATCCAAAAAGGGGTGATCTCCCATGAAATGGGGAGATCAAAAGAGGGAATGTTGGATTTCATATTTTTATACCTTCTTATGTTTCCTATCAAGCATTCAAATGTCATGTTATACAAAGTGTGTGTGTGTCTTTCTTCCAGGGTTGCACTATATTTATAGAAAATGTTTGCTAATTCTAACTAATTGACCTTTAAATATAATCTCATATTAGTTAAGGATAATTTTACAAGTTCACATTTGATATATTTGTAGTGAACCTAACCTGAGGTCAAAACTAAGCCTAAGGTCAAAACCCTTGACCTTAAGAACCTTGTGGGACAGAAACTGTCATTTCATTGATTTGAATCCAGAAATACAGGTTCACCCATCCTGAGACTTTCTTTCTTGAAAATTTAAGTGGAAGAACACTCTCTTTTCTATTATCATTACTATTTTACAAATGTTGATAATCAAAGTGTCTTAGTTCAAACCATTTTAGATGTTGCAGTGAACTAATCAATTTTATTAACT
>NC_056506.1:3984478-3988974 GCF_014905685.2 Nematolebias whitei | reverse complement strand
TTCAAACCATTTTAGATGTTGCAGTGAACTAATCAATTTTATTAACTTTGTAGTTTGTTCAAACACCGCTCATAAGACACTTATTCCATCCAGAAATATTGAATAAACGTCATGTTATGATTAAATTTTGTATGGGGCACCAGACATGTAGCAATGAGAAGCATGTGAGATGGAGGAAGGGTGACACTTTGGCCACTCCACTACATTTATTCTATTTATTTAGTTCTCGTTAAGCTGCTGCCTCTCAGCAAGCAGGTCCCTGGTTCAAAACCCGGCCCGAGGACCTTTCTGGGTGGAGTTTACATGTTCTCTCCGTGCATGCATGGGTTTTCTCTGGGTACTCCAGTTTCCTCCCACAGACCAAAAACATGCATGTTAGGCTGATTTGTAACTCTAAATTGTCCCTAGGTGTGAGTGAGAGAGTGAATGGTTGTTTGTCTTGTTTGTCTCTATGTGGCCCGGTGATGGACTGGAGACCTGTCCAGGGTGTACTTCGCCCCTCGCACAATGATTGCTGGACATGGGCACCGGCGACCCCCGTGACCCAAAATGGAAGAAGTGGGTAAAAGATAATGGATGGATGGATAGCTCTCGTTAAAGTGGGACACCAGCTGGTCAGTTTACTGATCAACAACAATTTAATTAATGTATTCACCCTTTAATGATCAGAATCAGTCACTGAAGTAGAATCCGTTAATTACAGGGAGTTTTAAATCAGAACAAATTAAAATTCATCTGAATGAAGAGATCAAAGTTGTCTTTGAAGTTTTATTACAAAAATAATCAAATTAAAAATCAACAACAATAATAAACAAACAATAATAATGAATATATCAAGGCTTAATTCTCTTATATAAGGCAAATTGACTCTTTGAGCAGGAATTATTTCAGTTTTATGCGCACATGAATTTAGAAAAAGTTTGGCTATTTTAATAAATAGTTTACTTTGGATTTTGGTTGAAAGAAGTTGTTTAATCTGATCAGATTAAGTCATTTATCATCACCGCAAGCCAGGAAATGATTTACCAAGTTGCATCAGTTTAAAACAGCATAACCAGACCAAGGCATCATTGCCACCAGGTTTCTGCTCCTTACCAGGTCAGTGTTGAAGGCACCAGGTCACTCGTCTTTCTGGGGTTCTTTGGTAGATCTGACCAGAGAACACCATGAGGAGGACTCGCCGGGAACTGCCCAAGGTAGCTGACCGTCACTGTGACAGCTTCAGGGGTCTGTGAGGGCAACAGCTGATGAGAAGGTGCACTGTCCATTGCAATTCTGCCAGTTTGGACTTCAAGCCAAGAACGTGAGTCTTGCAGTGAGAAAAGGCTTCATCTTCTGCAGTTAGTTAAACCCTAACAATTGTAATTTGAGAGTCATGTTTATCTGCTCAGGAGTTGAACGAGTGGACCTTGGCATGACCTCTAGGATTGGGTCCAAAGACGAATCACTTAGTTTGGGGGTCCAAGGCGAACTGCCCTTTCACACAAAGCAACTTTGTGCAAAACATCAGCTCTGAGAAGATTGTTTTGACTACTCAGGAACATTGTGACTTCCCCTCTGAAGAAAACAGCTTCCAGCTCAAAGACTATTCATGACAGGTGTCTCTGAAGGAATAATCACTTTCTGAAAAACAGAACAGAGAAATATGTTAAACACATTATAATATTTCACATGATTTCATTATAATGATTGAAAACAACAATCAAAATTATTCATGTTCACGCTTGTTAATCAAATAAAACAAATGCAATTAATGATTTGTTTTTTTCTTCTTAAAAACATAGGAAAAATAAGGCAAACATTTGTCAGACTTTAGCTGACTCTGTGTCTAAGGACGAGAAATGTTTAGAAAAACATCAGATATTGTTGAAGTCAGAGGAAACTTTAAGGAATGCCATTCATGGTGCGTTTGGAAGATGGATAAGGGTCAGGGGTTATAGTTAAAGTGTAGCTTCATGCTACACCCTCATACATGTGTGATAGTTTGTGCTCCCCTTTTGCGAAGGCGGAGTCTAGGGCCTATAAATCTGTAATGCCACGGGACAGCCGCCTCCTTCCGGTTCCCGATCTCGCGTCATGTACCGGACCGGTCAGAGCAGTAAACTGTAAACTTTTCTTGCCTTGATTTAATACAACTGGTAAAACTGAATTCACGTTTCCTTGATTCATTAATAGGGTGAGTTGCCGCTTCTGAGGGAGGACTGAGCCGGGGGCAGCATGACCTGGAGGCAGACCTGGGGTCCGAGAAGAGGCCTGAGGCCCACGGCTAGCAACAGCTGGCTGCAGTGGCTTGGGGCCCACATTCAGCCCCCATTGTAACACATCACTGCCATCTCTCCAAGATGCTTCCAAACCTCCACTGGTATGTCATCAGGTTCTACTGCCTTCCCCTTCTTCATTCTTTTCAGAACTTTCTGGACCACCCTCACTAATCTTGCCAACTTCCTGGTCCACAGATAGGTCGTTAGGCTGATGGTTCTTCTTTAGTATGTGAACAGCTAGTTCTGGATGTCACTAGTAAACTGGCTGATCTACTATGAGAAGGTGCTATTTATAAAACTGAGTTTATTGCAGCTCCTCAGACTGAAGAAGTTTTTTGGATAAAAGATGAAAAGTTTCACAAGTTTTAAATTTTGTTATTTTTTAGTTTTATATTGTAACAACCTGCCCCCACCGTTGCGATGATAGGGGGATTAATTGCATAACGCTAAATACGTCGCGGGCAGTGTCTGAAGCTGACGGTGCTTAAAACTTAGAATGGTTGAGAAGAAAGCATAACCTAGTAAACAGAAAATAATTTACCCCACATGCAAAAAAGAGCTCTCATAAACAACTAATGATATTGGCCATGCAGGGTAATATTAAATGCCCTTTACACAATTTAAACAAACACATCAGTTGTGCACATAAACAACCCGAACGCTTCATCCCCCCCCCCAACATTTACATATCTACAGACAAAACCCCATAAATCAGAAACCAAGCTGTACCAACTTTCAGTCCGAATGTTCTCTTAGAAGGAAAGTTTGTTTCAAGTGGGATGAGGGAAACGCCCACTTAATCCATCCAGGCGTCGGCGCTCCGAAATAAAAAGAAGCGATCTCACCAGAATCTCAAGGTCCATTTAGCGTGCCTCCCCTGCAGTCCTGGGTAAGAAAAAGTTACTGATCCCCCGCAATCCCAACTCGGGGTGATAAACGGTCCACAGGCAGTCCAGGGCAACGGCCTCACGCCAAATCCTCCTCGGCAGGTGTGCACTCCAAGGCAAGAGGGGTGAAACGCCATCACTTCCTCCTCCTTTTAAGCTCTCTTCCCCACTGTCACCCCAAAACGTATTTTTACACAAATTTACACAAACAAATAAACAAGTTCAAACTTTCATTCAGAACAAAATCATTACCTTACAGTGGACAATAATTAATAATAAATGGTCATATTTGCAGCGTAGACAATATCATAAAATAAGGAAAAAACAATGGAAATACATCTAACGCTGTATTAATCGGTCAGTGACCATTACACACACCCCCCCCCCCCCAGCCAGCGGCTTATCGGGGGCCGTAGAAGGGTTTAATGTCGGCCACATTGACTGTATCGACTTTACTTTTATCGTTCAACTCTGACACACGATAAGTAACAGGACTAAGCTGTCTCTCTACCCTCACAGGCCCTGACCATTTGGGTGCAAGTTTTGCAGAGAACTTAGCTGAAGCTTTGGACAAAGGGTGTGCCCTAACCCAGACTAGATCACCGACTGTAAAGTGTACATCCCTACGTCGTGCATTATAGTACCTAGCTTGTCGGGCTTTGGCCATACCCACATGTTTGTTGACTTCCTGTCGTATTTTTGTTTGTGTATGTAATGTATGATATGTAGGCATGTCTGGTGTAGGCACTTGGTGAATGAGACGCTCCAGAGGATCCTTTAACTTACAACCGAGGGCCAACATTGCTGGGGAAACATCAGTAGTCTCATGCACTGCTGAGTTTATAACCAGCCTGAACTCCGGGAGACATCTGTCCCAATCCTGGTGTTGATGTCCAACAAATGAAGCAATCATTGTCTTCAGGGTCCGATTGACTCTCTCAGTGAGGTTGGTTTGAGGGTGATAAGCGGTGGTCAGTTTTTGGACTACACCCCAAGATGTGCACAAACTGGTTAACAGGTTGCTGGTAAACTGCGGTCCTCTATCCGACACCAAATATGCAGGCACCCCCCATCGGGTAAATATGTCGTTCCTGAGGATGTGACAGACTTTAGGGGTCTTGGCATCTCTCAATGGGAATAGTTCCACCCATTTGGAGTAATAGTCTACCACCACCATCAACACAGTGTTCCTGGCTTTACTAGGAGGGAATGGCCCCATAAAGTCTACCCCAAACATTTCCCCTGGTGCACCAACGTCTGGTGAATTGAGGTGTCCAGCAGGCTTCTCATTAGAGCCCTTGTATTTTTGGCAAGTTTGGCAGGCCCTGACATGACTCCATACATCCTT
>NC_056506.1:3959495-3984378 GCF_014905685.2 Nematolebias whitei | reverse complement strand
CAAACATTTTCTATAAATATAGTGCAACCCTGGAAGAAAGACACACATACTTTGTATAACATGACATTTGAATGCTTGATAGGAAATATAAAAAGGTATAAAAATATGAAATCCAACATTCCCTCTTTTGATCTCCCCATTTCATGGGAGATCACCCCTTTTTGGATTTGTCTATATGGAAGTGACCCAAACTTACTGCAACCCTCCAGGGGTCCTGGACCAGACCCCTGGTTCAAACCCTTCAAAACCTGTAAAAAAAAATACCAAGTGCATAAACCTTTATAAAATTATGAAAAAACTACAACACTCCTAGTAAGAGATAAGTGTCCCACACTAAAATAAGTAAAACTCCACCCTAATACCAAAATTGACCTCTTTTTAAACCACCTTTATAATACCTCGTGGGATTTTAGAATGATGACATGCCCAATTGAATGGAGTAAAATTTTGAATAGTTAAGAGTTTCCAATTGAATCCACGACCCTTCTCTGGTTATTTTTCAGAATGACTGAAAGGAAAAACTAGACACTCATATTAAACAGGAAAAGCCAACACCCTCAATTTAAACAGTACTATCTAGCAGGTCTTCGGTTCTTGAGCTTGCGGTGGGAGGCCTTGTTCATCCACAAGGGTCCTTTGGTGCTCGGCGGGATTCGGCCCGCGGAGATATCTTCATGTAAAGTCCTCAGAACCTTATCAGTCTGATTAAACATTCTAAATGACGTGTGTGTATTGGGACAAAACTAAAATCAGTTTGACGCGTCTTCTGTTCTTCACGGTCAGGGCTGGTAATCTTCGTCCTTACCCGATCCACCTGACTGACCGACTTCAGGCAGAGCGGAGACTCCTTCTCCAACGCTTGCTACTGCCTTTTTCCAACCAGAACAAAGGGGCAAAGAATGAGCTCCCACGAAGGTCCTGTCACCTCCTCCAGGTGTAGTGGGGAGCTGATGTTCCAGCAGATCAGCCTCAATCAGGTCCAGCAATCGATTCCGCTCCTCTCCAGGGGTGCACTGGTTGTGGTCGTAACAGGTGTCACTCTCATTCTGGAGACTGATGGCGTGTGATGTTCTCTCCACCACCTGGTGGCGTCCTGTCCCTCTTTTCAGCAGGACCCAGTCCGATGTGAGTCTGTCTCCTCAGTCAGAGATTCTCCCTCCTGGTGAGAAAAGCTGGACACCAAAGCTTGCGAATTGTTAAACACCCTGCATGGCCTTTTGATTATTTTATCTGTGGGATCCATGACCCATTTGTGGGCCTGGAAAAATTACTGGTTACTTCCTAGTGAGTAAAATTTGTTTCTTAATTATGGGACACCCTGATGGTCATTATTGCTACTGCTAGTGTGAACTCTTACACTGTAATGTTATAATAAAACAGAACTTGAAAAACTGAAATAAAATGCTATTCTTACATTCATCTATACACTTGAAACTGAAATGAGGTACATACTGGACTTCTCCAGGGATACCTGTGTTCTCTCGTCTCTTCTTTCATCCTTCAAAGCCTTTGCAGTCAACAGGTCTACCTACAATTAGTAAAGTTAAAACATGCACAACAACACCCTGCAATAAGCAATCCCCCACGCCGGCCTCCCTTCTTCTGGAGCCTGTGGAAGTAACTTCATTAAATCGCTTGCGCACAACATCAAAGTACAATATAACCTTACAAGTTTTAAAACAACTGACATACAACACTGTGAGAGAAAAAATAATTTAATCTTCCATCCAGGTACCTGTCTGTGCTAGAGAAGGGAAGAAGAGCAAGGAAGAAAAAGAGAGAGTAAGAGGAAAAAATAAGAGAGAGAGAGAACGAGAAAAATGTGGTTAAAATACTTTGTTCATGACACCTTTTATTAGCCCAATTAAACTATAAGTCCAGTCCAGTCCAGTCAAGTCAATTGTGTTTAAAATTATCGAACCACCCCATTTCCCCTTAACCTTTGCTCAAATCCACTTCAGGCTAGGGGCGTCCCCCTTTTCTGGAATCTGTACACATTACAACAAAGAAAGAAAAAAAAATACTGTTGTTAAACCGATATATACAATATACAAGTGCAATGTCGTTTTGTAGGCTTCTGATTTATTCCACTTTTCAAATGTCAATGTGATTATCCTAAATGATCCTTTAAATGCTTCAGACTTACTACTTTTTTTTAAATTATAAAACCCTAATAAGTTATTTTTGTATATTTTGTAATGATCTAATCATTGTATGAACTGTTCCCTGCTAAGAGCAGCCTTCACCTACCCCCCCACCCCCTTTGAAACAGTTTTCTGTTTCAAATATGAAGTATTACCCTCCGTAAACCACTAACACCCAGTTTGAGTATTAGTTTCAGAACTATAAAATATGGTGTAGTTTTAATCTTTCCACTACTGTTATTCAACCCAGGTTCTGCAAACAAATAGCCAAATACAACCCAAGCTCTCCTATAATTTAGCAAAGAGTTAACCATTAAATAAATTTCATCCCTTGTATCAAACTAGACCCACCAAATGAGCTCCTTCAAGGCAAAGACAATCATTTAGTATTATTCTAGAAAACATTAGTGAACTTCATCCAAATCAGGTCTCAGGTACAGGTTTCTCTTGAATGAGACATCCTGACCTGTATAAACGGAAAGTTAAAAATCAATATTTTGCTCAGGGGTGTGGAGCATTAGAGGTAATAAAACAATTTTCATCTCAGAGCAGTTGGAGAAGGGCAAATCATCTAGCACTCCCACATTAGTACTTCTGTGTCATGTTGTGTCACCTGTCTTAAAATGAGTCTATGTGAGTGATTATTATCAAAGCCAACTGTAGTTTTGATCACGACACCAAGGCGCCTAGATGACCATCACAGACCAAATGTGGGGTTGACACCTCCGTCAGGCTGCAGTTGATGTTAGTGACCTTAGACAGATTGACCACCAGCTCTTCTTTCAGTCTTCAGTTTGTCTCCCTCGGTCTGGAGACCAGTTCAGCTTTGTGCAGCAGTACATATCTCAGCATACAGCAAGACTTGACTGGATATTCTCGCTGTGGACAAACTCCAGGACCCCCTCTGGACAGTTAATTCAGTTTGCTGTTGGACTGTTAGATCTTTGAAAAGTCACGTTACTTGGCTGACAAGTTCTTTGTTGTTGTGTCAGTGGTGCTTGACTGACAACGTCTTTGAACCGTCTCATTGGTCAGTTTCACAGACCCAACTTCAGCGCCCACCCAAACACCTCTGGTTCTGATCCGGCACCCAGCACTAGAGAGTCCTGATCAAAACTCAGATGGATGCTGTATGCATGTAAATGCTAACTTCTGTGTTTTGTGGGCCTAGCCAGACTCATCTTCCCAATCCACAGGTCTGTCCTCTCAGGCCGCTGAGAAGGAAAAATAAACAATCCAATTATTAAAATCTGATTCAACATTCATCTGTTATCCATATTAATCATCTGTTAGCAAGTTCTACTCTGGAACTGCAGCGTTTACCTTCAACGGAGTCCTTCCGGTGTCCTGGATTGTACAATAGATGTGTTAAACGCTCAATTACATAAGAGTGAAAACTTCCATTAAACACTGTACAATCTAAGTCTTTACCCCTACTGCATAAGATATTCCCTTCAAAACAATGTCTTCCATCTCGTAGAATATGTGTTTTGACTCACCACCTGACAGTGAAGTCCACTCTCAGGTCCACATTATCCATTTAGACCTTGTAAAGGTTTAGGCAGCATGATAATATGTAATCACTTCTTGTTATATAACAAATCTGCAAATCATTTCATCTCATACTATGCTGTTTCACTGTATCACAAACAAAATACTTGTAATTCAACTCAATTAAGACTATGTGTACCCTTCAAGACATCACAGAGTCCATTGTCACTGCACAAAAACGTCTACATGCACCTTTGTTCACAAAGTACAACTTCTTAAACTCACCATGTACACATCTCTGTTGTCCTTTTGCACTCCTAGGACCTGTGTGAAATCTCAAGTCATAAAGTTAAAGTCATGTCATTTACCCACTAGAATTGTTGTTGTCCCATAATTAACCTAGTTCCGGCAGCTCTTAGAAGGAAACAGCTCCTAAACGCTAAACATTTTAAATATGTGATAAACTCATTTGGACTGATTAATTTAACCCAAGTATTTCAATTTGAGTTTAGTTAAGACTGATTAATTTAATCTAAGTATTTTAATCTGAGTTTAGTTAAGACTGATTAATTTAATCCAAGTATTTCAACTCGAGTTTAATTTCCTAATTTATTTGACCTAAGCATTTCAATTTGAGTTTAGTTAAGAGTTTCTTTGACCAGAATAAAATTTTTCTTCGTTTTACGAGTGTCAAGGATTTTGGTTATTACTTATTTTTTATTCTGTCGTTTTTTAGTTGAACATAAAACCTGATTTTATTGTCAATTCCAAGAAGTAATTTAGGCTAATTTGTTTACAATGTGTCATCCAGAAATGTTTAAACTTAATTTGACCTATTTATGATGTTTATTCGTTTTATTTTGTCCTGCTTCCTTCGGCTTTACCCTTTTCAGAAGTCACCACAACGAATCATTCCTCTTAGGCCTTCATCAGACCTACGCCTCACTTCCTCCAAGACCACCCCTACTCCATTTCTCTTTCTATCCACACCCTGATAAACCAGTTTGAACCCATCACGACTGCTGTGAGCCTTGCTGCTCTTCCACCTGGTCTCTTTGACACTTCAACCATCTATCTTCCTTCTCTGCATCATGTCACCAGCTCTCTGTCAGCAGCTCTTCACCTTCGGCTGTATGTTCAATACGTTTGTTATCAATTCACCTCTGTCCCTCGTCCGCTCAGTGAGTGGCTGTCCATCTGTTTTGGCTGTCTGACATCTACCTCTTCCCACACAGTGAGATGTTCCAACCTTACCCCCAGCTGACTCACTCTAACTCCATCTCCTGGTTAATTACAGCTCGGACACGTGATGTCCCCTCTGGCCTTGAGATTCAAACCCTTGCTGCATATCAACTGTTCCCGAGGTCACTGCCTCCTTCCTCACCGTCAACTCTGATTGTACAGCTTATCCCCGTTTATGTCTGGCAACAGACAGCTGTGGTGTAATCAACTGCGTGCTCGTATTATCCAACACCGCCGCCTCTCTCCTACTGGTTTTGTTTTAAACGATGCATTACCTTTCCCCTAGTTTAAACGATGTATGAAGTTCCTCTCCCAACGTTCAGTGACTGAAAATGGCGTTCTGATCTCCTCCTGCCAAGATCACCCCTGTTGATGTACCACCTCCAAGCACCTCCTCCCTCTTTTAAGCTGTATTCAGCTTACTCCAACGTTTTTTACTTCTACTGACGTATTTCTGTTAATTTCTGAACATCAAGCTCCTGTCAGCTAATGTATGGAAGATTCAGATATTCCTGCTAACATCACAGATACAATATAGCTGTTTCATGCCAATATCAGCCAATTCCACCTTTATTTTAAATTAATCCAACTTTTACAGCCTAATTCAGGAACACCAAGCCCTACCCCCTTACTTTTGGTATTTTAAGTTTATTTCTGCTTGTTTTAGCTATTGGTCTGCTGGTCTTTAGTTAATTGCCTCTTTTCTTTTTGATACTTCCCATAAATTGAGCATTTTGTCTCTGATATTGATCCTGTAGATTTTCCACAGGCTTCACATGTTCCACATTTATGAGTGACTTGTGAACTGATGGATCTTCTGAGAAGCTGTCTCCTGTAGGCCCAGACCTCCTGTTAGCTTAGCCATAAACTGAAAAGTACATGCAGCTGTTGTGAACTTGTTTACGGAACTTTTTGGGTTAATTTGGCAGTGAATACATGCCGTGATTGAGACGTACGTTTTGTTTGCCTGCCGTAGATTTTAGAGTCTGATTGTGTCTGAACACCAACAGAAAAACCTGTACCTCCATTAGTTTTGCTTTACAAAAACTATCTTCCTTCATATGATAATGTTGATCTATTCAGTGGCCTAATAAGCAGTAAATACACTTGCGATTAATCCGAGGTATACTTTTGTCTGCGTGACACAGGTTAACCGTCAAGAGACACGTTGTAAAATGGTTCGGACACAGACCAGGAGCAGATCCACAGCTGGTTCCGATCTTAAAAAATCCGAAGTGCTACGGAAATTTCTGAAGAGTTACGAAACTTTTAACTTGCTCAACATGCATCAAAAGTTTTAATGTGAATGGATTAAAACTTACTCGTGCGTCTGTTTGTTACTACATTGCTGCTTTGGGGAACAAAGAACTGATTTCTTTTGTAGTGAACTAGGCCTCCGACCAAAACCTGTCTCTGAAGACCTTCATGGGACAGGAACTGTTATTTCATTGATTTGAATCCAGAAATACAAATTAGCTCATCCAGAGACTGTCTAATTGTATCCTGAATTAATCAATTGAAAGAACACTCTTCTTTTTATATTATCATTACTATTTTACAATATCTTGATAATCAAAAGTGTGTTTAGTTCATATAATTTCTAATGTTGAAAGTAAACCACTCATTTAAATCAATTGTGAAACAGTATTAATGATTTTTTAAACCTAATTTAAATTAGAAATCAAGTTAAATGTCTATTTACAAAGTAATTATGCATTTTGATCTTCTGTCTGAATGAGAAGTCAGTGATGTCGGTCAAAAGTCAGAGACAGTCAGAGAACGAGTTATTAGAACGAACTGTATTGTTTTTAAACCTAGCAGACGGTAAATAACTGCCAGTGGCATCTGCATTCCTCTCACTTCTTCAAAACATTTCTCTGTCTGTACTAAACATTCCTAAACATTCCTGAACCCTCTCTTGACTTTTAATAACCCTCTGACATCACTAGAACCACCCCCTGTTGGTTGTTTCAACCAATCAGGAAGTACTAAGTGACCGGAAGTGAAAACTCTTTAAAGTCCACACTTCCAGGAACTATTCCGTCTTTGACCGGGTCTTCTGAGTCTTCTGAGTCTTGGATCAGTCTTGGACCAGTCTTTCATGGAGTCTTCTCGACTCTTCAGTCTTTGATCTGAGTCAAACTCAGTCTTTGATAGAGTCTTCTCAAGCCTTCTGGAGTATTCCACTTCTGAGTGGGATCTCTGACGGAGTCACGGCGCCTCGCTGTGAACTCACTCGGGCATAACGCCTGCAACTTCGAAGGAAGCTTGTTTGTTTGACGGAGTAAACCACACAACTTCTGACAATGACCAGCCGCTTTAACCGGAGACGCTGGAAAGGTAGCGTGCATAGGGACATCTATACCCGAGCTGATCCTCATCTGCCAAGGTAAAGAGACGTCACGAGTGTCGCGCACCGAGTGTACCTGGGGTTTGAGCTGGTGTTGAAAGAAGCGTGCTAATTCTGGTCAACAAACATACATCTCTCCTCCATCCATCTTCATCTTCCTCTAAATCTCTCCTCTTGTAAATCTTTCCACCAGTAAATCAATCTAGATGCCTTCAGAAATGTTCTGTTGTCTTGTTAGTAAAGTGTGCCAAGTTTTTATTAATCAGAACCAGTTCAGCGAATCAAGTGTACAATGTTTTGATGTTAAGTTTTGATTCTGTTAAATAAATGACCGCATTTATTCTGATGGGTCAAAGAAAAATAACGTCTCATGTCACTGATTAAACAATGAACACAGTTAGCTCGGTCACATGGCATTAATTTAACTCGAAAAAGAAAGAACCGGTTGTATTTAAATAATTAATTAGTAGTGAAGGTACAGCAAAGCTGTCCATTGACATACTACACTTTCATATTTGGTTCTGTTTGTGTGAAACCGGACTGAGTTTAAACTGTTAGCTTTCAGGCTACAAATGCTAATGTCTTCTTCTTGGGTCGTACCTAACTCTAAACGGTAGAGCGCTAGATCTGACCTAGTGGAAAAAATAGGTACTGCACCTGCAGTTGGACATCAGAGAATAATATCTTGTTTTAATGCTGAGACATTAAAATTTCATGATAAACAGTACTTTAAACATAATAATTGTTAAATTATTTTGTTTTTCTACTTTTGATTAGTATTAAGTGAAAACCAAAGGGTTACTTGAACAAACTTTTCACTGTCATTAATTCTCACAATGGCTGAGGAGCAAGAAATGGACTGCACGATGAAATATGAGCAACTCACAGACTCTGAACCAAGTAGAGGCTGACAGATGAACTAACAGCCACCACAACAGAGAAAAATCCAAAAGATAAGAAGCTCACATACATTTTAGGTAAATTAGATGTGCTCCTAGCAGAACGCTTATGTGTCACAGATGATAAGTTATGGAGTGTTGAACAAAATATAGATAATCTAGAGGGGAATCTTCAGGAGGTAAGTAGATAAAATTACCAGTTCAAGGAGGTTCAATGAAAGGTAAGTGAGAGCAAGGCTCCACAACTTTGCTCCAGGGCAACTTACAAAAGTCCAGGTAAAATGGAGCAAGAGAGGGAGGATGGACCCCCAGACTCTGCGCCTAACTCTGACAGAAATGTGCCCCCTGTTCGGAGCTCTAGACAGTCCACTGGACAATACCTCCGCAATACTGACTCAAAGAAGGTCAGACACACACTTCATGACTCAGAGTCTGACTCTGACATTGATGCTAAAGCACCCCCTATCCAAGGTTACAGGACTACTAAACTTCCACACTTCCAGAGGGCTGAGTCTAGAAAGCACAGCAGATCTGCAGTCATAGACTGTGAGTACGACTCTGAATCTGACACTGACTCAGACAGACGCTACCCCAGGACTGAATCAAAATGCAGAAGCAAACTTACGCGTGATGATCTATGTAAAATAGCAAAAACATTCAACGTTTTGAACCGTTGGCTGGAGGAGCCAACAATGTTGGTATGTACCTCCAAGAAGTAGAGGTACACCTCAAAAAGTCCCCAGGTGTGACAGATAGTGATAGATAGTGATAAGCTCAACATGATCTACATGATGTCTGACTGACATGTCAAGCGGTTTCTTAAACATTTGCCTGACATGGTTAAAGAGGACTTCTCTCTCCTCAGTCAGGCGATGATGGAGGAGTATGAGAGCCATGCGAGTCAGTCTGGCCCAGGTACCGCGATGAATGTAAAAGAGGGTAAGTATGAAGCCCCACACTTGTATTACCATCGCCTCGTTCGTGCATTTTATGGGCCGCATGATGAACCGGGGATTGAAGAGGACCCGTTCTTTAAAAAAGTGTTTATCCAGAACCTCCACACCTCAATCAGTGGTCAACTGGGTATCCTTGTGGATCCAAAGATACCAATACTCAGCTTGCGAGTATTGGTATCAGCGAGACTTTAAAAGGCAGAAACAGCAATTCACAAGTTCTGCCTGACCCAAACAGTGGCCTTGATGGTGGACTTATCTCAATTCCTCCTGGCATGTTTAGGAAAAACAAAGATGCTTTGTCTGTCTCCTCACCCCTCCCTTCCCCAAGGCCATGGACATGTGACGGAACCTCAACTAAGCTGATGAGAAATAACAACTCTTATCTGGACAATGGCTGAGAGGAGGGGCTCTGGACTATGCTACGACCTTCCCTTAAAATTCAATGTCTTTGCCGGCCTATATGTATCATGTATCATGTCTATTTATGTGCTATGCTGTGGTAGGTTTTTGATGCCTCAAATTGTGCCCTGTCTAGGACAAGGTGTGAAAGATCTTTTTTTATACCGTCTCTCCTCACATTTTCTTCCCTTTTCTCATCTAAGTAAAAATATTATTCTGATGAAGAATAAGAAGGTTGTGCTAATTAGCAGCAGCTTCATGCACTACGTCCATCTTTCGGACAACTGTACCTACATGTTCTCGTTGTATCTCGGTGCAATGATAATAAAGCTTATTCTGATTCTGATTCTTTCTGATGACGTCAGGACTTCCTTCATCCTGGTTCTTCCTCGAGATATGAGGATTCACTGAGAATACTCCACCATCTTCATGCCACGGTGCCAACTGGTGGCACCTACCACAGGATACCTTCTGACACCTGCTTGGATCGCTAAGGTGTCAACTACCTGTTTGCTTTGCTGACAGGGCCTTTGTTTGGTTTCACTTTGGATCGAGTGCTTCCACTTTAAATCTATTGCTCTGCCTGCTGGATTCTTGTTTGCCCTCAGTGCTACTAAGGATGGCACATAATTTTGACTGGTTGGAACTTCTCCAAAGACTAATCATTTTCTTTGGAATATAATTATTTTTCCTCACTGACCTAGGAGGGTGTCATCGGACACCTCTTAACTTTGTTTTTCAAGATTAGTCTACAATGATTACCAAGGTGCCAAGGCTGACCCCCATCAAAGTTTCTTCTGATGGCTCATGGATTTGGTTTGTAGTGACTCGGTAACCATCTGGACTGGCCTTGAGTCCCTAGTGGGGGAATATGTAGCATGAAGCTGCACTGCTCTAACTATGACCCCTGACCCTTATCCATCTTTCAAACTCATCATGAATGGTGGTCCTTAAAGTTTCCTCTGATTTCAATAATGTCTGATGTTTTTCTAAACATTTCTCGTCCTTGGACACACAGTCAGCTAAAGTCTGACAAATGTTTACCTTATTTTTCATATGTTTTTAAGAAAGAAAAACAAATATTAATGGAATTTGTTTTATTTGATTAACAAGTGTGAACATGAATAAATTTGATTGTTGTTTTCAATCATTATAATGAAATCATGTGAAATATTATAATGTGTTTAACACATTTCTTTATTCTGTTTTTCAGAAAGTGGTTGTTCCTTCAGAGACACCTGTCATGAGTAGTCTTTGAGCTGGAAGCTGTTTTCTTCAGAGGGGAAGTCACAATGTTCCTGAGTAGTCAAAACAATCTTCTCAGAGCTGTTGTTTTGCACAAAGTCGCTTTGTGTGAAAGGGCAGTTCACCTTAGACCCCTGAACTAAGGGGTTCGTCTTTGGACCTGATCCTAGAGATCGTGCCAAGGTCCACTCGTTCAACTCCTGAGCAGATAAACATGACTCTCAAATTACAATTGTTAGGGTTTAACTAACTGCAGAAGATGAAGCCTTTTCTCACTGCAAGACTTACGTTCTTGGCTTGAAGTCCAAACTAGCAGAAGGTGCCGATGGATGGTGCACCTTCTCATCAGCTGTTGCCCTCACAGACCCCTGAAGCAATCACAGTGATGGTCAGCTACCTTGGGCAGTTCCCGGCGAGTCCTCCTCATGGTGTATCCTGGTCTGATCCACCAGAGAACCCCAGATAGGCAAGTGACCTGGTGCCTTCAACACTGACCTGGTAAGGAGCAGAAACCTGGTGACAATGATTCCTTGGTCTGGTTATGCTATTTTAGCTGATGCAACTTGGTAAAGCATTTCCTGGCTTGCAGTGATGATAATTGACTTTATCTGATAAGATTAAATAACTACTTGATGTTCTTCAACTTAATGATTCTTTCACATTTGCCTTATGGAGCTACTGTCATGTTGTTCCATCTATTAATGTCCATCCTTCCAAGAACCTTAAGACAAATGTCCTCAGAGACACCACGTCTACCCTACCCCCTCCATTCCTGCTAATCTGGGACAGATACTGGCATCCTGCTCTGACACAGGAAGTTTCTTTGTTAACCTTTTGTGTGTGTGTTAAAATCTACAGTTGGGACCACCCTGACATGTTGCATGATTCTGGACCCCCTTCTGTGTAATTCATCTTCTATGTTGAGTCACCAGACTTTGAGACTCCTGAAGAAGAGTCTTCATCAAAGAGCTTCACTTGGCCTTATCAACAGAGACTGGTCGCCATGACTATAAGCTAAACCCCCCAGTTTAAGTTCTGATTCAAGGAAACCCATTTTGTTTGTATCAGCATGGTTTCACACATCCTTAACAAAGGGTCATTGTATTATCTTCTCTGAAGAACTTTGAGAAGGGAGATTTTAATTACATTAATTATACAGTGGGATACTGCTGTAGTAAAAGTGGGGGACAGCTTAACTGTGGACACACGGGCCACTGAATGTAGTAGTATGTCAACGGACAGCTTTGCTGTACCTTCACTACTAATTAATTATTTACAACAGGTTATTTCTTTTTTTAGTTAAATTAATGCCATGTGACTGAGATAACTGTGAGTATTGTTTAATCAGTGACATGAGACGTTATTTTCTTTGACCCATCAGAATAAATGCGGTCATTTATTTAACAGAATCAAAATTTAACATCAAAACATTGTACACTTGATTCGCTGATCTGGTTCTGATTAATAAAAACTTGGCACGCTTTACTAGCAAGACAACCGAAAATTTCTGAAGGCATCTAGATTGATTTACTGGCGGAAAGATTTACAAGAGGAGTTATTTAGAGGAAGATGGATGAAGGAAAGATGTAGGTTTTTGTTGACCAGAATTAGCACGCTTCTTTCAACACCAGCTCAAATCTCCGGTACACTTAGCGCGCAACGACTTGTTACCTTCGCAGAAGATGAATCAGCTCCGGTACCGGGTCCATTTCAATGCTACCTTTCCAGCGTCTCCGGTTACAGCGGCTGGTCATTGTCAGAAGTCGTGTGGTTTACTCCGGTTAACAGAACTAACTCCCTTCGAGGTTGCAGGCGTTACGCCCGGGTGAGTTCACAGCAAGGCGCTGTGACTCCATCAGAGATTCCACTCAGAAGTGGAATACTCCCAGAAGACTCCATGAAAACTCCGGTCAAAGAGTGAAGAGTCGAGAAGACTGAGTTTCATCCAAGACTCGAGAAGACTGACTAGTTCCAGGAAGTGCTGACTTGTAAAGAGTCTTCACTTCCAGTCACTTAGTACTTCCTGATTGGTTGAAACAACCAACAGGGGGTGGTTCTAGTGATGTCAGAGGGTTATTAAAAGTCAAGAGAGGGTTCAGGAATGTTTAGGAATGTTTAGTACAGACAGAGAAATGTTTTGAAGAAGTGAGAGGAACGCAGATGCCAGTGGCAGTTATTTAACGTCTGCTAGGTTTAAAAACAATACAGTTCGTTCAAATAACTCGTTCTCTGACTGTCTCTGACTTTTGACCGACATCACTGACTTCTCATTCAGACAGAAGATCAAAATGTATAATTACTTTGTAAATAGACATTTAACTTGATTTCTAATTTCTAATGAGGTTTTCAAAATCATTAATATTGTTTCACAGTTGATTTAAATGAGTGGTTTACTTTCAACATTAGAAATGATATGAACTAAACACACTTTTAATTACCAAGATATTGTAAAATAGTAATGATAATATAAAAAGAAGAGTGTTCTTTCAACTGATTAATTCAGGATACAATTAGACAGACTCTGGATGAGCTAATTTGTATTTCTGGATTCAAATCAATGAAATAACAGTTCCTGTCCCATGAAGGTCTTCAGAGACAGGTTTTGGTCGGAGGCCTAGTTCACTACAGTCCCCCCTTTGGAAATCATCGCCTGTCCATGGGGATGAATTCCAACATGAACTTACGCCTCCGAATGTCCTTGATCTTGATGTAATCCAGCAAGAGGAAAACAAAAGTCAAAGAAGGTAATCCCACAACGGTTTAGGTAATTCCATTATGTTGTTGGTAATTCCATTATGTTGTTGGTAATTCCATTATAGCAATGCTTTAACCCCTTGGAAACAAAGTCTGTAATCCATTGGAAAATGTCATATAATCCACAACGATAAATCCACAACGATTGGAGGTGTTGATTGATCAGCATGCAGAGGGGTTCCCTCAATTGAACTGCAGAGGCGACCACTGGATGGAGATTGGAGACCCACGTTGGAGTTGTAGGTCCCTTCAGCGAAGTTTGCTGCTAGTGGTTCCCAGTGGTTGCCATTCTGGTTCTATGTGTTATGCATTATGTGGTTTTAGTTGGGCTTATGAGTGGGATTTTACATAAGACCTTAACCTATATGCACCTGGTTTGTAAGCTATCATGGTTTAGATCAGTTATAGTTACCAGTTAAAGGGTGGGTCATGCTGAAAAATTATATATATAGGGATTTATACCTATATACGGGCATTCCAAACTATTTTTCCATTCCTAACTTAGTTTAAGTTAGATTTACATGGCAAAATATAGTTTGGTTCAATTGTCTGTTGTCCCTTTTAGACGAACGACTTGAGGTTTGGTTTTTGGTTTCCCCCTAAATGATTTGGAGTCTATGCGAAACTCAACTGAAGGATTAGCTAACCCCCCCCCCCCCCCCCCCTCCGAATAGGATTGTTCGAGTAGGTTCGGCTTGAGCGTCGTGAGACCAATGTAGGTTATGGTACTTAAGGTAGCATTAATCTACATTGACTCCTCAAAGATTGAATTTTAACAAATAAACTGCATGTTGGCATAGTTAAAGTCCTCTTGGTCTCTAACTAAAGTACACACAAAATTCATCCTTGCTGGGGGTGTTCATAATCAATACCAAAAACCAATTAAACAATGTCTCAACATCGACAAAAGTAGTGATTAAGCAACCAGAAAAACAAAGTTTCAACATCGACAAAAGTAGTGATTAAGCAACTAGAAAACAACGTTTCACTACGTCACTCACTCTGATTGTCAGATTCGATCACGCTGATCTGTCTGGGTGTTTTTCCGCTTGGATCTCATATGCGACGATTTACGTCGGCAAGTTGTCTTGTGTAACGATCTAGTTGGGCCTGAAGGGAGAGATTGTGGCGGATTTGGAACACATTCATTCCTATCATCAGGAGGAATAATGACGTGACTAGAACCGAGGTTAACGTGTTGGCCCTGGACCACGCGTAGGCGAGAGATTGATATAGATGCGAGGGTCCTGAGGACCTGGTCTATTGGTTCGATCTCTACGACCTTAGTTCCTTATAATCGAATTTGCTCGATGGTGTCCGGGTCTATCACTAGGCTCATGTTTGTGAGGTACCCAGGTTCTTCTAGAGCCGTTTCCCATTGTTCCGGGTGGAGGTGATAGAACGTCAAGTCACCAGTGTGTATGGTTATTCCCTGAGGGACATTGATCCACATTGTCTTGTCCGGTAAGACCAAGGGTCTGTTGGCCTCGGCGTGTTCATAGGCCATAATCGCCTTCCGTTGGGGAGTGTTAACCATCCACCATGAACCGACTCTTTCCGCTTGAGTGGCTGTTACTTCCCTTTGCGGTGTTATGGTCATTGCACATTTTGAATCTCTCGAAATGGGTGTAATACTGCAAATGCCTGCGGCATTTTGCCAGATGAAGGGCTTGCTCGGACACAGATAATGTATCTCATGAGTGGGAGTACACATCTGGAGATTTGGAGCTAAATAGACAGTGGGGTTACTATCGTGATAAGCAACCACCTGAGGGGTGTTGACTTTGACGTGGTTATCACCGTGCCAATTTCCAACATTAACGACATCCTTGAGTCTGTAGATGCCATTTGCAGGGATGATCGGTAGATTGATAATGAACGCAACTTCACGCGCTTTGTACCTGACGTGAATTGGGATCGCGCTACCGAGAGCATAAGCCAGGTGAGCCTGGCTTGGCCTTACTTTTTCGTTTGTGGCGGAACTAAGGATGTCACTCACCATCTGTAGGGAGACGAGATAGGGTGGGATCCTGCCGGTGGCTAAAGTATCAACCGACGAGCTGATGTCTCTGAGCGTATCCATGAGGATCCTATCTATCAGGTGTACGACGGCGAAGTCCATTTCTACGTCACGTTTTAGCTCACTAACGATATTCGCAAGGGCCTTCATTTCTTGCGTGTGGGTATTCAATACTAAGATAGTATCTTTTACCGTTTTGGTCACCTGTGTGAATTGTGTTTGCTGTTAATCCATCTGTGTTTTAATCCATGGGATCTCCGTCTCGATTTCATTCACATGTTGTTTTAAGGATGTTATACTGACGGTGTTGACTGCTGATAAGCCTAGGTTAAACAAGGATCCAAGAGAGGAAGCAGCAAGAAGAAGCCCTGCAATTCTACGCTTCTGACGATTATGGGTTCCACTCACTTCCTCTTGGGTGAGAGTGAACTTATGTAACTGCTTCAAAATGTGTTAGATTTCCTCATTTGCATTTTGGATTGGTAATGTATACCATAGTTTGTTGAACCATTCGTCTTTGATGTCAATGTGCTGTTTGATAACAGTGTAGGGGTCGAAACGGACGAAAACTTTCTGTGTGTGAAGACGACAGTTCGTGATGAGCAGTCCGGGTTGGTCCCTAAGAATGATACCGGAGGTGGGCCCAAAGGTCACCACCTCGGCTTGCCCTCCTTGGATGGTTCCCGAAGGGTGAGGATTAACAGAAGTGGTCCAACCCAGTCGATCTGGAGGTCGGACCATGGGAATGCAATGCCTCTACTTTGCAGTGGTGCTCTGTGGAGTGGTCTGGATGGCTGAAACTGGCCACAGACCAGGCACCCTTTTATGGAGTTCTTGACATCCTTTTTCATTCCAGGCCAATAAGCAACTTGTTTTAATGCTTTCAGCGTGACGTTATCTCCCTTGTGTCCTACGGATGGGAGGTCATGCGCATGAACTAACATCACCCCCCTGTGGTCATGGGGGACCACGAACACGGGTGAGGACATCGGTCCATGAGCAAAAGTTAGGATGCCCTTGATTAGTTTTAGCTGTTTGCGCAGCTGAAAGAGGACTTTAGGGTCTGGATTGGAATACAGGTCGGCTTTAGACAGAGTGTTATTCTCTGGGTCAGTCAAGTACAGCATCATCAAATTTATCGCAGGATCCGACTTCTGAAGTTGGATGATGTCTGGGTCAGTCAGCACGGGTTGTACAGAGACTGTGTTGTCAGCCGGCTTGGCTGCAGTCTGTGCACATGTGACTGCCGTTACCTCGGCTGTAGGTTGTACTGACAGAGTTGCGAGCAGCCAGGAGGGGTCAAAAGACCCCGGAGGGCCGTCCTCGGCTCTGTCCTTGATAGCTGATTTATCTGTCCGCAGCGACAGTACAGCATCTTTGGTGTGGGATCCTTGGATCTCTACACCTTTAACTACCAATGGTAGGTAGTATCCGGTGGGCTCTGACTGTCTCAGCTTGCAGAGGAGGCTTTCTTGTTCAGTCAGAGTTGGGTTCACCGGTTGGGTCTCTTTGGTTTCACATACATTTGAAGGCTTACTTACCGGGACTGTGTTCTCTGCTGAGAGGTCCTCGGTGCCTTCTGCGGTGCCTGCTGTTGGGCAGTCTGTGACTGTCTCAGGAGGCATGAGTATTGGCAGAGTTTTGCTCACTCTGACCCATATTGTCTGTTCACCATAATCTATAATCGCGTCAAAGCGATTTTTAAAATCCTGGCCGATCAAAAATGGGAATGAGTCAACCATAGACACATATACCAGATGGTATATTGTCATCTCGCCAACCTGCATGTGAACCATAGCTATAGCTGTTAGGGTTGTCCTCGTCTCTGCGAGGCCCTGCAGTCCTATAGCATATTCTATGAAAGGTATTTACCTGTGAACACCGTTAGCGGCGGTCCTGAGCTCCTCGAACAGTTTGGCTGACATAATAGTTATGTCGGCTCCACCATCCAGTAGGGCTTCATGTGTGAGGACTCCTTCAAGTGTGATCGACAGGTAAGCTTTTTTAGCGACCCCCTTTCTGATCAGGTTACACAGGAACCTTGTAGGTTTTGGCCCACGTTTCTTCTTACGTTTACTTTTGCCTGAGTAATACTGGTTTTTCCGAACCGTTGGTGCAGTTGCTGCTGCTCCTGGGAGTTCAGCTTTTGACGGGCCTCCGTCATTGATGTATGAGATCACCCGCCCACTGTGTGTTGAGGGGCTCTCATTGTTTGTAACAACAAGGTCCTGGTAGCTGTCTGTGACAGCGGCAACGTTGTTGTTTGTGTCACCCTGATTTAACTGAACCGTTAGCACAGCTGTTGCTGTTTCTGAGGTTCCAGATTGTGACGGGTCACCGTCGGTGACGTGTGATTGTACCCCTCCTTTTTAGGTGAGGGCCTGTCAGAGTTTACAACAACAACGTCATGGTGACTGTCTGTGACAGCAGTAACGGGGTTGTCTGTGTGCTCTGACTTATCAGCACTGATATTGCCACACAACGTGTCAGGTTGTTTGTCTGTGGCAACACCTTTCAACATTTCCAAGAACCAACGCACACTCTCTGTCTCGTCTGAGCTCAGAGGTCTGGGGCTCTCTTTCTGGACCCGCTACTGTTTCTTTTTCGTCTCTGGCTGTTCAGGCCAATGTGGTGGGGGAGCAGGTCCCCTCCTCTGGGGTTCCCAGTAGGATCCCTGGTTGTATGGGTCACCTTTGGTGCCATACTTTTTACCCTTAGGGCGTGCGCCCCCCTTCTGGCACATTTGTACACCCTCTGGTTTCTTGGGAAACCATTTAGGATCTTGTCTGGACCAGGGGGCACTCACCTGTTGTGTTTTGGCCTCTGGGAACCTCGTTTCCTCTCGCCTTTTTTGGTAGGGGGAGCTGAAACTCTCATCCCTTCCAATTCTAATGACTGGGCAGGGATCCTCTCACCTGGGAACACCTCAATGGGTGTTTTGGCCTGTGAACATGCTTCAAAGACAAAAAAATTTTATCTCACTGATGGATTTCTCTTTGAAATTATCCATCATTTGCACTGACATCCTTATGTCAGGGTGGAGATTTTTGCTGAAAACGAACTTTCATTTAGCCTTTATTTATACAGGTTAGTCTCATTGAGCCACGAGAACTCATTTTCAAGAGAGACCTGTTTAGGGAGCACATGAACTTAAACGCTTCCTCCTCCTCCATGGCGGTTTCGTTCCTGTAACCAAAATAAGCCTGCAAAATCTTGGAATAATATGCCCTGGGGTGCTCATTCTTACCTTGCATGAACTTGTTGGTGGCTGGATAACTGCCAGGTCTCACGTAAGGGGTATACTCTTTCATAAGAGCAGCACATAACAGGCGGTAATCGTTTCTTGTGGCATCAGGTTGACGCTCTATGAAGGAAAACACCGTCCTGGCTGAAGTGAGCCTGATTAAACCTACTTTATCCTCAACTGTAGCATTGGGATAGCTTCTTAATTGGAAGTCAAGGTCGTTCAGATAGGCCTTAGTGTCGGTTGAACCCAATGCCCCTGGTTCAAAGCGTTGGACAAACTGCGATTTTATGCAAATCTGCTATGGAGAGCGGAGGCTGAGTGATTGGTGTTGTTGGAACAAAAATAGCACGTGGAGGTGAGTCACTAGACTCACATGGAGGTGGCAGAAGGGGATTATGTGTAAGAGGTACAGCAAAATCCTTCTGAGGAGTTGGTGGTTGACCTGGACTCTGACCCAGTTCGTCTTTGAGTTCCAGACATCCTTGCCCCACATCAGAAATTTCCTTTGTTGCTGTGGCTAATTAACCTCACAGGTTTTTAAGCGTTCACATGATGTATGACACTCACTTTGTAAACGCACGCCTTGTTGGACTAACGCCGCTTTTTCCAATCTGCACTCGTCCAGAGTTTTTGATGTGAGCTGCACCTGTTGGCGCAGATTATCATAGTCTGAACACAGTGTTTCGTACTTAATCCCTCCTTCACGTAGCTTCACCTCATATGAGTCTGCTTGTAACGACAGCTGAGCTTGTGAGAGCTCTTCACGTTTCAATTTATTTTCCAAGGTCTCCTTATCAAATTTAAACTGTACCACGAGTGCTGCCACAAGGTCCGCTGTCTCGTGCATCAACCTTACCATACACTTCTACTATAAGAAAGCCCTCTGATTGGTTAAAAGTTAAGGGGCCCGTCTTCCTGGTGCCAGGTATACTGAAAACCGAGGGAGTTGTGAGACTACAGCCAATGAGGAAAGTTGGCTTTGGATCATCAACTGAGCTGAACAGATGGAATGAGTGGTTGTGGAGAGTTAATGAGACTCTCTGAGAAACAACAGCCATATGAGGGAAGACGTGTCCACTTGAGAGATGGTGGACATCCTGAAAAATCTCAAACACCCTGGAGCTAAAGGTAAGAGCTGAACAAACTGCAGCCCTGAGAAACGATATCCTTGGGACAGCGGGCCACCGGCTTCCTTCATGCATCCGCTGTTATAATGAGAGATGAACATCTTCCTTCTGATGAGAGGACCACGTAACAATGCCAACTAAGTTTGTTTAAATAATTTAATTCATGAATCTGAGATAAACGTACCTAAATTTTAACATTAAGTGCTAGACCTTTGTCCAAATTGAATCAAATTTCCTTCTCAAAGTCCTCACATTTATGCCATTTACTTTCTAAAGTAATATTATTGGTTCATATTCATATTCAACATTTGCCATAATTTCCATGTCATAATTCAAACTGAAAATAAACGTTACAGAACTGTACTTAAATTACGGATTCTTCGTGTTTTCTTCGAGGGACAGGAATTAAGTTCGCTACAAGAAATCATGGTTTATATATGTTTGAGGTGAGGCCAGTCCAGAGTAAAACCTGTTAAAGGGTACGGGTTTGACCGGATCAGAAGTCCAATATTCTGTACATATGTTCCCGTACACATCCCAATGGTACGTTCATGAACCACTGCATCGACCTTTCCTCTCAAGCCTCGTTAAAGAAACAAAGAGTCACTAATCTGGGAGTGATAATGGACCATTCCTTGAAACTTAACAGTCACGTAAACATGATTGTTAAATCCTGTTTTTTTCAGCTGAGGCGACTGTCTAAGCTGAAGCCCATAGTGTCCAAAAAGAGTCTTGAGACAGTGATCCATGCATTCATAACATCCAGGCTTGATTACTGCAATGTGCTTCTGTTTGGAATCAGTCAGTCCTCCATTGCAGGTCTACAACTGGTCCAAAATGCTGCAGCCCGATTTTTAACTAGTACAGGCCATAGAGAGAACATTACACCAGTTCTGGCCTCTCTGCACTGGCTACCCATTTACCTTTCAAAATACTCATATATGTTTTTAAATCACTGAACAGTTCTGCCCCATCTTATCTTACTGATCTTCTGCAGCCATATGTCCCACCTCGCTCTCTGAGGTCAGCAGACCAGATGCTTCTTTCAGTTCCAGGACCCTGTCATAAGGTCAGAGGTGACAAGGCTTTCTCTGTTGCAGGTCCAAGACTGTGGAATGAGTTGCCACTGCATGTCAGGCAGGCTCTCACACTCACAGTCTTTAAGTCTCGCTTGAAAACCCACTTTTATTCCCTTGCCTTTGACACTGTGTAATTTGTTTTGATCCTGTCTGTATTCTACAGTGTTGACCATTGTAAAGACAAACAAAAGTCTCATCTCCTTTTCCCTTGCCCGGATCATTTGCTCGGAAGGAACACACTTTTATATCAGAGTTAAACAACATCTTTATTTTTACAGACATCAAAATGCGTGAACAAGAGAGAATTGTATAAATATTTAAAATTTACCTGACATCGAGGGGCCCTCTGTACAATTCTGACATGTGTCCAGTCTGTTTCCACATTTATAGACTGTTTCCTCCACCCTTTGACACTTCCTGTTTTCAATTCCTGTCCAATAAACACCTCACAGACTCTCTCTTGTCCCTGTCCAATCAATTAGGCACACATTAGCTGGCATCTTTTTCCACTGAGTACATGACACATAATCACCACCAAGCCACACATAATCTCACAAAGGCTTTGAAAATCTTGATTATTCTCTTGGTAACTTAGCACATTATCAGGTTTTTAAATTGCTCCACTAAGAGCCAGGATCCCTCTGACCTATTAAGTTACTCTTTTACTCATTATTAATTATTTTATGATCCCCACAAACACTCAAATGATGTGAACTATAATTTAACTTCAGTTACCTGAACAAGAACCTTTTTGATGTTTTGTTTCTCATTAAAGGCCTCTTTAGAAATAAGTAACTATTTTCCTACTGACTTCAGAAAGTGTCATGGTTTGATTTTAAAATTAGCAGTCCTTGAAAAGATATTATTTATTGGCTTATGGTCTGGTTTACACCTCTAACAGAAATTCTAGCCATCTTTATATGATCTATTTTCCATAATTCATAATTAAACCTTATATTCACCAATCCATATTATGTTATTTTCCACCATTTATCATCAGAAGTTATTTTATTCCCAACACCATTTAGTTATTATCTGCTGCTATCTGTATCTATATTTTTATTTTATGTTTTCCTGTTCGCTGTGCTTGTTTGTTTCTATTTTACAGCACTTTGGTTGGCCTTGTTGCTGTTTTAAGTACTTTATAAATAAATTGGTTTGGTATGGTATGGACTCACCAAACTACACTTAAACCATTGGAAAGTCTCCACAATCGGGCCTTTAGGGTTTTATACCAAAAGCCAATCAGATTTCATCATTGTAATATTTTAGCTAAGTTCAGTATTCAAGAATTTTCCAATTTTATAAATTACATTTTTTTATAATTGATCTTCAAATGCTTAAATGAACTTGCACCCAAACCATTAAGCAATGGTATACATAAACTGCAGGGCTACAGCAGATCTACCAGAGCGACTTTAAATGGCGACTGGAAGGTTCCTTTTCGTAGAACGACTTTTGATCAAAGTGCTTTCTCTGTGAGATGATCCACAATTTGGAACTCATTCCCTGTCAATTTAAAGTCTGTAACCAGATTCAATATGTTTAAAAAACAAGCGCTCACTGTAAATGGTAAATGGACTGTACTTATATATCGCCTTTCCATCTTATTTCAAGATACTCAAAGCACTTTACACTACAATTTGTGTCCTCATTTACCCATTCATACAGCTCTCTATTAGAGCTCTACAAAGATAATTGAACAAATCATTCTAAAGAGACTAATCAGTGCTTTATCACATTCATACACTGATGGGACACACATCAAAGGCTATGAGGGGTTCAGTGTCTTGCCCAAGGACACTTCAACAAGTGACTGCTGGTGGATTCGAACCCCCAACTCTCGCATTGGAGGACGACTGCTCTAACCACTCAGCCACAGCCGCCCCTGTGTGAAAAACAGCATTACGTTCATGCTTAATGTTATTTATTGTCATGTTTTAATCAATTTGTTTCATGTGTATGACTCATCTACTTTAGAAAAATCATTTAATTTTGAGATATGATCTTTCATTTTGTCTAAACAAATTTGCTTCACCTCTGCTGCACTTCTGTATAACAGAGCACACAACAGCACCTGCTTCATTGACCCTACGGGGCAGCACTGCCCCCTATCGGTGCGGCATGGTATATTCTGCCTTACCTCTTGTGTTTTTCAGTGTGCATTATGACAGATTAGAAAGCAGAAATATGTCACATTCATTCAATAAATTATACTGTAGAACATCAACATGTGCAACACGTGTAATCAAACATGTATATTGGCAATATAAAGCAAGACAACAATAGGCATGTTCCAACCACCTACTATATTGTATATGACACAGCGCCACCATAGGAGAACCAGAGCACTGCACTGCCTCACCCCACATTGTTTGAACAGGCAATGCATAAAGTCTGCGATTTTGACCACTGAAGTGTTGAAATAATTTATAAAACACTTTTATAGAACAGTCAAGCGGTCAAATGTACTTGTATTTTCTCTGATCATTGTCTGTATTTTACTTGTCATGATGACGGGTGAGGCTCTGCCTCACTTGCTTCCTCTGACTGCACGTCTCTGATAGAGAGGAACAGTGGTTTGAGAGAGGAGTGAAGGAAGCCATCTTTGTGAAGAGAACTCGCCCATCGTTAAACACACTGCTCTTACAATGCTGTTATTGCTAGTATCACCCAGCCCTCTGTGAATAACAATCAGCCATGAGGGCACTAACAACCAATTGTTAGACTGATGGTTCTCCCTTTTGCACATGAACAACTAGTTATGTCTGTCAGTAACAAACTGGTTGATCCACTGTAAGAAGGTGCTATTTATTAGACTGATTTTGTTGCAGCTCCTCAGACTGAAGAAGTTTTTGGGATAACAGACAACGTTTCAGCAAGTTTTTAATTTGTTTAAATTGTATTTATTTATTTATTTTAATCCATCCGGAGGGTCTGACTTAACTTCTTCAGATGTTTCTACCTGGATTATTGAGCATGCATCAGGATATTCTCAACTAAAAGTTTACATTCACAAAATTATTATATACGAGGACAACATAATGGACATTTTTCATACGTGAGCATTTTTTCACTCAATATGTAGGACCATCATGGCATTTCTGGTGAAAATCAAAACGCACCATAATGAAAAGGTGTATAAAGCACAAACCCAGTCAAATTGGAGACTGGAATTGTTGGCAATTACATAAAGGCATCTGCTGAAAACCAAAACTGCTGATTTACAGTCTGACTTGTTTTCAGCAGCCACAGGTTTCTGGTTATTCAAATAACTGCTGCCTCACCTATCAGAGCATTTAGCAGAGATGTTCATGTGTTTCAGCTATCCAACCTGGACAGTGTGAGCTCCATGCTGCAGATGGCAGGTCGAGAGCTGCTGATGCTGTTGGCTGAAAAACTGTCTCAGACTGAGGTGGCAGCATATAGCCAGAGAGCTGACATGGAGGAGGACCGGACCCACTACATTGTTGCTGCGGAGAAACTCCTCACACAGCTCAGGTAAGAGGAATCCATCTCTACAAGAGCACAACATACTGAAGAAAATGTGCACAATGATTTTCTCTTTAATGCTTTGCAATATGACAGTCAGAAACATGAGTGTTAAATGTTATCAAGCACACCTCCCCACCATCACCAAGGAATCTCTAAAAAAGTTGAGTCTGTTCCTCTGGACATTCAAAAAACAAACAAACAAACAACAACAAAAAGAAACGTTTCGTCTTTCATCCGAAAGACTTCCTCAGTCTGAGGTGCTGTTTTCAGCTCAGTCTCTTAAATAGCACCTTCTCAGAGTGGATCAACCAGTTTTGCTGCTGACAACCAAAACCAGCTGATCACATGCTCAAGAAGGACCATCAGCCTAACAATGGATCATTAGCACCTGATGGCTGTTTACTACTCACAGAGGGCTGAGTGATACTAGCAATC
>NC_056506.1:3935641-3959095 GCF_014905685.2 Nematolebias whitei | reverse complement strand
CTGATGGCTGTTTACTACTCACAGAGGGCTGAGTGATACTAGCAATCACAGCATTGTAAGAGGGGGACAGTTGAACCTGGAGGCCTCCACCCCTGTTTAATGATGGATGATTTCTTTTCACAAAGATGGCCTCCTTTACTCCTCTCTCAAACCATCGTTCCTCTCTATCAAGGATCTGAACATCTTCATCTCTGAAAGCGTGACCTCTGGCCTGGAGATGAGTGTAGACCGCAGAGTCCTGGCCTGATGATGTTGATCTTCTGTGCTGATCCATCCTTCAGTGCTGGTCCATCCTGGTCCAAATTTAGGATGGCATTCCAAAATGGCCGCCTTCCTGTTTATCGTACAATGTTGGTGCCAGAGGGTTTTCTAGGCATCTTTGGGAATTGGACAAGTGTACCAAAATTCATGCTTTTATGACAAACTAAGGTTAATGCATAGGGTATTTTGAAAATTTCCAGGTGATGCTCTTGAGCCGTTTCTGTTGCAGTTTTTGCGATGCCCTTAAAATACGTAATTTTTCAGCAGTCCTGATGCGTCTGCCAAATTTGGTGCATTTTGGGACATGCTAAGGCCCCCAAAATGCCAATTCATTTGCCAAAAAAAATTGCAGCTCTGGCCTGAACAGAGCTATTACAATAGGCCTTCGCTTCGCAGCGCTTCTCTGCTCGGGCCTAAAAAATAAATGGAAGAATTTATATATTTTTTTAAAACAGCTACATTATAAAGCTATATAAAATACTAAAAACAGGAACATGTCTGCATTGGTGTTTGCCATGAACTTAGCAATTGTTTAAAGGTCCTTAGAGAGGTCAAGATTGAGAGCCTATTAAATCAAGTGTTACTTATGTAGGTAAAACTAGATATTAAACAACCTGTTAAAATACACCACAATGCAGGAAATTGTTTCTACTTTATTCAAAAGTTTCTGGGGGAGGACCCCCAGACCCACCCCACAAGTGTGTCCCCCCACATTACAAATGCTTCTGACACCAATGGGCACCACGTTGCAACAAGTATACATATGATGTTCGAAGTGCACTCCTTTTAACTCTGTGTTGGTGGTTTGCTAATCGAGTGGTGGCCTGGGATAGTATCAAAATCCCCGCCTGGATTATTGTTCCAGTCTGCCCCTGTTGTAAAGCTGCAAGTGATACCATGGCCGTATGGTTCTCATTGTAAAGCCCATTAATTAAGCTGTTATTGTAATCAATCTGCCAATTATTGTAAATGTGTGATGTGTTTTAAATCGTTTTTAATTAAACGGCTCACTGTTGTTGGTGAGTCAGAAATTAAAACACGTTTCCGTCCACATTTAATTATTCAAAACACGATATTACTCAGTCCAGAAAAATGAAAGAATCCGTTTAAATTATGAATAATATCAGAGACAGATATAGTTCATTACATACTGATGGTCTTCTGGAATAGAAAAATTGGCTCCGCCCTCGCCGGGCTCCAGAAAGACCGACAAGTTGGCTCTGAAGTCAGATATTCTAGCTTCAATAAAATTTGAATTTTTGTCGATAATTAGGATGGAGATGAAGGAAGTTCTGGTAGAGGACTTTAACTTTATTAAGAGCAAGCTCAAAGCTCACTTCACTTCCTGCAAGCTGAAGGACGGCAGTTCCCCCATCTTCTCTGCAGTCCTATAATATCAAACTGGCCCGTTTTTCAAACCGAGCTAAAAGTTTGGTCCATCTTCCAACTGAATTTGGTGTTCAGTGGACTCAGAGAGCCGAATGGAACTGTCCAGAAATTGTTTTTTTTTTTTTTTTTGTCCAGGACCATCTGTTTCCAGCCCATCGGTCACTCCAAGTGCAGCCTGCCGGCCAGGTGGCCCCTCGTGCAGGGGAATCATTGTCCGAAGGTCTGGCATTTTTTTCTCCGAACTCCAACCGAACTTTTCATCCGGACCTCTATGGTTCTGCTTGGTTTTGCTCAGGATCGCAGTGTGGTATTGTGTTGACTTTCTGTTGGACTGGCTCCTCGTTGGTGTCTGCTGTCGGCCATGGCGAAGTTGACCCGAACAGGACCAGAACCGAGCCGGGCTGTGAGGGAACTTAATCCGAACCGAGCCGGTCTCAACCTCAGCGGGCAGCCCAATACTTTTCATCAAAGGACCATCCATCTCCGTGGGATTTGCTGTTAGCCGCGGAGGAGTCTGACGGAACCGGACCAGAACAGAACCGAGCCAAGGAAGGCTCCAGCCTCTACGATCAGTCTGACCACTCTTCACCTGGAGGAAGCCTCTCATGCTGGGAAGCGCCGAGGAGGAGCTGCTCGAAGGAAGACCAGCGTCTGCATCAGAGCTCTGCTGGGCTTCCATCTGCACTCACCTGGATTAATTGGATCTGTGTGGGACCACCGTTTCAGAGCTTGTCAGCTGAAGGAT
The DNA here is from genome assembly GCF_014905685.2 of Nematolebias whitei. Lineage (NCBI taxonomy): Eukaryota > Metazoa > Chordata > Actinopteri > Cyprinodontiformes > Rivulidae > Nematolebias > Nematolebias whitei. The sequence continues at coordinate 3,956,700 of NC_056506.1, read as the reverse complement.
TTGTTCCGAACCACATTGTTGGTACCAGCCGTTTATCTCTTTGAACTCGGTTCGGATAAACCCTGAACCCCATGAAGGGTTCTACCTGAAGATTCTTTCTTCTCATCTGGATCAGATCTCTGTTGATCCGTGCTTAACCAGGATCATGCCTTCTAGAATGAGTGGATTTTCTGGCAGCTCACTTTGTTCCTTGTTGTGGATTTTGTGGATTACCTGTTTCTGCCTGTTGGTTCTGGACCGAGCATCTGATCAACATGAGAGCAGCTGGAATTATCTGTCCGCACCGGGGTGCAACTGGAGCTCTCCTCAGTCCAATTCAATCTGCAGTTGGTCCATTTGATCTATGAAGAAAAAAGATTCTTCTTGCCAGAGATTTCAATATCAACTGGGAAAAGCTGAGCCCCTTCTGTGGTAAATTCAAGGAATGTTGCCTGTCACTTAATCTGACCCAAATTATTGACACTCCCACCACACCAAATTAGCATTGTCCTGAAAAATCTTCCATCTTAGACCTCTTTTTAACAAATATGCCTCATAAATTCCCTGGTATGGGTGTTTTGGCTGATGGTATCAGTAATCATTGTGTTATTGTGATTCTCAGGGACACTAAACTTCCGCACTCTAATCCCAGATTAATTAAAAAAAAAAGGATTTGAAATGTTTTGTGAGCAGGTTTTCCTTTGGGATTTATCTCATTTTGACTGGCACCATATTATATTAACTGATGACATGAACTCTGCTTAGAACTATTTTCAAACTAGTTTAATTTGTTTTGTAAACAAACTTGCTCCTTTTCACCAGTTCAGAATAAAAGGATGAGACAACCCCTGGTTTACTCCTGATTTAGCTGACATTCTGCAAAGGAGAGATCAGCTTTGGGCTGTAGTGAGAAAATCTGGCTCAGACACAGACTGGTTGAATTTTGACATCATCGGAATAAATGCATAGCTTCCATCAAAGCTGCAAAAATGTAACTATTTCTTATCTCAGACCTCCAAAAAACTAAATGACCCTAAAAGATTCTGGAAAACCATCAAATCCCTCTCCGGCAGTTCCCAATCATTTGACCTCCCATCACAACTTCTTGTTAACTCTATTCCTGTGTCAAATAAGTACAAGATCCTGAACTGTTACAACAAACATTTTGTTGCTTCTAGTTCTTTATTTGACACAGTTACTAATGGAAAATCAGCTACTTCTCCTAAAAGTCAAACATCTACAAACCAAATCTCTCCTACAAGTCAATCTTCAGTAAATTACACCTTTTCTTTTTCATCGTTCTCATTTAGTGAGGTAAATAAACTGTTAAAAGGTCTAGACTCTAAAAAATCTGTAGGACCAGATGTTCTTCCACCATTTTTCTTAAGACTGGCCCCTAATATCATCGCAGTAGAGCAGTCATTTCTAACCCGAGCCCTAAGCCCGGTGCCACCCGACCTGAATTCGGGGTGGGCCGAGCTATGATAATGTGCTGGCTGGGTGGGCCGGTCGGTGTGGGGCTTTAAATTGGGTCAGGATCAGCCACAATCCAATTATATGATAAGATGGCCTGCCATACAATCACCAGCTGTATGTGGCCTTTTCACCGCAAGCTGACCGGCCTTGAAAGAGTTAAAAAGTTCAATTAAGCTTCAGATGGGACTATATTGCCAGAAAGTGATCCATCGCCCAAATGGACATCCATTCAGCCGCTGCACTCATCAGACACATGCAGCTGACAACCCAAACAGGTAAGATCCCAAAGCAGACATGTCAGAGCAAGGTCCATGTCTGAATAAATCAGGTTGTTTGCACACCTGATAGTCCGGTAGACTCGGTTCGGTTCGGGACCAATATTCATGACCTTTTGTTTTCATTTGAGCTGGTGCGTTTGCATTCACACTGCACTGTGCAGTCGAGTCAACCTGTTGAACCAACCTGTTCCCCCGCTCGCCTGTGGGGGCGCTGCACCAAGAACTACTGAAAGAAACAACACAAAAACCTCTGAAGACACGTCTTCTTCTTCTTCTTCTTCTTCTTCTGAAAATAAAAACAAAAACAGAGTGGCATCAAGTTTTAACAGTTTTAGGAGTTATATTTTGTCATTTTTCAAAAATGGACTCAGCATGAGCAGAAGATGAGACAGAAGACCTTGGAAAATGTTGTTTTTCACACAAGGCAGCTGACGGCTCAATATGAAGTAAGAGAAATGTGTGTTTGTTTGCCCTGCGCTGTACTCCACTTCTTGCTTGTGGAGCAGGGCCCGGTCTGATTACATTCACACTGTACTCGAACCGCGCTGGAGATTTCTTTTACCGGACCGAGACCTAGGTTTTAGCCCGGGCCAGAGTTCGCCTTTTTGTTCCGTGACAGAGTTCAATGGCATGTTCACACCTCCCTAAACGAACTGGACTTCCTATGAAAACGAGCTAGAGTTCGATGAAAGCGGACTAAATAGGGCCGGTATGAATGCACTGCAGGCAGAAGCAGGGATTAAATGCTCTTTTACGGCCATGAAAGGGCAAACACCCCCTCAGCTCTGACCTTATGCACCTTTCATTCAGCCGCGTGCATGCGGCCAACGACCTAAACAGGTGAGATCCCAAATTAGATATGTCAGAGCAGGGTCCATGTCCGAATAAATCAGAATGCAGGCAGAAGCAGGGTTTAAATGCTCTTTTATGGCCATGAAAGGACAAACACCACCTCAGCTCTGATCTTATGCCCCTTTTATTCAGTTCTGCATCCTCGACCATTAAAAACTAATTAAAAATATTGGGTTTTGAGTCACATGCGCACAGCAAACAAGATGGCAGCTGGCTAGGAACTCTCCGCTTTCCGATGTGATGCTTTTGTAGTTATTTCATTTGTGTGTGTGTGTGTGGGGGGGGGGGGGGTCTTCTACTGAATGCCATTCTCCTTCCGCGGTGTTGTGCAAAAGGATTTATGTCCTTTTTGAAGTAAAATAAGCCATTTAATCCCACAATGGCTACCTCGAAGCATCCTAAAGGTGCAGGCTGTGTGTCCACACGCAGCAGCCCACAACATGGAGATGAACACGAGGAAGCAACTCCTAATTTTGACGAGTTTGTTTAGTGAAGTTTTAAAATAAGTAATATGCTACATAGTGTGGCTGCTGATGTTTCTACAATAAAGCAGACAACATCTGAATTGAATACAGCAGTGGCTGCAATGCAGGAGAGGCTGACGGAGGCTGAGATGCGCGTCTCACGCCTGGAGGACACCTCGGAGTGGCTGCACACCACAGACACTGAGAAAAGTAAGCTGCTGGACGTTATGCGAGATCACATTCAAGCCCTCGAAAATAACAGTAAGAGGAATAATGTGAGAATTATTGATCTGAAAGAGACTGCCGAAAATGATCTGACACTTTTGAGCTGTGTTCAGAAGATGCTGGTAGAGGGGTTGGGAGTGCGTGATGATATAGAGTTTGAGATTGAATGAGCCCACCAGGCCTTTGCGCCGCTCCCCGACCTGAACCGACTTCCGAGGCCAGTGCTTGTTTGTTTCCTGAAGAAGTTAGCGAGGGACAAAGTAATTGTGTCAGCTAAGGAGAAGCACGAGTTTGAGTGGCGGGGATCCCGGCTGTCCGTGTTTCCTGATATGACCAAAGAGCTGGCAGAGAAGTCAAGTCACATTTATTTATATAGCACATTTAAAACAGTAAATGTTATCAAAGTGCTTACCAAAAAAGATCACAGCATCAAATATTAATAACAAGATATTACAGCAACATGAAAAAAAGGATAAAAACATTAAATATAATGAGAAACAATGAAATACTAAATCAAATCACCCTGCGTTAAATGTCAGGGAGTAAAAGCAAAATGGATGAACACAATCATCAACAACGAAATACCAACTGAGATCACACTGTGTTAAATGTCAATGAGTACAGATGTGTTTTTAGGAGAGATTTGAAAATAGAGACTGAGGTGGCCTGTCGAATGTTGATGGGCAGATTATTCCAGAGTTTAGGGCCCATGACTGAAAACGTTCGATCTCCTCTGAGCTTCAGCTGGTTTTTGGTACGGCCAAAAGCAGCTGGTCTGATGATCTCAAGGCCCGAGAAAGAGTATAAGGATGAAGGAGGTTGTAGAGGTATGAGGGTACAAGGCCATTAACACACTTAAATGTCAGCAGAAGAATCTTAAATCAACTCTGACACGCACAGGAAGCCAGTGAAGAGAGGACAGAACTGGAGTAATGTGCTCAAACCTGCAAGTTCCTGTTAGTAGTCGAGCTGCAGCATTTTGAACAAGCTGGAGACGTGAGAGAGACACCTGACTGACCCCAGCATAAAGTGAGTTACAGTAGTCCAGCCGGGTTGTAATAAATGCATGGACTAATTTTTCAAGGTCAGATCTGGACAGGATGGACTTGAGCTTAGATCTGCCTTAGCTGAAAGAAGCTTTTTTGAAGAACAGAATTTATCTGCTTACCTGTATTAAACTTAAAGTCCAAGTCTAAAACTATCCCGAGATTGGTAACAGACTGTTTTAGATATGGCTGAAGGGAGTCCAGGTTTGCAGGATCAGTGACAGTGGCAGAGCTAGGGTTAAACACAATGACTTTAGTCTTCTGATCATTAAAACTCAAAAAGTTTGCAGCCATCCAAGTCTTGATGTCATCAAGACATTTTAACAAAGGGCGAATGGAGGAGGAACTGTTAGGTGTTAACGGCAGATAAATCTGAGAGTCATCAGCATAACAATGAAAGGAAAGACCATGTTTACTCAGGATAGACCCTAAGGGAAGGAGATACAAAGAAAACAGAAGGGGTCCAAGAATGGAGCCTTGCGGGACCCCGCAGGAAAGAGGCACTGAAGTAGACAGTGTTAGCAAAATTAACACAGAAACTCCTGTCGCTCAGATATGAATGGAACCATTCTAACGCTGCACCAGTAATCCCAACCCAGTGTTCTAGCCGAGATAAAAGGATACTGTGGTCCACAGTATAAAATGCAGCGGTAAGGTCAAGGAGTACCAGGACTACAGACTGACCAGAGTCATTTGCCAGAAGAATGTCATTGCAGACCCTAACTAAGGCTGTTTCGGTGCTGTGTAGTTAAAGACAGACTGAAAGATCTCAAGAATAGAATTTCCACTCAAGAACTCGTTTAATTGAGTGAAAACTATTTTCTCCAGGATCTTAGAAAGAAAGGGAAGTTTGGAGATGGGTCTGAAGTTTGAGCAGGTTGAAGGGTCAAGTCCGGGTTTTTTTTATTAAAGGAGTTACCATTGCATGTTTAAAAGCATCAGGAACTACACCTGTAGCCATACTGCTGTTTACAATGTCAAAAACAGAGGGTCCAATGGAGGGTAGGACTTGTTTAAAAAACAATGCAGGGATGGGGTCAGCAAGGAAACCTGAGGGTTTCATATGACCAATGACGTCATTTAGAAATGAGAGGGAAATGGGTTCAAACTGGTTAAAGACTGATGTGGAGGGGACAAAGACAGAGGGGTCAGCTGTGGTGTGAGGAATCAGTGACCTGATCGACTCAACCTTTTTAACAAAGAAACTGGCAAAATCGTCACACGTAACTGCAGAGACCTCCCAGTTGGCAGACTGAGGCACGGTTAAAATGGAGTTAATGGTGTTGAAAAGAAAGCGGGAATTGTGGCTGTTTGAGGCGATGATTTGGGAGAAATATTTGTTTTTTTCTGATTTAACAGTGGCCTGGTACTCTTTGTCACATGATTTTAGCATGATAAAAGAAACGTGAAGTTTGTCCTTCTTCCATTTACGTTCGGCTTTCCTGCATTGACATTTGGCTGCAGGAGTGATCTCATTCATCCAAGGGTGTGGAGTGCGCTTTGGATGCCTAATTTTTAATGGTGCAACTGTTAGGGTTTGTGGTCGGAGCGAACCCAGAGTGCAGAACAGGGACTCAACTCGGCAGATATACAAAAATAGGTTTTTAATGTTAAATGAAAAGTACAAAATAAACAAGCTGACGGGGCAGCAAAACTTACATAAACAAGGAGGGAGGCACGGGGAACTCAGGAGACACGAGGAACTCGAGGAACCAGGAAGAAAAGGAGAGGCTCGGGAGACTCAAGGAAGCGTACCCAACGAAGAGCGACCCGACAAAGAACAAGACAGAATAGGGTGACTTAAATACAAGGAGAAGACGAGACATGATAACAAACAGCTGGGACGAGACACAGGTGGCAACAATGGAAACTAATGAGGGAGCACGAGGGAAACAGACACACCGGGCCACAGAAAAGTAACATCCTTACAGCAACTAGGCCAAGCACCTTAGCACAGGTCTCTTGATGTACAGTGACTAACTCATGGGTGTTCATGGAAGAGGATTCACAGACTGAGAGAGAGTTTTTAGTAAAAGCAGATGAAAAGAGCGCAGCAGTGGAAGAGTTAAATATTCAACAAGGCCTTGCTGGAGGGGGAGGGAGTTTGGACTCGTTGACAAAAGAAGTGTTGAAAGAAATGGGTTTGTGGTCAGAGAAAACTGCATCCCCAATTTCTAACTCAGAAACAGATCAACCAAAGGTTGATACTAAATCCAGTGTGTGGCCATGCTGGTGAGTTGGTCCTGCAGCATTCTGTACAAAGTTCAGAGACTGGATCAGATCTAGAAAGTCCTGAGTCAGTGGCTTTTCAGGGCAACAGACATGTATATTGAAATCTCCCAGTATCAAAACCCGATCATATCTGAGCAGAATCCAAGTTAAAAAGTCAGAGAGTTCAACCATGAAGTCCTTATTATATTTTGGTGGCCTGTATAACACAGCAGAAAAAGGATTTGCATGGCCCACCTCAAAACACAGCAGTTCGAAGTTCAGAAATATAGCTGGTATCTGTACCAGTTTGCAGTTCCATTGTTTTTTGAAAATAGTTAATAATCCATCACCTTTGCCTGATATTCTCGGAGCATTAAAATAAGAACAGTCAAGTGGTAAAATTTCCAACAGGGCCATGAACTCACCACAGGAGAGCCACGTCTCAGTCACGCAGAAGAAGTCCAGACCGGTGGAGGAGAAAATGTCCTTCAAGATAAACATTTTATTAGCCAGAGATCGGGCAGCATGGTGGCACAACTGGTAGAGCTGCTGCCTCTCAGCGAGCAGGTCCTTGGTTCAAACACCGGTCCAGGGACCTCTCTGGGTAGAGTTTGCATGTTCTCTCCGTGCATGCGTGGGTTTTCTCCGGGTGCTCCGGTTTCCTCCCACAGACCAAAAACATGCATGTTAGGCTGATTGGTAACCCTAAATTGTCCCTAGGTGTGAGCGAGAGAGTGAATGGTTGTTTGTCTCGTTTGTCTCTATGTGGCCCTGTGATGGACTTGCGACCCATCCAGGGTGTACCCCGCCCCTCGCACAGTGATTGCTGGACATGGGCACTGGCGACCCCCGTGACCCAAATTGGAAGAAGCGGGTAAAGAAAATGGATGGATAGCCAGAGATCTGGCATTTATCAGTGCAATCCTTGTAGGAATCACAGCAGGAGAAGTTGTCCATGAAGTTAAGACCAGCGGTCTCAAATTTGTGGAGTTCGACCCGCGACTCCAACGACCGGAAGCCCAGCCGCAGCGAACATGTCCGCTGTGGAAGCACGACCTGACCCGTGGGACCAGGAGGGACTCGGGTGGATTGGCGCAGCGCCAGGACAGTTGATTTAAGATGTGGTCCTCGGTTGAAGAGGAAGCCGCAGCAGCAGCCCGGCAGGCTTTGATCCTCACAAGACGGCCGGCCCGTTTTCCACGGCGCCTAGAGCCATGTCTTCGAGTGGGCAGGATACCACGGCGGAGGTAAACAGGAACGTCTTCAAGCAGAGGTGAGGGTCCAAGAGGGGGTCCAGAGTTATGATCATTATGATCAAACAGAAGAGTAAGTCTTTCACGGCTGTTAAACAAAAGCTGCAGGAGCACAATGTTAACAACACTCTGGCGTTCCCGGTAACACTGCACATGAGGTGGAAGGGCAAAAATGTAAGCTTCAGTTCGGCATGGGCAGCGGAGAAGTTCTTCAACGAGGATAACCAAGAGGAGAACAAGCAGGCGGAGGAATTATCAAAAACAACAGCCTGATGTCTCTATCAGGAGCCTCACACAGGATGCTGTGTTTGATTGTCAGGAAGGAGACCCACCGCCACCTGTCATCATGGACGGAGTAAAGAGGAGGAGAGCAGAGCTCCATGGACTTGATACGGTTTTTGCTTATTTCCCCCCCTAAGCTGTGTTAGGCAGCTCAAACAGGGTTGGTTTTAAGTTTTAGGGTTTTGTTTTTTTTGGTGTTGTTTACATTGTTATTTGTTTGTAAATTGGGGATATTCTTTTCTCCAGGTAAACTGTTTTATTTTGTCTGGTTGCACTCACATGTCAGGTTCTCACCCAGGGAACAGGGATCTAAACATCCATCCATCCATTATCTTTTACCCGCTTCTTCCATTTTGGGTCATGGGGGTCGCCGGTGCCCATGTCCAGCCATCGGTAGGTACACCCTGGACGGGTCGCAAGTCCATCACAGGGACATATAGAGACAAATGAGACAAACAACCATTCACTCTCTCACTCACACCTAGGGACAAATTAGAGTTATCAATCAGTCTAACATGCAAGTTTTTGGTTTGTTGGAAGAAACCGGAGTGCCCAAAGAAAACCCACGCATGCACTGAGAGAACATGCAAACTCCACCCAGAAAGGCCCCCGGACCGGGATTTGAACCAGGGACCTGCTCGCTGAGAGGCAACTGCTCTACCAGTTGTGCCACTCTGCTGTCCGGATCTAAATATATTTGTTCAAAATGTATGTTTACAGGTGTAAAAAGTAGAGCAATTTGTAATCTGTAATGACTGGGAAATAACCCAAAAAAGTTCAATCTGGTCCTCTGGACATTCAAAAAAAAAAAAAAAAACAAAGCAAAAAAATCTAGAAATGTTTCGTCTCTCATCCAAGAGCATACACAACATTACTCTGTTTGTGCCGGGGGACTGGATCTGTGGGATGAACCAATCTTTGCCGTAATGTATTTTGGGGTTTAAAAGCCACTGGGCCGTTATTTTTAGAAAATAAATGTCTCAGTTTCTCTGATACTCCCTCAACATATGGAATGACCACTGGTCTGGGTCTGGGTTCCTCCTTTTCACCTGATGGCTGACTGGAGTCCTGTTTGGGTTTCTTCTCTGCTTTCAGGAAGGCCCAGTTAGGATATCCACGTTGCTCTAGAGCCTGTCTTGTGTGGGATTTCTCCTTCTGTCTGTCTCCTGAATTAGTGGGGATGCTGTCTGCTCTGTGATACAGAGTCCTGATGACTCCTAACTTGTGCTCCAAAGGGTGATGGGAGTCAAACTGCAAATACTGGTCTGTGTGGGTGGGTTTGCGGTACACCTCGATTTGCAAATGTCCTCTATCAGAGACTGAGACCTCACAGTTGTGTATGCTGTTCAGTGTCAGGAGGGCTGTGATCAGTCTGACATCGGGGAAACTAAACAGCCACTGGCCAAAAGGATGGCCCAGCACAGAAGATCAACATCATCAGGCCAGGATTCTGCGGTCTACACTCATCTCCAGGCCAGCGGTCACTCTTTCAGGGATGAAGATGTTCACATCCTGGACAGAGAGGAACGATGGTTTGAGAGAGGAGTAAAGGAGGCCATCTTTGTGAAAAGAAATCGTCCATCGTTAAACAGGGGTGGAGACCTCCGGGTTCAACTGTCCCCCTCTTACAATGCTGTGATTGCTAGTATCACTCAGCCCTCTGTGAACAGTAAACAGCCATCAGTGTGCTAATGATCCATTGTTAGGCTGATGGTCCTTCTTGAGCATGTGATCAGCTGGTTTTGGTTGTCAGCAGCAAAACTGGTTGATCCACTCTGAGAAGGTGCTATTTAAGAGACTGAGCTGAAAACAGCTCCTCAGACTGAGGAAGTCTCTCGGATGAGAGACGAAACGTTTCTAGATTTTTTTGCTTTGTTTTGTTTTTTGTTTTTTTTGAATGTCCAGAGGACCAGATTGAACTTTTTTGGATTTTTCTACCTGGATTATTGAGCATGCATCAGGATAAACTGGGAAATAAGTAAAATGTTTATATTGGAATATTAATGGGTGTGGAAACCCAACTAAAAGGCATAAAATATTTTCTTATTTAAAGACAAAACAAGCAGATATCATATTTCTTCAAGAGACTCATCTGAATGAGGGGGAAGAGGTGAAGTTTAAAATGGGCTGGCTGGTCATATTTTTCATGGTTCTCTTTCAAGTGCTCAAAATGGTGTAATCATCCTTGTTAGAAGAAATATTAATTTCTCATTTATAAAACAAGTTAAAGATGCAGAAGGAAGAATGATATGTGTCCAAGCAATTGTAGCGGGAGTAAAGGTGACACTTTGTAACATTTATGCACCAAATATGGAGGACCCTCACTTTTTTCATAAAATAAATAGTGCCTTGGGAGAAATGGAGGGACAAATAATATTAGCAGGTGATTTTAACAAAGTGATGGATCCTATTCTTGATAAGAACACATCCAAAGGTTCACTTAGCTCTTAAGGAAGAGATGCCGTTCACATATTAAAGGAAGATATGGGTGTAGTCGATGTATGGAGGCTAAGGAACCCTTCTAAAAGGGAATACACTTTTTATTCTCATTGTCATAAATCTTATTCTAGGATCAATCTATTGTTAATTTAAAAACTCACATTGCAAAATGCATTAAGTTGTGATATAAAAACTATTGCACTTACTGAACATAAAGCTATTTAACATTGTTTAAAACTAGGACTGGGGTATGTAAGAGGTTCAAGGTGGTGAATGAATGTTTACCTCTTACAAGATAAATCTTTTAAGGAGCTGCTGGGGGAGGATATAAAACACTTTTTTGAAATAAACATTGGCAGCACAGAGCATATTCAAACTGTTTGGGAGGCCTCTAAGGCTTATGTGAGGGGCAAACTTATAGCATATGCTTGGGACAGGAACTGTTATTTCATTGATTTGAATCCAGAAATACAAATTAGCTCATCCAGAGACTTTCTAATTGTATCCTGAACTAATCAATTGAAAGAACACTCTTCTTTTATATTATCATTACTATTTTACAATATCTTGATAATCAAAAGTGTGTTTAGTTCATACCATTTTTAAAGGTTGAAGTGAACCACTCATTTTAAATCAACTGTGAAACAGTATTAATGATTTTTTAATCCTCATTCAAAGTAGAAATCAAGTTAAATGTCTATGTTACAAAGTAATTATGCATTTTGATCTTCTGTCTGAAATGAGAAGGAGTGATGTCGGTCAAAAGTCGGAGACAGTCAAAAACAAGTTTATTGGAACGAACTGTCGTGTTTTTAATCCTCTCAGACAGAAACAAGAAAACTGGCACCTGTAAGTCTGTCATTTCTCCAAAATATTTTCTCGTCTGTAACTAACCGTTCCTAAACATTTCTGATGTTTTTTCGACTTGTAATGACCCTCTGACGTCACTAAAACCACACCCCTGTTGGTTCCTTCAACCCATCAGGACTTCCTAAAAGTGACCGGAAGCAGAACTCTTTAAAAGTCGACACTTCCTAGTTCTGAGTTAGTTGGTTAGTTGGTTCCGTTAGTTTTTCTGGTTCTGATGGAGTTCGGTTGAAGTTCCTCGGAGTTCTTCTGAGTCTCGTGGAGTAGTTCTGGAGTTGAGAAGTTCTAGTTCGGAGGAGTTCTGAGTTCCTCTGAGTCTTCTCAGAGTTCCGTTAGTTTTTCTGGTTCTGATGGAGTTCGGCTGGAGTTCCTGCAGGAGCCATAACGCCTCGCTGTGGCTCCACCCAGCGAATGCCCTATAACTGCTGAGGAAGTTTGTTCTGTGGAACGGATTATCTCACGACTTCTGCCGAGTCGCAGCCGCCCTGAGGAGACGCTGAAAGGTACTGTGCCAGGGACCTCTTGACCGCAGCGGACCCATTCTCTGCCAAGGTAAAGAGTCGTCACGAGCTTCACTACAAGTGTACCACGGCGAGCTGCGCTTGAAAGGAGCGTGTTGTTCTGGTCTACAGACATACATCCTCATCCATCTTTTCTCTCCATTTAAACTCCTTAATTTCCCATCTTTAAAACTCTTCTATCTTGCCAGTAATTAATCCAGATATCTTCAGAAATGTCTGTTGTTTTTATTAAGTAAAACGTGCCAAGTTTTATTAATCAGAGCCGATCAGTATAATCAAGTGTACAATGTTTTGATGTTAAATTTTGATTCTGTTAATAAATGACCACATTTATTTTGATGGGTCAAAGAAAATTAACGTCTCATGTCACTGATTAAACCATCTACAACACAGTACCTCTGTCACATATCTGTCAAGTAGCTCGAAAAAGTGAGAACCCGTTATTTAAATATGACTGTAGTGGAGCTCGAAGCTAACTGAAGCTAACCTAGCCTGTCTACATCACTACATGCTTCAAAAAAGAAAAAGGAAAGTCAATGTAAAATCCAAGAATTGGAAAGAGCGATCAAATTTAAGGAAAATAATTTTGCAGAGCAGTATGATGACCTACTTTATCGAGATATTTGTAAGCTTAAATTTCAGTTAAATGAAATTCATAACAAGAAAGTGGAATATCCCTTGTTCAGGTTAAAACTGCATTTTATGAGGGAGAAGAAAAATCTGGGAAGTAATTAGCAAAACAAGTAAAAGGGAAGATTTTTCTAACACTATCCCTGCCATTAAACAAGGTAATAAGCTAGTAACCTCGCCAAAATACATAAATAATGTGTTTAAACAGTATTATGGAACATTATATACTGTACATCCATGGTGTCTAGTGATATGGACCAGAGAGTCAGATCTTTTCTTCTCTAAACTTGGTCTTCCTAGGTTACTTCAGGAATATGGGGAGGGGTTGGACGTACCTATAGCAGAGGCAGAAATCAGAAACGGAATTTTGATGATGAAAGCAGGAAAATCACCTGGTTATGACGGCATCCCTGCAGAATATTATAGCATATAACATATATAGACATTCTGGCCCCAGTTTTACAAAAAGTGTATCAAGAGACTTTTGAGAGAGAACAGTTTCCTCCTACTTTTAATGAAGCATTAATTTCTCTGATCCCAAAAAAAGATAAAGACAGTACAGATCCATCAAATTATAGGCCGATCAGTTTGCTGAACTTGGATTGTAAAATATTAACTAAGGTGCTGACCTTACGCTTGCAACAAGTCCTTCCCAGCATTATACATCAAAATCAGACAGGCTTTATGAAAAAATATTCTTCTCCTGATAACAGAAAATTGTTTTTAATTTGTTTTTAATAATTAGAAATTTGTTGCACCTGATGTGACTTTGCCAGTCAAAGAATGAGCCAGTAGCTATCTCCTTAGATGCTGAGAAGGCATTTGATAAGGCAGAATGGGACTTTCTTTTCTTGGCCTTGTCAAATTTTGGATTTGGACCACACTTTACTAAATGGGTTAAAATATTAAATAAGGAGCCAAAGGCTGCAGTAATAACCAATGGCATTATTTCATCTTTCTTTGGTTTATCACGTGGAAAATGCTGCTGCCAGAGTCTTAACTGGAGTTAGTAGGAGAGATCATATCTCTCCAGTTTTAGTTTCTCTCCATTGGCTCCCTGTCAAATCCAGAATAGAATTCAAAATCTTACTTCTAACCTACAAAGCTCTCAACAACCTGGCTCCATCTTATATTACAGATCTTATTGTTCCATATTTTCCTAACAGAGCACTTTGCTCTCAGACTGCAGGTTTACTTGTGGTTCCTAGAATTTACAAACACAGAATGGGAGGCAGATCTTTCAGATATCAGGCTCCTCTCTTGTGGAACCAACTTCCAATCTCTGTCTGTGAGGCTGACACATTATCCAGTTTTAAAACTAGGCTTAAGACGTTCCTTTTTGATAAATCCTATAGTTAGGGTCAGCTTGGGTTTCTTGAGCTGTCCCTTAGTTATGCTGCTATAGGCTTAGACTGCTGGAGGACAAACTGACCACAATTTTCACTCTACTTCTGTCTTTACTTACTCTGCTCAACCTGTTTTGTATTTGTAATTATTTTTTCTATCCTTAACATGTGTTTTTTTGTCTTTCAGATACACCTGGACCTACCATTCTGTGTTCGTCTGTCTCTCCTTCCTGTCCTCTCAAACCAGCCGGTCAAAGCAGATGGCCGCTTGTCCTGAGCTGGTTCTGTTGGAGGTTTCTTCCTTTTAAAAGGGAGTTTTTCTTCCCACTGTTGCCACTGTGCTTGCTCAGGATGGGAGACTGCAACGAAGCCAAGATTCATCTTGTCTGCTGGATTCCTTAGATAGAGAACTTTACTAATTGGCTTTTATGTGAATGTTCCTGTAAAGTGCCCTGAGACAACTTTGTTGTGATTTGGCACTTTATAAATAAACTGGATTGAAACTGAATTGGAACCTGTCAGGGTTGCTCTCTCAGCCCCTTGCTGTTCAATATTTTCATAGAACTCCTAGCAGTGAGTATTAGGACAAATAAGGACAATATAGGGATATACATGGGTCAACAAGAATACAAACTGCTTCTTTATGCAGCCAATATTTTAGCACTTATCACCCATCAACTTACATCCTTGCCACATCTGTTGGACACCATACAGTCTTATTCAGAGGTTATGGGCTACACAGTAAATTGGACTAAGTCAGAGGCCATGCCACTACATGCTGTATGTCATTCACATATGGTAGAAAAGTTTAAATTCAAATGGACACCTAAAGGCATGACATATCTGGGAATTGGACTCAGTCAGGATTTGGAAGAATTACCTGTACTAAATTTTAATCCGGTGTTGTCAAAAATTAAAACAAATTTTGAAAAGTGAGAAAAGATCAAACTACATTGTGGGGTAAGATTAATATCATTAAAATGATCACCGCCCTTCAGTTTAACTATGTGGTAATGATGTTGCCCATTACAAGTTGGCCAGATATCTTTAAAGGGTATGGTAAAGGTTTTTGGATTCATGCACAACACCGGACAACAGGAATGGTTAAAATTATTTATTGAAATATTGCTGCTGGTAGAGGTCTGGGTCCAAGAACGGGTCCAATCTGTAGAGTCAGGGAGATTAGTGAACGTGGCTTTGCTGTGAAGGTTCAGAGGTTTGTTGTGGCAGTTGTGGCAAGATATACACTTCCCAAAAACCACACCATGAGGTGCCCAGCCAAGAGCCATTGTCAGTACTGTTGGCTAAGCACACCTAAAGGACAGATCCTAGTATCGCCCCTGTGGTAGATGCAATGCCAAACTATCCACTGACTCTTTGTTCCCGTCTAAATAGACTGAATGGCTGATAAAAACCTTAAAGGCACCTGTGATACTAATTTGTGATATTTTATATGAAATATGACTACAATGCAAACGTTTTGTCTGTATAAGGAGACCAACAAATCTATTTGTACTATTTTAGCACATTTTTGTAAAATAAACAACTCGTCTTTTTTTCCACATTTTTAGTTTACTGTTGGGCAGCATGGTGGCTTAGTTGGTAGAGCTGCCGCCTCTCAGCGAGCAGGTCACCAATTCCAATCCCAGCCGGGGAGTCTTTCGGGGTAGAGTTTGCATATTCTTTCTGTGCTGCGTGGGTTTTCTCCGGGAACTCCAGTTTCCTCCCACAGACCAAAAACATGCATGTTAGGCTAAGTGGTAACTCTAAATTATCCCTAGGTGAGAGTGAATGGTTGTTTGTCTCATTTGTCTCTATGTGTCCCTGTGATGGACTGGAGACCTGTCCAGGTGTCCCCCTTCTCTCGCACAGTGACTGCTGAATATGGGCACCAGTGACCCCTGTGACCTGAAAAGGAAAAAGCGGGTAAAAGATAATGGATGGATGGGTTACTCTTTAACGTAGTGAAAGCGTGCAGCTATACATTATAATTGATTTTAACACAATCAATTTCCACTAAAAAAGAGTACCAACACATATCTTAAGGCTTTTAAGATGGCCGCGCTCAGAGCAGTTGCAGCTTCACAGGCTCCCGGTACCATCCCAGTTTTTAGAAGTTTTGATAATGACTCTGTGCCTGACTCCGCGCGATTTATGCGTGTGAACTATAGCCGAACCGAACTGATGAGAATAGGAACGGATTTACCCACGAAATATAGCAGAAATCAGCAACAAACTCAAAACTACGCTCGGCAGAATGCAGATCTTAAAGTCATCTACTTGGAAGCTGCAGCAGAGGGGTTCCAGCGAGCAGAAGAGGAAGCGCTGCTCCCGGCTTAAGAGGAGAGGATGCCGGGCGGGGGTTATGGTGAGGCTATGAGCTAACGCTAAAGCCTGTAAACTTCCCATGCCGTCTCTCTTTCTGTCGAATGTCCGCTCGTTGGACAACAAGATGGATTTACTTCATCTGAGAGTGGGCGCCTCAGAAGAGATGAAGAAGTGTGCAATGCTTTGCCTCACGGAAATGTGGATTACAAGCGAAATGCCGGACACAGTCTTCCAGCTGGATGACAGACTTTTTTTCGAGCGGACCGCTGCAGCGAGCTAACGGGGAAATCACGGGGAGGCGGAGTATACATTTACGTGAGTAAAAGTTGGTGCACGAACTGTACTGTTGTAAATAGCTCATGCTCGAAGGCTTTGGAGCAAATAACTTTGAAATGCCGGCCACATTATCTACCCCGCGAGTTCACGGTGACTTCCATCTCTGTCGTTTACATTCCTCCGGACGCTAATGCTAATGAATCACTGCAGGAGCTTCTTGATATCATCAGCTCGCTGTAGAACAAACACCCCGAGGCTCTTTACGTGGTAGCCGGAGACTTTAACCACGTGAATCTAAAGGACTGTCTCCCAAGCTTTTATCAACATGTGGCAGTTCCAACACGTGGAGACCACACGCTGGACCGTGTTTACACACAAACATAAAAGATGCATACAAAGCCGAACCCCGCCCCCACCTAGGACTGTCAGACCACATCTCAATCTTCCTGGCTCCTGCTTACATGCCCCCGCTGAGACGCTCTAGACCGGTACAAAAGAAAGTTAAATGCTGGATCCAGGACAGTGGCCCCATACTGAGAGATTGTTTTGACCGAACAGACTGGCAGGTTTTCAGAGAAGCTGCTGAAATTGCAGGTTCGCTTGATCTTGACCAATACACATCCTCAGTTCTGGGTTACATTAGTACATGTACTGACACCGTCTCCACTATCAGAAATGTTAAAAGCTACCCAAACAGAAAACCTTGGCTGAATGCAGAGGTGCGTACCCTGCTTGAAGCCAGGAACACTGCCTTCAGGTCTGGAAACTCAGAGGAGCTGAGTAGGACAAGAAAAGAGCTGGTTGCTGGTATTAAGAGGGCCAAGGGCACATATGCAAAGAGGATCGAGGGTCAATTCATCTCACAAGACCCTCGGAGCATGTGGAGGGGCATTAAGTGCATAACAGATTATAAAGGAAGGAGCGAACAATGCCCCAAAGACCCATATCTGCCTGATGCCCTCAACAAGTTCTATGCACGCTTTGAAGACCCGAACAGACCACCCAGCACCAGACTCACCTCACCACCAGATGAAGAGCATCTCAGCGTGACCTCAGCAGAAGTAAGGAGTAACTTCAGGAGGATTAATCCGCACAAGGCAACTGGCCCAGACAACATCCCCGGAAAAGTGTTGAAGGAATGTGCTGATCAGCTCTGTGAGGTGCTGGCAGACATCTTTAACACCTCACTTACCCTGGAGACAGTTCCCACCTGCCTGAAGACTGCCACCATCATCCCAGTCCCAAAAAGGTCTACAGTGACTGGTCTGAATGACTATCGGCCAGTGGCCCTCAACCCGATAGTCGCTAAATGTTTTGAAAAACTGGTCATGACTCGCATCAAAACAACCATCAACATCAACGAGGACCCTCATCAGTATGCATACCGTGAGAACCGATCAACAGAGGATGCCATCTCCTCTGTGGTCCACACTGCGCTCAACCACCTGGAGCAGAAAAACTCTTACGTCCGTATGCTCTTTGGGGACTTCACATCCGCCTTCAACACCATGATCCCCCAAACCCTGATGGACAAACTATCCACACTAGGACTAAGCCCCTCCATTTGCAACTGGGTACTAGACTTTTTAACAAACAGACCACAGTTAGTGAGGATCCACAACTTCTCCTCCTCCACCATAACCCTCAGCACTGGCTCTCCTCAGGGATGTGTGTTGAGCCCCCTCCTGTTTACTCTGCTCACGTATGATTGTGCAGCTACCCATCCAGGCTGTCACATTGTAAAGTTTGCAGATGATACAGCGGTGGTGGGATGTATCACAAACAATGATGAGTCCAGCTACAGGCAAGAGGTGGAACACCTGGAGAGCTGGTGCAAAGAGAATAACCTTCACATCAATGTGAAGAAGACAAAGGAGATGATTGTGGACTTCAGAAGGAACAAAAACATCTACACCCCCCTGAACATAAGAGGATCTGCGGTGGACGTTGTCTCCAGCTACAAGTACTTGGGTGTACACATGAATGACAACCTCAGCTAGAGCAACACCACCAGCCTGATCAAGAAAGCTCATCAGAGACTCTACTTCCTCAGACGGCTGAGGCGAGCTGGTCTGGGAAGCTCAGTCCTCACCTCCTTCTACAGGTGTGCAGTGGAGAGCATCCTGTGCTCCAGCATCAACGTGTGGCATGGAGGCTGCACAGCTGCAGAAAGAAAAGCTTTGCAGAGAGTGGTGAAGGCTGCACAGAAGATGTTGGAGTCAGCCTTCACACCATCACAGACATCTACACCTCCAGATGCAGGAAGAGGGCCACCTGCATCATGAAGGACCCCACTCACCCAGCACACACACTTTTTGCCCCACTCCCCTCAGGAAGGAGGTTAAGGAGCATTAAGTGTAGAACCACTAGACTGAGGAACAGCTTCTACCCTGAGGCTGTTAGACTCATGAATCTCTAACTAGAATAATCACTGTGAAAAACCATATCATGTTGCTGCTGATCTGTTTCAATGTTGATGTGTTCATGCGTGCACATCTGCTCACAGACTCATGTTCATGTTTGTGCTGATGTTCAATGTTTTATGTTATGAGTGCTTAGTGTATATTTAGTTGATGTTTTTCTTAGTTAATATCTTAGATGTTATTACTGTTTTTCTAATACATTTTATTGTTGGATGTAACTGGGACCTTGTGCACATAATTTCGCTCCACCACATGTACCACATGAGGTGCGAATGACAATAAAGAAACTCTGACTCTGACTGACTCTGATCTTAGCGCCTGCACAACATGGAAACAGATGTGTGACACAACCTTCCTATTAGAATAAGCGACTGTGACCTTTCCGAAGGCTTAATTCACCCATCCTTTCTTGCCTGATGTGTTGGTATTTTGTTAATCATGTGTGTGATTTGGTGTGCAGGCAAATCATTGTATCACTTACATCTGGAGAGACTCCTACTTGTAAGGCAGCTTTCTGTTAGCAGTTATCTAAGCCTACTGAATAAAACTTGCTATGGGCTCTGACGTCTCTGGAAGATGATGTCGTATTGGATCAAATCAGCTCCCATATCCCGCCTCTATTTTTAACAATATGCATCTTCATATTGACTGTATGTCTGCTGATGTGAGTGTGCTGTGTCCTGCACGCCACCGATGATTTGATTTTAGCTGCACCACTGAGCCTCATGTCAGAACAAGAGAGGAATTGTTGAAAAGGCCAATCAGCCCATCTGAAGTTATATCCATGGCATCAGTATGAAGAACAAGACAACTGCTCATGTCTGTGTGTATCAGTGATTAACCGGAGTAAATGTGATAACAAGATGAAGCAAAAGGAAGAGCTCAACTAAAATCTGGAAAAAGTCTAGGTGTACAGAATTCATTTTATGAATATCTTCTTCTTCTTCTTACAGCTTACAGGGGTCATCACAGTGAGTCATCCTCCGCCTTACTCTGTCCTCTGCATCCTCTGTCCTCACTCCAACTACCTCCATGTCCTCTCTAACTGCATCCATATGTCTCCTCTGTGTCTTTTTCCTGCAGCTGCATTTCTAACATCCTTCTACAAGTATACCCACTGTCCCTCCACTGAACATGTCCAAATCACTGTCCCTCCTCTGGACATGTTCAAACCATCTTAGTGTGTCCTCTCTAACTTTATCTCCCAGTTGTTCAACCTGTGCTGTACCTCAGATTATATCATTCCTGATCTTCTCCATCCTTGTCACTCCTAAGGAGAACCTGAACATCTTCATTTCTGACACTTCCTGTTCTTTCTCCTGTTTTTTTGTCAATGCCACTGTTTCGTTCAATCATTTCTCATCAATTCATTTTATGAATATAGTGCATATTTTAGTTTCAACAAGTTGTCTCAGGGCACTGTGCAAAAACATTCACATAAATTATTAAAAACCAATTAGTTAAGGTTTTCTCTGAGGATGACAGCAGAAGTGCTGAATGATCCCTTCATTATCCTGAGCAGCATGCTGGAGACAGTGGAAAGGAACAACTCCCCTTTAGTAGGAAGAAACTGCCAGCAGAACCAGAACCAGGCTCTGAATGGGTGGCCATCTGCATTGACCAGACATCTGGTTCGGAAAGACTTGGAATAAGATCTCATCATACGATTATCAACAAGTCCTTAATTTCTTGATATTACAACCCTAATTTAAAAAAATGTGGGTAAATGTAAACAGAAACATATTTCTATGAGTTGAAAATTTCACAACACCACATTTTATTCACAACGGAACATATCAAATATGGAAATGTTGAAACTAAAACAAAAAAAAAAAACTATTTTTGTGGGGTGGGGGGAGAAATTTTTAAGTTTAATGGCAGCAACACATCTCCAAAATGTTGGAACATGGCTATGTTCTGAGAACCATTCCCTCTTCTTTTAACAACAATCCTTAAATATCTGAGGAAACCAGCTGCTGGAGGTTTTGGTGGTAAATGTTTTGACTGTGTGAGAGGTGGGGGGGGGGGGACACCCTGGACAGGTCTCCAGTCCATCACAGGGACACCTGGACAAATCTCCAGTTCATCACAGGGACACCTGGACAGGTCTCCAGTCCATCACAGGGACACCTGGACAGGTCTCCAGTCCATCACAGGGACACC
>NC_056506.1:3917983-3935631 GCF_014905685.2 Nematolebias whitei | reverse complement strand
TCACAGGGACACCTGGACAGGTCTCCAGTCCATCACAGGGACACCTGGACAGGTCTCCAGTCCATCACAGGGACACCTGAACAGGTCTCCAGTCCATCACAGGGACACATAGAGACAAACAACCATTCACTGTCTCTCTCTCACCTAGGGACAATTTAGAGTTACCAATCAACCTAACATGCATGTTTTTGGTCTGTGGGAGGAAACTGGAGAACACCAAATATAACACAAAGGAAAGATTTTTAATTTAAAAAATGTCAAATATTTGTCAAAATATTTCCTTCGTGAAAACCTCTTTCATCTCAGAAGAATATTTTTTAAATCTCTAGGTTGTGTGGGATCTTTAACAAAGTCTGCAGGACCTGATCCTTTTTGTGGCCCACATTGCATCATGTTCTGAAGAGTCTGAACCCAAGATGCTGACAGATGCGGGAACTCAAAGATAAAATAAAGAAATTAATTTATTAAACAAAAAAAAGGCAGCAAACTTACAAAATAGGATAACATGAGGAGACACAGAGAATTAGAGCATGAGTGACTGTGGGGAGCACAATCCACCGACAACCAGGGAACACAAAGACAGTGAACTTAAAGAACACTAACGGGACAGAACGACAAACACCTGGGGAAACAATGAGGTACAGGTGAGCGTGGCAGGAGCTGGAAACAAGAAGAAAGAACCACTGGGGAAGGCAGGAAACACAAGTACCTAACACAGTAATCTAAAGGAAAAAACGCAAAACAAAGCACATTTTCTCACACACTGAGTTTTTGTAAATGGTCCATCCTTAAAGTATATAGCTCATTTTAAACATTTTATTGGTTAAACAAAGATTTTTACATTTTGTCATCGCTCCAACCCCTTTTCTTTTTTCCTTGTAGTGAACTGGAAGGCTTTGTGAAGTATCTGTGCAGCTCTGTTTCCAGTCAGTCACCAGTCACAATGAGAGATGTGGAGGAGGGAGCAGTCAGCCTGCAAAGGATCGAAGAGGCTCTGGCCATTCTCAAAGGTGCATACTTTACAGTGCATTAATAAAAAACATCTATTACTGTATTAATGAGTTGGTACTAGAATGTGAATTGAAATGCTGAATTTATTCATTTGAAGATTAGAACAAGTAGGTTTGCAGAGAAAGGAGATCCAGAAATCAATTGTTTTTCATCAATTTCTGACAAGTAACAAAGTCATTAAACTTCGTATCTGCATCGTTTACTTTAAACTGTGGATGCACAGTCATAAAAAGTAAATGCACTCCCTTACTGTTCTAAGGGTTTTTTGTTTAAGGTTATTCTTTAACAGAAACTAAATCAAAATTAACAAATGTTAATAAGCAGCACACAAATGTCCCCAACGCTAAAAGATTTGAATAGTGGATGATGGTAGTGTTTGAAATGAGTGTTTTTCTGGACTAGAACTGAACAGAGAATGTAAGTAAACAATGTTTTTGGTGCAAGATATTCAAGCGGGTAGGAGTTACACTGTGGAGAAGAACAGAAGGAGTTTTTTTGTTTTGTTTAGTTTTTGCTTGTCCGAAGCACCGCAGAGGGATGGATCCACACAAGTGGAGGGAGACAGTTTATCCATAACCAGGCAAAATGGAGGAGCCAGGGTGTGGCCAGTAGTGGCCTTGTCCACTATAGATTAGTCTTCAGTCACCCAGTCATTTGAGAAAACTATACAGGTGCTGGTCATGACATTTGTATATCATGAAAAAGTTGATTTATTTCAGTAATTCCATTACAAAAGTGAAACGTGTATATTATATTCATTACACACAGACTGACATATTTCAAATGTTTATTTCTTGACGATTATATTTGACAACCAATGAAAACACCAAATTCACTCTCATAAAATTAGAACAATGTGACACTGTTCAATAATGAAGACCCTCAAAACACTTGCAAAGGCCTTTAAATTGTCTGTCAGTCTATTTCTGTAGGCTACACAATCATGGGGAAGACTGCTGACTTGACAGTTGTCCAAAAGACGACCATTGACACCTTGCACAAGGAGGGAGAGACACAAAAGGTCATTGCTAAAGAGGCTGGCTGTTCACAGAGCTCTGTGTCCAAGAGAGGCGAAGGGAAGGAACTGATGTGGTAGAAAAAAGTGTACAAATAATAGGTATAACTGCACCCTGGAGAGGATGGTGAAACAAAACCCATTCCAAAATGTGTGGGAGATTCACAAAGAGTGGACTGCAGCTGGAGTCAGTGCTTCAAGAACCACCACACACAGGCATATGCAAGACGTGGGTTTCAGCTGTCACATTCCTTGTGTCAAGTCACTCTTGAACAAGAGACAGAGTCAGAAGCATCTCGCCTGGGCTCAAGAATCAGAATCAGAATAAGCTTTATTGTCATTGCACAGTTAAGTACAGTGAGATTATTTTCCGCACAGCCGTCCTAAAGATGGACAGAAGTGTACAGGGGCTGCAGCTTCTAAAAAGAAGTGCTGCCCTTCTTGCTTAGATAGAAAAAAGGCAGACACATGAGGAAAGAGATGTATAAAGAAAATATCTCTTAGACCATGTCCTTGACAGGGCATGGTCTAAGGTATCAAAAAAATCTACCATGTCAAGCAACGTAGAATACATGCATGGACGATAAGATGGTGAGATTTGTCCATGAGCACTTCCAAATAGTTTCCATAGTCCTGATAAGATGTTACAGTCTCTCAGCTGGTACAGCTCTGATAAGCATTCATAGACGTTCTCGGGGTGGGATGGGGGGTTGGGGTGGTGCGGGGGTGGATAGAGCAGAACTTCTTTATTTACATATCCAGCAGGAGCAGTTTGAGATGAGTTGGCCTTTCAAGGCAGAGCGGGGAGGCCAGATTCAGATAAACAACAATTGTTTGGGCCTTCAGTTCTGCTGGAATTCTTGATGGCAACTCCAGCCAGCCAGATTTGTGGGCATTCTGCCAGTCCGTGCTTCGTGAGTGTTTCTCCAGTGTCGAATCCATCACGCTGGTGAGTTCCAGGGAGCTCCTAAAGCATATGAGTCTGAGAGCTTGAAGCACTAATTAATCCTTCACATGAAGTTGGCAGCTTTACCATAGCCAAAACTGCTGCTGACGTCTTTCTAATTTGTTGATATCCTAGGTATCCCTTGATCCAAAAAGCAGAAACCCTGTTATCATAAATCCAATTATGTACACGTCTTTTCTATGATATACCCAGATGTGTGCGTCCACTCGGGCATGAGGGCTCTCCAGCACCCTGTCTCTTGAAAGAAAATGTCATTGAATGCATTGAGAGACCAGCTGACCAGCTCCATAATACTAATTTACAATTCGGAAGATGTGTAAAGAGAATCTCTGAAACACAGGATAAAGAGCAAAAGCAGGAGGAAGGCAGGAGAGGGAAGAAAAGCATCTGTCTTGTTCGAGGGTAAGTGAAAAAAAAAAGACAAAAAGGACTGGACTGCTGCTGAGTGGTCCAAAATTATATTCTCTGATGAAATTAAATTTTGCATTCCCTTTGGAAACCAAGATCCCAGAGTCTGGAGGAAGAGAGAAGCACAAAATCCATGTTGCTTGAGGTCCAGTGTCACATTTCCACTGTCAGTGATGGTTTGGGGTGCCATGTCATCTGCTGGTGTTGGTCCACTGTGTTTTCTGAGGTCCAAGGTCAACGCAGCTGTCTACCAAAAAGTTTTAGAGCACTTCTTGCTTCCTACTGCTGATCAACATTATGGAGATGCAGATTTAATTTTCCAACAGGACTTGGCACCTACACACAGTGGCAAAGCTACTAGTACCTGGTTTAAGGACCATGGTATCCCTGTTCTTAATTGGTCATCAAACTGTCCTGACTGACTGCTCTGGAGTGGTTGGGGTCCTATCTGGCAGACAGAACATTTTCTGTGAAAATTGCTGGATGTGAATCCTTTTCTGCTCCTCTGTCATAAGGGGTACCTCAGGGATCCATTTTAGGACCTTTGCTTTTTCTTTATATCTACTTCCTCTAGGATTGACTTTTAGAAAACACGGAATCTCCTTTCACTGCTATGCTGATGATTACCAAATCTATGTGCCTTTGAGGCAAGTTGATACCTGGTCCATTAAATATACTGATGCATGCTCACCTCTTGAGGTCCAGTGTCACATTTCCACAGTCAGTGACCGTTTGGGGTGCCATTTCATCTGCTGTCATTCCCAAGAGTAAGAGGAAGCTCAGAGGAGACAGGGCCTTCTCTGTTAGTGCCCCTAAGTTATGGAACACTCTGCCT
Source organism: Nematolebias whitei (assembly GCF_014905685.2). Taxonomy (NCBI): domain Eukaryota; kingdom Metazoa; phylum Chordata; class Actinopteri; order Cyprinodontiformes; family Rivulidae; genus Nematolebias; species Nematolebias whitei. The sequence continues at coordinate 3,931,395 of NC_056506.1, read as the reverse complement.
TTGCACATTCGACAGGTCCCTTCACTGTCCATTTTTAAAACCCATCTGAAAACTCATCTCTACTCAGTGGTCTTCAAATCAACTGAGAATTGATTTTACTTTATTTTTATTATTATTATTTTTATCTGTTTGACTAGTCTTTTTATTGGGTTTCAAATTGGGTTTTTAGTTCAGTGTGTGCTTGGCTTTGTAGCTTTGTTTTTATGCTCTCTTATCTTGTTTTAAACTGATGTTCAACACTTTGTTTCAGCTGTGGCTGTGTTAAAGCGCTTTATAAATAAAGTTGATGATGATGATAATGATGATGACCTTGTAGTGAACTAGGCCTCCGGTCAAACCTGCCTCTGAAGACCTTCATGGGACAGGAACTGTTGTTTCATTGATTTGAATCCAGAAATACAAATTAGCTCATCCAGAAACGTTCTAATTGTATCCTGAACTAATCAATTGAAAGAACACTCTCTTTTTATATCATCATTACTATTTTACAATATCTTGATAATCAAAAGTGTGTTTAGTTCATACCATTTTTAAATGTTGAAGTGAACCACTCATTTTAAATCAACTGTGAAACAGTATTGATTTTTTAATCCTCATTCAAAGTAGAAATCAAGTTAAATGTCTATGTTACAAAGTAATTATGCATTTTTGATCTTCTGTCTGAAATGAGAAAGGAGTGATGTCGGTCAAAAGTCGGAGACAGTCCAAGACAGGTTATTGGAACGAACTGTCGTGTTTTTAAACCTCTCAGACAGAAACAAGAAAACTGGCACATGTAAGTCTGTCATTTCTCCAAAATATTTTCTCGTCTGTAACTAACCGTTCCTAAACATTTCTGATGTTTTCTCGACTTGTAATGACCCTCTGACGTTACTAAAACCACACCCCTGTTGGTTCCTTCAACCCATCAGGACTTCTTAAAAGTGACCGGAAGCAGAACTCTTTAAAAGTTGACACTTCCTAGTTCCAGTGAGTTCTGAAAGAGTTAGTTGAGTTCTGAAGAAAGTTCAGTTCTGGAATGGAGTTGAGTTCTGAAGAAAGAGTTAGTGAGTTGGAGTTCTTCTGGTTCTGATAGAGTTCTTCTGGTTCGGAGCCACGACGCCTCGCTGTGGCTCCACCCGGCGAATGCCCTATAACTTCTGAGGAAGTTTGTTCTGTGGAACGGATTATCTCACGACTTCTGTCGAGTCGCAGCCGCCCTGAGGAGACGCTGAAAGGTAGCGTGCCAGGGACCTCTTGACCGCAGTGGACCCATCGTCTGCCAAGGTAAAGAGTCGTCACGAGCTTCACTACCAGTGTACCGTGGGCAAACTGCGCTTGAAAGGAGCGTGTTGTTCTGGTCTACAGACATACATCTTTCTCCACATATTTCCTTTAAACTCCTTCATTTCCCATCTTTAAACTTCTATCTTGCCAGTAATTAATCCAGATATCTTCAGAAATGTCTGTTGTTTTTATTAAGTAAAACGTGCCAAGTTTTATTAATCAGAGCCGATCAGTATAATCAAGTGTACAATGTTTTGATGTTAAATTTTGATTCTGTTAATAAATTACCACATTTATTTTGATGGGTCAAAGAAAATTAACGTCTCATGTCACTGATTAAACCATCTCTAACACAGTACCTCTGTCACATATCTGTCAAGTAGCTCAAAAAAGTGAGAACCCGTTATTAAAAATTGACTGTAGTGGAGCTCTGAAGCTAACTGAAGCTAACCTAGCCTTAGCATACTACAACCTTAACCCTATAGAAAACCTATGGGGTATTGTGAAGAGGAAGATGTGATGCACCAGACCCAACAAATCAGAAGAGCTGAAGGCCACTATCAGAGCAACCTGGCCTCTCATAACACCTGAGCAGTGTCACAGACTGATCCACTCCATGCCACGCCGCATTGCTGCAGTAATCCAGGCAAAAGGAGCAACAACTAAGTATTGATGCTGTACATGCTCATACTTTTCAGTTGGCCTACATTTCTAAAAATCCTGTTTTTTATTGGTCTTAAGTAATATTCTAATTTTCTGAGATACAGAATTTGAGGTTTTCATTACTTGTCAGTTATAATCAAGGATTCAAGGATTCAAGGATTCAAGGTTCTTTATTCGCATCCCATGTGGTACATGTGGTGGAACAAATTTGTGTATACAGGGTTCAAGTTACAACCAACAATAAAATGTAAAAGAAAAACAGTAATAAGATCTAAGATATGAACTAAGAAAAACACCAACTAAAAATACACTAAACACTAATAGCATAAAAACATTACGTTGACCAGCAGCACGAACATGAGCAGATGAGCATGCATGAACACAGCAATATGAAACAGATCAGCAGCAACATGAAACTGATCAGCAGCAACATGGTGTGATTTTTCACAGTGATTATCCTGGTTAGAGATTCATGAGTTCAACAGCCTCAGGGTAGAAGGTGTTCCTCAGTCTAGTGGTTCTATGCTAAATGCTCCTCAACCTCCTTCCTGAGGGGAGCGGGGCAAAAAGTTTATGTGCTGGGTGAGTGGGGTCTTTCATGATGCAGGTGGCCCTCTTCCTGCATCTGGAGATGTAGATGTCTGTGATGGTGAGGAGACTGACTCCAACATCTTCTGTGCAGCCTTCACCACTCTCTGCAAAGCTTTTCTTTCTGTAGCTGTGCAGCCTCCATGCCACACGTTGATGCTGGAGCACAGGATGCTCTCCACTGCACACCTGTAGAAGGAGGTTAAGGCTGAGATTCACAGACCAGCTCATCTCAGCCGTCTGAGGAAGTAGTCTCTGATGAGCTTTCTTCATCAGGCTGGTGGTGTTGTTGCTCCAGCTGAGGTTGTCATTCAGGCGTACACCCAAATACTTTTAGCTAGAGACCACCTTCACTGCAGATCCTCCTATTTTCAGGGGGGTGTAGGTGTGTTTGTTCCTTCTGAAGTCCACAATCATCTCCTTTGCCTTCTTCACATTGATGTGAAGGTTATTCTCTTTACGCCAGATCTCCAGGTGTTCCACCTCTTGCCTGTAGCTGGACTCATCATTGTTTGTGATGCATCCGACCACCACTGTATCATCTACAAACTTTACAATGTGACAGCCTGGATGGGTAGCTACACAATCAAACGTGAGCAGAGTGAAAAGGAGGGGGCTCATCACACATCCCTGAGGAGAGCCAGTGCTGAGGGTTATGGTGGAGGAGGAGAAGTTGTGGATCCTCACTAACTGTGGTCTTTTTGTTAAGAAGTCTAGTACCCAGTTGCAAATGGAGGGGCTTAGTTCTAGTGTGGATAGTTTGTCCGTCGGGGTTTGGGGAATCATGGTGTTGAAGGCAGATGTGAAGTCCACAAAGAGCATACGGACGTACCCGGTTGGTGTCACCTGGTGATGAGCGGCTGAGATCACGTAGGAGGTGTGCAGCGTAAGTAAATGACAAAATTCAGGTAAACCAAACAAATTAAATTAAAATAAATTAAACTCAGGTAAAACAATCGAATACATTAATATTTTTCATAATTTTTTTGTTATTACTAACCTGTGCTTTTTTGTTTCAATAAAACAAACTGGACGAGGAGACGTTGGACAGTCTTGAGAGCTACCTGGACGAGTGCTTTGAAAATATAGTGATGGGTAAACCTCAGAACACCGCGCCCACAGCTACTCCAACATCCAAGCGCACGCGTTCAGAGAGCTCAAGCGGCACGTCCACGTCTCCTGAGAAAATCTTCACCGATGTTCTGGAGTCCATCGACAAAAAATTATCAAGTTTAAATGCCCGACTGGCTCTAGTTGAAGCTCTCCACAAAGAATTTCAAGCGTTGAGGGAATCTCTGGAGTTCAGCCAAGCTCAGGTGGCGTCGCTAGCTGCAGAAAACCAATCTCTGAGGGGAGACGTTAAAGATCTCACTGAGAGGATTACGCAGATATCCGGAGAAAACAGGAAAATGAAAGAGTCCATCCTGGACCTTCAAGCTCGGAGTATGCGGGATAATCTTGTCTTCTCTGGGATCCCTGAACGAGGAGAGGAGGACACAGAAGCTACGATCCGTGAGTTTATCCAACGTGAGCTGAAACTCCCAAGTGAGACCGTAAAAAAGTTCACTTTCCATCGTGTTCACCGGCTCTGAGGTAAGAGACCCGATAACAAGCGACCTCGCCCAATTATAGCTAAATTTGAGCATTATAAACAGAAAGAGCAGGTGAGAAGTCAGGGCAGAGAGCTGCGTGGGAAAGATTTCAGCGTTAATGATCAGTTTCCTAAAGAAATACTCGATCGGAGGCGTTTTATTTCCAATCAGGAAAAAATTAATGTCTGAAGGCGCCAGGGCTACGGTAGCAGTAGATAAACTGTATGTTAACGGTCAGCTGTTCGGGGAACGGGACATCACTCCATGGCTTTATTAAAAGGAACAACAGCTTGGTTTAAAGCAGGGCTGTTCAATGTATGACCCGTGGGTCAGGTCAGGTCCACGGATGGGCCAGGTTCGCTACAACAATGAGTTCTTTTTTTTTTTCTTTCTTTGTTTATGTATATATATGTATATGTATAGCTGTGTGTGTATATGTGTGTATATGTGTACAGTATATGTGTGCATGTATGTATATGTATGTGTATATGTGTATATGTATGTATGTGCATATGTATATGTGTATATACAGGTCCTTCTAAAAAATTAGCATATTGTGATAAAGGTCATTATTTTCCATAATGTAATGATAAAAATGAAACTTTCATATATTTCAGATTCATTGCACACCAACTGAAATATTTCAGGTCTTTAATTGTTTTAATACTGATGATTATGGCATACAGCTCATGAAAACCCAAAATGCCTGTCCCAAAAAATTAGCATATTTCATCCCACCAATGAAAGACAAGTGTTTTTAATACAAAAAACGCCAACCTTCAAATAATCATGTTCAGTTATGCACTCAATACTTGGTCGGGAATCCTTTTGCATGAATGACTGCTTCAATGCGGCGTGGCATGGAGGCAATCAGCCTGTGGCACTGCTGAGGTGTTATGGAGGCCCAGGATGCTTCGATAGCGGCCTTAAGCTCATCCAGAGTGTTAGGTCTTGCGTCTCTCAACTTTCTCTTCACAATATCCCACAGGTTCTCTATGGGGTTCAGGTCAGGAGAGTTGGCAGGCCAATTGAGCACAGTAATACCATGGTCAGTAAACCATTTACCAGTGGTTTTGGCACTGTGAGCAGGTGCCAGGTCGTGCTGAAAAATGAAATCTTCATCTCCATAAAGCTTTTCAGCAGATGGAAGCATGAAGTGCTCCAAAATCTCCTGATAGCTAGCTGCATTGACCCTGCCCTTGATAAAACACAGTGGACCAACACCAGCAGCTGACATGACACCCCAGTGACTGTAGAAACTTGACACTGGACCTCAAGCAATGTGAATTCTGTGTCTCCTCTCTTCCTCCAGATTCTGGGACCTTGATTTCCAAAGGAAATGCAAAATTTACTGTAATCAGAGAACATAACTTTGGACCACTCAGCAGCAGTCTCAGGCGAGATGCTTCTGACGCAGTCTCTTGTTCAAGAGTGGCTTGACCTGGGGAATGCGGCACCTGTCGCCCATTTCCTGCACAGGCCTGTGCACGATGGCTCTGGATGTTTCAACTCCAGACTCAGTCCACTGCTTCCGCAGGTCCCCCAAGGTCTGGAATTGGCCCTTCTCCACAATCCTCCTCAGGGTCCGGTCACCTCTTCTCGTTGTGCAGCGTTTTCTGCCACACTTTTCCCTTCCCACAGACTTCCCACTGAGGTGCCTTGATACAGCACTCTGGGAACAGCCTATTCGTTCAGCAATTTCTTTCTGTGTCTTACCCTCTTGCTTGAGGGTGTCAATGATGGCCTTCTGGACAGCAGTCAGGTCGGCAGTCTTTCCCATGATTGCGGTTTTGAGTAATGAACAAGGCTGGGAGTTTTTAAAAGCCTCAGGAATCTTTTGCAGGTGTTTAGAGTTACGTCGTTGATTCAGATGGTTAGGTTAATAGCTTGTTTAGAGAAACTTTTCATGATATGCTATTTTTTTGGGACAGGCATTTTGGGTTTTCATGAGCTGTATGCCATAATCATCAGTATTAAAACAATTAAAGACCTGAAATATTTCAGTTGGTGTGCAATGAATCTGAAATATATGAAAGTTTCATTTTTATCATTACATTATGGAAAATAATGACCTTTATCACAATATGCTAATTTTTTGAGAAGGACCTGTGTATATATGAATTGGACTAACTATGAAAGGAAAGTAAGGAACTATTTAAAGTTTGGCTTTTGGTGACGGTGGCCCCTGGGCAGCTGGGGTTTAGTGGTGATGATTTAAATGGTAATAATGGAAGTAAATTAACTGGCATTTGTAAATAAAATGTAAAGCACAGCTCGGGTTCTGCACTGGTGAAGGTGAACGGTGTCACAGCTGTTTTGTTTGTTTGTTTTTTCCACTTATTTTCTTTTTCTTTTGGTGTCTGTTAACGCATCTCTTCGTCATTCTTTTTATTTTTATTTTTTATTTTTCTCCTTGCTTCTTTGCCACCCAACAATCATTTACACACAAGCCCACAAGTACACACGCACACACACACCTCATAAGAGAACACACACGGACACCTCATATGAGAACTTTATATCTTTCCACCTCAACAACATCCAGCATCTACTCAACCTTCTGGTATCTTTCCACTTCCAACATCACTGTTTGTGAAGATCTAAACAGGCTAGCTCAAGCATTAACTCAGATTTTATTTAGATCTATTTGTATCCATGGTGACATGCACTGGTCAACTTTAACTACGCACGTACAAATATGGGCACAGTAAGGTTTGTAACTTGGAATGTTAATGGAACCAGTACTCAACAAAAAAGATTAGGAATCTTTAACCAGCTTAAAAGATTACAGGCAGATGTTGTCTTTTTACAAGAGATTCATAAATCTACGACAGCTGCAGATGATCTTAAATCAACTGATTTTCCTAATGTCTTTTGTGCCTGCTATAACTCAAGACAAAGAGGAGTAGCAATATTAATACACAAAAATGTTAACTTTAAAATACTAGACACAGTCACAGATCCAGAGGGTAGATATTTAATAATAAAACTTTATATAAATAACTATAAGTTGTGTATTGTCAATATATATGCCCCAAATGTAGATGACACCTCTTTTTTTCATGATTTTTTCTCAGCACTTTCTGATCACTTGGATTGCTCACTTATATTTGGAGGTGACCTCAACTTTTGTCTAAATGAAGAATTAGACAGATGTAGTAGAGCAAGAACTCAGCGTAGTTGACAGTCCATAAATATAGTTAAACAGTACATGAATGATTACAGACTTTGCGATGCATGGCGATCTCTTCACCTGAATCGTAGAGAGTATACTTTCTTCTCTTCTGTCCATCACTCTTACTCTCGTCTGGATTATTTTTTAGTCAGCAGCTCATTGTTGACGGACATCTCAGACACTGAGATTCACCCTATAGCTGTCAGTGATCATGCTCCTGTCTGTTTAAATCTAGCAAACAGAAAAAAAATCCCCAAAAGTATAAACTGGAGATTTAATACATCACTGCTTGAAGATGTAGATTTTATCAAATATTTTACAGAAGGGTGGGCTTCATATCTGGAGTATAATGACGTGCCTGGAACATCAGCATCTGTTCTCTGGGAGGCAGGTAAAGCTGTAATGAGAGGTAAAATAATTTCATTCTCATCACAAAAGAAGAAAAAAGAAAATAAACATATTCAGGAACTAGAAGAAACCATTAAATCGTTAGAAGCCTCTCAAGATGAAGAAATGCTGGAGAAAATGCGTAAAGCAAAATTGGAATTAAAAGCATGTATTAACAAAAAAACTCAATTCTTAATACAACGACATAGAATCGAAAATTTTGAACAGAGCAATAAGTCAGGTAGCTTTCTAGCTAAACAGCTCAAAATAAATAAGGAAAAAACAACTATAGTTGGTGTTAAAGACTCGACTGGGAATACAGTTTATGATCCTGAAAGAATTAACAGCATTTTCAGAGATTTTTATAAAGACTTGTATTCGCCCCAGATAAACCCATCAGATAATGAAATTAATGAATTCCTGGATAAAATAACACTTCCTAAACTATCAGATAGTCAAACAATGGAGCTGGATTCACCACTGACACCAGTAGAACTCCAGGAAGCCCTCAAAAGCATGTCCAATAAAAAGGCTCCAGGTCCAGATGGATTCCCAGCAGAGTTCTATAAAGAATTCTGGAATATCCTGGCTCCACTATTTCACAAAATGCTACAAGAAACTGAGAAAAGTAACAGTCTTCCAAAAAATATAAATTCTGCCAACATTAGTCTCCTGTTAAAACCAGGCAAAGACCCTGTATTACCTACCAGTTATCGTCCCATATCTCTTATCAACGTTGATCTTAAAATAATTTGTAAAGCCCTCTCAAAAAGATTAGAAAAGGTAACTCCTCTAATAATACATCCAGACCAAACTGGTTTTATAAAAGGGAGACATTCATCCACAAATTCACGCAGATTATTTAATTTAATAGATTATTCTTACAGTAAAAATATTGAAACTGCAATATTCTCTCTAGATGCAGAAAAAGCTTTTGATAGAGTTAACTGGAAATTTTTATTTGCAGCCTTACATAAATTTGGTTTTGGAAATTATTTCATAAACTGGTTAAAAATATTATACACTTCCCCATCAGCATGCATTAGGACAAATAATCAAATATCTGCTGGTTTTGCTCTGCAAAGGGGAACCAGGCAGGGATGTCCACTCTCCCCCTCACTGTTTGCTATTTTCATCGAACCGCTAGCCGCAGCAATCAGGCAAACTACAGATATTAAAGGCATAAAATGCAAGAACAGAGAGCACAAAATCAGTCTATATGCTGATGATGTGCTGCTATTCCTCCGGCATTCACAAACCTCCATCTCTCAGGTTATTGGACTGATAAACACTTTCTCAAAAGTTTCAGATTACTCTATAAACTGGCTAAAATCCACAGTTCTACCAATTAATTGCTCCTTCAACAATTCACTTACTACACAACTGCAATCAGGGAATATTACATATTTGGGTATCAAAGTTTCGCCTAAATTAGCAGATTTAACAAAACTAAACCACACCCCACTTTTAAAGAAAATTGAGGATGATCTGGCTAGATGGAAATCTTTACCCATATCTCTCATGGGAAGGATCGCATCAATAAAAATGATGGTTTTGCCTAGAATAAATTATTTATTCTCAATGATCCCAAATAAACCATCATCTGACTGGTTTAGATCCCTGGACTCCTCTATTTCTAAATTTATTTATTTATTGTAAATTTATTCATTTCATATAAAAAACAATGACAATTTTTAGAAAGAAAAAAAATTAAACAAAAAAACGTAAAATGAAAGGAAGCAGAAGAAGAAAACATTTCTTATTATACCTGCTCCCTATTAAACAATCAATTTCAAACAATCAATTCAAACATTAATTTTCTTATTGTAATACAAAAGAATAGTCTCATCAAAATACCTTTATAATTTGTTAAATAGAAACAACTAAATATAATTCTTTAACAAAATAGTTTTAACCATTTTCCTAAATGTTAGTATCGACTTCGCTTTTTTTACATTGTCCTCCAAACCATTCCAAAGATCAATTCCTCTTATTGTAGTAGATCTACCCTTTAAACTTGTTCTGTACTTAGGTTTAACAAACATTTCTATTCCCTTTAAATTATAACTACTGGTCCTTTTCACAAAATAGTTCTGAATGTGTGATGGTAGTGAGTAATTCTGAGCTCTAAACATAAGTAAAAGAATATTATAATCAACCAAATCATAAAACTTAAGTAATTTCAATTGACAAAATAGAGTACCAGAAGGATGACAATAATTTTTCCTCATTATAATTCTTACAGCTTTTTTTTGCAAAATAAAAATAGGCTTAGTTGTTGTCTTACATGCTGTACCCCAAACATTTACACAATAAATTAAATGCGGAACTATAATTGTATTATAGAGCAAGTACAAAGCCTTATTATTTAACAAGTCCCTTACACGATACAATACTGCAATTGACTTAGATATTTTAATTTTAACAAAATTTACATGCTGTTTCCATGACAGTTTGTCATCGATAATTACACCCAGAAACTTGATCTCATTCACTCTACATATCTTTATACCATCAATTTCAAAAGAAAAATCCAAAGTTTTTTTTTTTTTACTAAATATTTTAAAATTGGTTTTATCAATATTCAATGACAACTTATTTAATTTAAACCAAATTTGTATTTTTTCAAACTCTGTCTTTATCAATACAAACATCCATTCCAAGTCTTCACCCAAACAAAAAAAAGTGGTATCATCAGCAAATAAAATACATTTGAGGATATCAGACACCTCAACTAAATCATTAACATATAAAATAAATAACTTGGGTCCAATTACAGAACCTTGTGGTACTCCACATGAAGTTCTGCTTAAATTAGAACGTACATCATCCATCTGTACAAACTGTTTTCTATCACTCAGATAACTACTTATCCACTGCAATGCAGGACCTCTGATACCATATTGATTCAATTTTGCAATTAAAATGGTGTGATCAATAGTATCAAATGTCTTCTTTAGATCCACAAATATACTTATACAATGTTTTTTTTTATCGACTGTAGATGAACAGATGCTGAGATATATTCATCAATTAAAACGGATTCTCTCATTTTTCTGGACTGTATATAACGTGCATTGAATTTAATAAAATGTAACGTGAGACGTTATTTATCTTTGACCCATCAAAATGAATGTGGCCATTTATTTACAGATTCAAAGTTTAACATCAAACATTTACATTAATTTGGCAAAATATGAAAATAACAACATAATTAATCAGCTTTACAGGTAGTGAGAAACAATACGGCGATTGTTTTCACTTTTCAGCAGAACAGCAGACATCAATCCACACGGCGGTGGATGAGCACTTTACACAGACATTTCTAAAATATCTGGAATGATTTCTACTTGATAGAAGAATTTTTAAAGATGGAAAGATGAAGTTTAGTGGGAGTGAAAGATGGATGAGGGAGAATGTGGTGTGTACGAGTGAAAAGTGTTGACAGGACGACACCCTCCATCCGACCCAGCTTTCCTCGGTACGCTCAGTAGTGGACTAGACTCATTTACCTCTCTGACGATGAATCAGAAGAAGAGGAGCTCCAGTTAACGCTACCTTTCAGCGTCTCCGTAGGATGGCAGAGATACGTCCGGAGTGGTGACGGGACTTCGTCAACAACAGTTCACCTCAACGAGTGGACCTCACATGAGTGGGGTTCGTCCGAGTCCACTCAGAGGTGGAAGATGTTATAATCCCAAACTCGGAAGAGCCTTATCATGGCTGGACTTCTGTTCTCCCAAACGACTGGAGCTGCAAACTCTCCAGCCCGACTCCAACGGCAACTGCGACCCAACAGCAACTTCACAGAACTGCGATCATCTCAGAACTACGATCATCTCAGAACTGCCACTTCACAGAACTGGGAGAACTAGGAAGTACCGATATTTTAAAGGGCTCTATTCCCGGTTCATTTGAGAGTTTCTGATTGGTCAATATCAACCAGACAGGGGTGTGTTTTGTGATGTAAGGTGTTATGGAAAGTCAGAAACCAGCAAGAATGTTATGGAACAGATTGAAGATGTTTCCTAGACAGGAGAGAGACATGTTTGGGCGAGTTTGGAGAAACAGGTGCCAACTTCTCTGTTTATGTCTGAGAGGATTTAAAAACAAGACAGTTGTTCCAACACTTGTCTGCTTCGACTCCTGACCTTGGAAAACGTACACTGCTCATTCAAAGACAGAAATCAGAAGATGCATAATTACTCTGTAACAGGCCTTAACATGAATTCTACTTTGCATAAGCAACCAAAAAATCATTGTTACTGTTTTACAGTTAATAAAATTGATTAGTTCACTGTAACATCTAAAATGTTTGAACTAAAACACTTTGATTATCAAACATTTGTAAAACAGTAATGTAGTGAACCTGGTCTGACCCTTATCTGACCTCAAATCTACCAGATGGACAGAGACTGTTATTTTCATTGATCTGAATAAGTCTGGGCCATCTGATGACTTTCTTTCTTGAATTAATCAAGCAGAAAAGACAATTCTTTATAATCATTACTGTCTTACAAATGTTTTGATAATCAAATTGTGTTAGTTCACTCAATGCTTTACAGGTTGAAAAGAACTACTCATTTTTATTTTACATAAACAGTAAGTAATGATTTTTATTCCTCATTCAGAGAAGAAATCACCTGAATATGCATTTCTTGATTTTCTGTCTGAAATGAGTCAAGTCGTAAGTATGTGAAAGGTTGGTTTTCGGTCAACTAAAATGTTTACCGAGAAAGATGTCATGTTTAAACTTTTTCAGAAGATTACCAAGAGTTGACTCCACGAAGTCTGCTCTCCTGCAATAATCTCTCTGTCAGTTGTTAAAACAATCTCATCCTCTGACCTTGGCTTAGATAACATCTTACGTCACAAAATCACTCCTCTTTCTGGTCTATCCACGAATCAGAAAGCTCTGAAGTAAACTCGGAAGTAAACTCATTTTAAAATGTGACAACTTCCCGGTTCCATCAGGCTAGAGAGAGTAAGAGTGCAGTAGATTCTGGAGAATGGAAAAGTTCTGAAGGAGTTCAGAAGAGAACTAGAGTTATGGAGAGTTTTTTGGAGTTGGAGTCTGAGAAGATCTGAAAGAGTCTTAGAGCTGCTGACAATGAAGAGTCAGAGTTACTAGAATCCAGAGACGTTTTGGGATTATAATTCTGTTTTGGGCTAACCACGCACGACTCTCCGAGGATTTTAGCTGTTCTCAACGGAGACGCTGATATCAGTTGAAAAGGATTCTTACTGAGGTGATCGATCGTCAACAAGGTAAAACTTCTTCTTCGACCAAGTGTACCGTGGGCAAAGCTGAGATCTGACGAAGCGTGCAACTTCTGGTCAAACAGATTAAATTCCCTCACATAGTTCTCTGTAAGATAATCTCCTTTCATCTTAAACTCTTCTCTCTCACAAAATCAGTACAGATATTTTAGAAATATCTGAAGCAAAGTCCTCAAATCACCGCCGAGTGATTTGAAGTTCATTTTCTGTGAAACTGTCTGTTATTATTTTCATATTTTGCCAAATTAATGTAAATGTTTGATGTTAAACTTTGATTCTGAAAATAAATGACTCCATTCATTTGATGGGTCAAAGGTAATAACGTCTCTCGTTACATTTCTGTTAAATTCAATGCACGACATAACAGTCAGAAAAATGAAGAACTCGTGAAAAGTATGCATAAATATATACACATATATTTGTCATACAACAAGTGACACGTACCCACGTGACTCACTACA
>NC_056506.1:3916472-3917883 GCF_014905685.2 Nematolebias whitei | reverse complement strand
AAATCAATGAAATGACAGTTCCTGTCCCACAAGGTTCTTAAGGTCAAGAGTTTTGACCTTAGGCTTAGTCTTGACCTCAGATTAAGTTCACTACACCTGTTTAGTCCGCTTTAATCGAACTCCAGCTCGTTTTCCTAGAAAGTCCGGTTCGTTTAGGGAGGTGTGAACGCGCCATCGAACTCTGTCACGGAACAAAAAGACGAACTCTGGCCCGGGCTAAAACCTAGGTCTCGGTCAGGTAGAAGCGAACTCCAGCGCGGTTCGAGTACAGTGTGAATGTAAACAGACTGGGCCCCGCTCCGCAGGGTAAACAAACATGCATTTCTCTGACCTTATATGGCACCGTCAGCTGCCTTGTGTGGAAAACAATATTCTCCATGGTCTTCTGTCTCATCTTCTGCTCATGCTAAGTCCATTTTTGAAAAATGACAAAATATAACTCCTGAAACTGCTAAAACTTGAGGCCACTTCATTTTATTTACAGAAGAAGACGTGTCTTCAGAGGTTTTTGTGTTGTTTCTTTCAGTAGTTCTTGGTGCAGCGCCCCCACAGGCGAGCAGGGGAACAGGTTGGTTCAACAGGTTGACTCGACTGCACAGTGCAGTGTGAATGCAAACTCACCAGCTCAAATGTAACAAAATGTCATGAATATTGGTCCCCAACCGAACCGAGTCCACCGGACTTTCAGGTGTGAAAACAACCTTATTGTCATTCACACCTCATGTGGTGGAGTGAAATTATGTACACAGGGTCCCAGTTACATCCAACAATAAAATGTAAAATAAAAACAGTAATAAGATCTAAGATATGAACTAAGAAAAACATCAACTGAGGTCGTTTTCACACCAGTAGTCCGGTAGACTCTGGTGTGAAAACAACCTCAGTCGGACAGTCTGACCAGTTTGATCAAAATCCTCCAGTTTAAAATCCTCACTGCTCAGATGAATCCTCCTCAAAGATACTTCCTCCTCTTCCTCACATCTTGTTCTTTGGGAAACCTTCAAAATGAAAACAGGAGATTTGTGTCTACACAAAAACATTGTACAGAGGAGGTCAATCTTATTTTCTATTTCTTATATTCTCCCTAGTTTTATTTTTTATTTCCTAGAACTTAAACAAAACTCCAGTTTTTATGCATATCTCTTGATAATGAACCAAAGCTGCTGAAATAGTGAGTATGCTTGTTAGCAAAATATTCCTGTCATCAGATCTCAGTTAGCTTCATTGCAGCTGAACACCGTGTTACACTGAACATCACATCAACTGGTGGACATAAATACAGTACAGTAATACTGTAGTGAACTTAACCTGATGTCAAGACTAAGCCTAAGGTCAAAACCCTTGACCTTAAGAACCTTGTGGGACAGAAACTGTCATTTCATTGATTTGAATCCAGAAATACAGGTTCACT
>NC_056506.1:3902170-3916372 GCF_014905685.2 Nematolebias whitei | reverse complement strand
CCGGGAAAAGAGCTCTTTAAAATGTCGGTACTTCCTGGTCTACTCAGGGTTCTGTTGGATACTGAGTTCTGTTGGATACACAGTTCTGTCAGTTCTGTGAGAGCTGTGAGAGTTCGGTTCTGTGGGAGTTGGGCCTCTGTTCAGTTCTGTGAGCCGGGAAGATCCTGACATGACAACAGAGCTCTTCCGAGTTTCATGGGATTATAACATCTTCACTGAGGTGAGCTGTGGCGGACAGAATCTCGCCGCTACTCCGGACGAGTAACAGCATCCTACGGAGACGCTGAAGGGTGCGTTAAACGGAATCTCGCCTGAGACATCTCCAGGTAAAAGAGTCGATTTCACCACCTAAGTGTACTGTAAGGAAGAGGCTGAAGAAAGCCCGGAGAGTGCCGTTCTGTTCAACACTCCCTCAAACCCCATCTTTTACTCTTCTTTAAACTTCTTTCCCATCTTTAAACTCCTCTCTCAAGTAGAAATTCTTCCAGATATTTAGAAATGTCTGTGTAAAGTGCTCATCCACCGCCGTGTGGGTAAAAGATCATAATTGTACAGTTTTCATAAATGTCTGTGGTGAAGCAACGGAAAAATCATGGCCGTATGATTTTTCCTGATTGATTGCTTATGTTGTTATTTTCATAATTTGCCAAATTAATGTAAATGTTTGATGTTAAACTTTGATTCTGTAAATAAATGACCGCATTCATTTTGATGGGTCAAAGATAAATGACGTCTCACGTTTGCATTTCATTAAATTCAATGCACGTTTTATTCAGTTCAGAAAAATGAGGAATCCGTGTTAATTGATGAATATATCTGAGCATCTGTTCATCTACACAGGGCTGGTGTGAATGCACCCTCAGAGATGGTGTGGTACCATCGGTTCACCTTCAGAGAGTAGGAGCATCATTATAAGTTCATTAGAGTTCATAAATGTACATATTTAATTGTCAGTCACAAGGTGAGACACCTCCATGTGTTTCTATGAACAGGTAACTAGAGACTGTAAAGTTCATCTTCATGATGCTTTTTCATTTCAGCTTGAAAACTGCAGGACTACAGGAAGTGAACAAAAGCTGCAGCTGCTCTGTCTGTGGCCTCTCAGGAACATGCACGTCACACACACACACACACACACACTCTCAGAAACGTGCACGTCACACACACACACACACTCTCAGGAACGTGCACGTCACACACACACACACTCAGGAACGTGCACGTCACACACACTCTCAGGAACGTGCACGTCACACACACAACCTCAGCCTCATGATGTGAGTATTTCTATTTTAAACTTGTATTTTTCATTTATCTTTATTTATCCAGGTCGACTCACTGAGTCACGAGAACTCATTTTCTATAGAGACCTGTTTAGGAGCAGGTGGTGGGGGTTGAGTGCCTTGCTCAGGGGCCCAGAGTGGGGCCAATGAGGGTGGAGGCAGGTGTGGGTGTTTCACCTTTTCCACCTCATTTTGATGTTGACAGTAACGGGAGATGAACCTACGACTTTCCGATCACAGGCCCATCTTGTAACCTCTGCTCCACCACTCCCCCACATAACATCATATCATAATGGTCATGGCCATATTAAAATCTCACTGGTTTCCTTCCAGATGTGTTAAACTGGTCCCCCTGATGTTTCCAGGTGTGTGTGGTCAGTGGATGAACAGCCTGGCATGAACAAGAAGATGCTGGAGATCATGATTTGACGAGAGCTCCCACCTTCTACCTGTGAAGAACAAGAGCAGCTCAGTGATTCCCTCAAGGCTCAGTGAAGGTGCAGAGAGGCTGATCCATGGAGCTTCAACACAGCAACCTCCAAACATGTCCACCCTCACACACATCGTCCATGAAGACACTGGACCAGAGCACAAGATAATAAGACAGTGATAACAACGACAACAATACACATTCACTAATGATTCAGACAAGTTTTTATTGTTTGTTTGTTTTACAATTAAAAACAGTTTGTTCTCCACTGTTGTCATCACTCTTTGTTAAAATCCAGGTCTCTCTTGTAAATGAGTCCTATTGGCTCAATGAGACTAACCTGGATCAATAAAGGTTGAATGAATATAAATATATACATAATGATTTATTCAACCTTTTATTTATACAGGTTGGCTTCATTGAGCCACAAGGACTCGTTTATAAGAGACCTGCTCCAGACAGAACAGTAAACAATGGCAATGATAAACTACAGTAAAAATGATAGAGATGATATGTGTATATATATATATATATATATATATGTACCATACCATACCAATTTATTTATAGAGCACTTAAAACAGCAACAAGGCCAACAAAGTGCTGTACAAAAGAAAACAAACATGCACAGCGGACAGGAAAACATAAAATAAAAATACAGATACAAATAGCAGCAGAAGCTAACTAAAATGGCCAACAGTGTAGAGTACAGACAGGACCAAACAAATCACAACGTGTTAAAGGCAAGAGAATAGAAGTGGGTCTTCAAGCGAGACTTAAAGACTGAGAGTGTGGGAGCCTGCCGGACACTCAGTGGCAACTCATTCCACAGTCGTGGACCTGCAACAGAGAAAGCCCTGTCACCTCTGAGCTTACGACGGGTTTCTGGGACTGAGAGAAGCATCAGGTCTGCTGACCTCAGAGAGCGCGGTGGGACATATGGCTGCAGAAGATCAGTGAGATAGGATGGGGCGGAACTGTTCAGTGATTTAAAAACATACATGAGAATTTTGAATTGGATCCGAAGGTGAATGGGTAGCCAGTGCAGGGAGGCCAAAACTGGCATGATGTGCTCTCTATAGCCTGTACCAGTTAAAAATCGGGCTGCAGCATTTTGGACCAGTTGTAGACGAGCAATGGAGGACTGACTGATTCCAAACAGAAGTGAATTGCAGTAATCAAGCCTAGATGTTATGAAGGCGTGGATCACTGTCTCAAGGTTCTTTTTGGAGAGTATAGGCTTCAGCTTAGACAGCCGTCTCAGCTGAAAAAAACAGGATTTGACCATCATGTTTACGTGACTGTTGAGTTTTAAGGATGGGTCCATTATCACCCCCAGATTAGTGACCTTTTGTTTCTCTAGCGGGGCTAGAGAGAAAAGGTCAATGTCATGGTTCATGAGTGAGCCACTGGGATGGAACAGTATGACTTCAGACTTCTTCTCATTGAAGCTTAAGAAGTTTAAAGCCATCCAGTCCCGGATGTCAGCCAGGCAGTCAAGAAGAGGCTGAATAGACCGTGTGCCTCTGTGCCTCAGGGGGAAGTAAATTTGGCAATCATCGGCATAGAAATGAAAGGGTATGTTGTGTTTGCGGAAAATAGCACCTAGTGGCAGCAGGTATAAAGAAAAGAGAAGGGGACCGAGGATGGACCCCTGCGGAACCCCCCACTGGAGCGCTGTCGATGCCGAACTAAAATCTTTGATATTGACACAGAAGGTTCTGTCAGAGAGGTAGGACCCAAACCATTTAAGGGCTGACCCTGTGATGCCCACCCACTGCTCCAGTCTAGAAATGAGGATTTTGTGGTCGATGGTGTCAAAAGCAGATGTCAGGTCCAATAGAACAAGCAGCACAGAATCACCTGCGTCTGTGGATATGAAAATGTCATTAAAAACCTTCAGTAGAGCAGTTTCAGTGCTATGGAGAGATTTGAAGTCAGATTGGAATAACTCTAGGATAGCGTGATCCCCCAAAAACTGTTTCAACTGAGACTCCACAATTTTTTCCAGTAGTTTAGAGGTGAATGGGAGTCTGGAGACAGGCCGGAAGTTGGACATGACTGAGGGGTCAAAGTTAGGTTTTGTCAGGAGGGGCTGGACAGCAGCATGTTTAAAAGTTTTTGGCACCACACCTGAGGATAAACTGCTATTCAGAATAGCGAGAATAAAAGGACCCAGGGTAGGAAAAACTTCCTTTAGTAG
Source organism: Nematolebias whitei (assembly GCF_014905685.2). NCBI lineage: Eukaryota > Metazoa > Chordata > Actinopteri > Cyprinodontiformes > Rivulidae > Nematolebias > Nematolebias whitei. Next base: position 3,912,456 of record NC_056506.1, on the reverse strand, counting down.
TCGAGGGGGGACCACATCAAAGGGGGAACCAGATGGCTTCATGCTGCACATTACCTGCTCCAGAGAGGACAGAGAGATGGGCTCAAAGTGGTCAAACACAGCCACACACTGAGATGGGATGGACAGATCATGAGCTGGTGGAGAAATGAGTGCCCGGGTGTTTGCCACTTTTTCTAAAAAGAAATGGAGGAAGTTCTCACACAGCTCAGTTGAGGCTTCCAGAGGTGAAGGCTCACTGAGGTGTAGAACTGAGTTCAGGGTGGAGAAAAGAACTCGGGGGTTATGGGAGTTGGAGACAATTAAATCAGAGAAGAATTTACATTTGGCAGCTTTAACGGTTTTCTGATAGTGGCGCCAACTCTCCCTTAACATTTGAAAAAAAACCTGCAGCCTGTCCTTCCTCCACCTTCGTTCAGCTCTGCGACAATGCTGCCTAACGGCTCGAGTGACGTCATTCAGCCAAGGCTCTGATTTAAGTTTCGTTTTTCTGGTTTTAAGGGGAGTAACATGGTCAAGAACATTTAAACAGGCAGAGTTGAACTGAGAGGTTAGCTCCTCAGTGGTAAGAGACACCGAGGGCTGTTCGATCCTCTCAGAGTTAAAACCTTCATTAAAACAAGCAGCAGTGAAATGGTTAATGGAATGCGTACGTGCAGGAACGCACATCTTAGCAGTAGGACAAGAGGGGGTGAGGTCAAACAATACAGGCATGTGATCTGAAAAAACATTGTCACCGATTTTCAAATTAGAAACAGAGACATCGCGTGTTAAAACAAGGTCCAGCGTGTGACCGTGTTCTTGGGTGGGACCGTTTACCTGCTGAGTTAAATTAAAAGAGTCCAATAAATCTAGAAAGTCCTTCACTAAGGGCTTCTCCTGACAACACACTTGCAAATTAAAGTCACCAATCAACAAAAAGTGAGTGTATCTCTGTGTGATATCAGCCAAAAAGTCAGAGAATTCATTTATGAAGTCCTTGGAACGAGGGTGGCGGTAGACGAGCGCACACAGGACTGGAGGAGAGTGTCCAAGTTCAAAGGCGCTCAGCTCAAAGCTGGCACAGGACACCGGGATGGACAACTGTTTACAGGCCAGGTTTCCTTTAAAAACTGTTAATAATCCCCCCCGCGCCGACCTGATGGCCGCGGGGCATTGAGACACAGACAGTCCGGGGGTAGTAGTTCCACCAAGGCGCTGGACTTACCATCAGAAATCCAAGATTCCGTGACGAACAGAAAATCCAACTCCTGATCTTTAAAAAAGTCATTGAGGATAAACGTCTTGTTGGAAACAGACCTTGCGTTGATTAAACACATCCTGATAGGGTCCAACGCAGGCACAGCCGTGGAGGAAGAAGCGCGCGCCAGCGGGCACAGGTTATGAAGAACAGCTCCTCCTGGTCTGCTGGTGCGGCGCACAGGTAAACAACTCCAGGTGTTTACATGGACTGAGCACGTGGGCAGCTGGCCAGCAGCCGGGCCCCGGGAGCACCACGGGTCAGAGAGGAGAAGATCAGATCCAGAGCGAGTCCTGATAGAATAATCCACACTTTGCCTCAGTTTCACCAAAATCCCTGCGCGCTTCCCACGACGTCTGTGACGTTTCCTTCATGGAGAAAGGCCAGGGTCACGCAGAAGGAATGCAGGAGTCTCAGACACCGGTGGAGGAGAGTGCTGACCGCTGTACCAAAACTCCGCAGGAATTTCAGCAACTGTATGGAGCTCCAAAAGTGCCCGACGATCATACAGAAAATATGACTCGGCACACTGCACCAACCATTGTAAAAATAACAAAAATACAATACAAGCAGAGAGCGAGAGACGGGCAGCCCTACACATCGGCGCCATCTTGGAATCTCGTATGTACAGGTCCTTCTCAAAAAATTAGCATATTGTGATAAAGGTCATTATTTCCATAATGTAATGATAAAAATGAAACTTTCATATATTTCAGATTCATTGCACACCAACTGAAATATTTCAGGTCTTTAATTGTTTTAATACTGATGATTATGGCATACAGTTCATGAAAACCCAAAATGCCTGTCCCAAAAAATTAGCATTATCTGAACAAAATAACACAGCAATTCAGTGGTTGTGGACAGAGATCTTGTGGACAAATAGCACGAGCTCTGGAAACAGCACTACAGTTAGCTGCTAGCTTAGCTGACCGCATGGATATAAAATTGCGCCAAATACAATAAAATTCAACAGTAACTAACAGCTAAACATGGCAAAAACAAAACAACAAGCCATCCATGATACACAACATAATATAGTTGTCTTATAGCTCTTAAGTACTTTGATATGACTATTATATTTTGTCCACACACACTCACAGACGTTACCTGGTCTCAAGCAGTCCATGTAACGAGGCGGACCCACCACGGCTAAACTGTGCAGGTACGACAAGCAACAGCAGATGGCGCTGTTGTATCTTCAATTAAGAGGGATTTAACAAAGACTCATTTTACCTATGTTACATATATACAGACGGGACAGAGCTTTTTCTGTATATATATATACACACATATATATATATACACATATATCTAGATCACTGTCATATACATATATTCAGTTTAATAACTTTCTTATATATACAAACACATTATAATATCACAATCCATTATATCTATTTTTTATAAATACATATCATGTATGTGTATATATATATATATATATATATATATATATATATATATATATATATATATATATATATATCTATCAGTGACTGTGAGTTTTGCAAAAGGTGTCATAAGAATATTTTATTAGTGTTAATGTTAACCCCACCAAGAATATTTAAATACACTGAACCATGTGTTCATCTTTAATGACTGTACTCCTAAGATTTACAGAGGAAAAATTCATGAGAATGAGTTTAGTATTCAGCTACGACTGATTAAACCACAGATACTTCATTGCTCCTGACAAACAGGTTACACTGAGTGGAGCGGTCGACCGTTCCAAGATGGTGGCCCTACAGCTCGTCAGCGCCAATAGACGATAGCGGTCAATGCGGTATCTAGTGTTTGTATCTATGTCGGCTGATACCCAGGTTTAGGTATCGGGATCAAATCGGGAGTAAAAAAAAAGTGGATTGGTGCATTAAATGACTACACAGTCACTGAGAGTAAATTTCATCTCAGCAGGTTCTTATCAGAAAACACTAACCAAATTTAAACAATCTCTTCCATCAATGTTTTCCTCTGTCTTGCAGAGTAATGCATCAGAGAACAGAGACTTAGATCATCTAGTTCAGGCCCGGAGTGGCCAATCGAGACGGTCTGGAGAATTCCCGGTGGGCCGGTCTGATTTGTGGGCTGCAGGGTCGGCCCTCCCTGTATTTTTTTAAATTTTCAGAACTTTTTATTAACAACATATAAACACAGAACACGCTGCTGCTGCTCCTGGGCCGCCCCACCACCTCCGCAGGTCTGCAGCTCTGTTTTTTCTTTTTTCCACTGTTCGGCTCCGTTGCGCGACCTGTCAATCAATCCAGTAGGCGTGTCAGCAAATGACCAATCGGTGACTTCAATTTGTCCCGAAGGTAAACGCCCCTTACCTGAGGCTGTAGCCTGGACACTACATTCAGAGGGGTTTGTGAAAAATCACCAGAACAAAATGGTTAAACAGTGTCAGTGGAGAACAGGTAATCCAGACACGTGTTACCCTGAGAGATTAGAGGGTGGGATACAGTTTATTCTTTTTCAAAAATTAAACAGAGTTTGGGGCAGCATGGTGGCGCAACTGGTAGAGCTGCTGCCTCTCAGCGAGCAGGTCCTCGGTTCAAACCCCCGTCCAGGGGCCTTTCTGGGTGGAGTTTGCATGTTCTCTCCGTGCATGCGTGGGTTTTCTCCGGGTGCTCCGGTTTCCTCCCACAGACCAAAAACATGCATGTTAGGCTGATTGGTAACTCTAAATTGTCCCTAGGTGTGAATGAGAGAGTGAATGGTTGTTTGTCTCGTTTGTCTCTATGTGGCCTTGTGATGGACTTGTGACCCGTCCAGGGTGTACCCCGCCCCTTGCACAGTGATTGCTGGACATGGGCACCAGCGACCCCCGTGACCCAAAATGGAACAAGCGGGTAAAGATAATGGATGGATGGATGGATGGATGGATAAACGGAGTTTGGAAAGCGTGTAAAAAGCCGGGGACTGACCCCATCAGCTGATCACAAGTTATAAACAGGAAGTAGCTACCACATTTTCAACTGCAGTTAAATCCTCCATTTTTTGTCATAATGACATTGTATGCTTAATGGTTAAATTAAAAGTTAATGCTTAATTCAGGTTATGTTTATTTGTCATATTCAATCAACCTTTATTTAGACAGGTAAACCCCATTGAGCCTCAAGGACTCATTTACAAGAGAGACCTGATTTCAACAAAGAATTATGACAACAATGGACAACAGCAACAACAATAAACAGTTATAAAAAGGAATACTGCAGTTTTTTATTGTTTGTTTGGTTTTTTTTTACAAATAGGATGGCTAAAAGAAAAAGGTAACAAAAAACAGCTAGATTCTAAGGCGAATGTAGAAACTAAAAACAGGAACATGTCTGCATTGGTCCCTGACAGGAGTCCAACAGATTCTTAAAGCCACTTAGAGAGGTCAAGGTCGAGAGCTTCAAATCTTTTTGTAAGATATTCCAGGAAACAGGAGCGGAGTAGGAGAAGGCCCTTTTGTCTAGTTCAGTCCTCATTGAGGGAGCACTGCAGGTAATAATGTCCTGAGAGCGCACGTTGTAGCTGCACTCACGCAGAGACATGTAGGAGGAGATGTATGAAGGCAACAGACCAAGAAGTGATTTAAAGATGAAAATGTACCATTGAGAGAGTCTGCGTGAAGTTAATGATGTCCAGTTAACCAGTGAATACTGGGTGCAGTGGTGGGTATGATAATCACATGCAGTTATGAATCGTAGTGCACCATGATAGACAGCATCCAACATCTGCAGGGTTCTTGTAGGAGCGTTCATGTAAATAATGTCACTGTAATCAATGGAGGGAAGGAAAGTCACAGATACAAGGTGTTTCCTAACATTCAGGGTTAGACAGGATCTGTTTCTGAAAAAGAAACCCAGTTTAACTTTCAGTTTCTTTACCAAGTTTTCCACATGAAGCTTAAAAGAGAGATGTGAGTCGACCAAGATACCCAGATATTTATAGGAATCAACAAACTCAACGGGGACACCATTTGAGGATAAAATCAGAGGAAGAACTGCTGGGACCAACTTCCTATTTGAAAAAAGCATCCCTTTGGTTTTGTCGGCATTTAGGACAAGTTTAAGGTGGAACAAATCTGTCTGGATGTTGTTGAATGCAGATTTCAAAAGCTGGAAAGCCTTAGCAACAGTTTTAGCTCGGCAATAAACAACTGTGTCATCAGCATAGAAATGTATGGATGCATTAGGGATGTTTTTACCTACATTATGTATGTAGATTGTAAAGAGGGTGGGTCCTAAGACTGAGCCTTGTGGTACACCATTGTTGACTGTTAAATAACTGGAGGAAGTACCATTATGTTGAACACATTGCCTCCGGTCTGAGAGAGAGTTAGAGAACCAACCAATGGTGTGTTCTGAGAAACCGATTTCTGAGAGTTTATGACACAAGATGTTATGATCCACAGTGTCAAAAGCTTTAGACAGGTCTAAGAAAAGTGCAGCACAATAATCCTTAGCATCCAGTGCTTCAACAACATCATTAAGAACCTTCAGTGAAGCAGTGGTTGTGCTGTGTTGTTTCCTGAAACCAGATTGATGTGGAGGTAAGATGTTAAATGAGTCCAGGTAATTTTTGATTTGAGAGTTTATCAGTTTTTCTAGAACCTTGGCTAAAATGCAGAGTTTAGAGATTGGTCGATAGTTGTTCAGTGAGGTGGGGTCACCTCCCTTCAGCAAAGGAAGAACAAAGGCTGTTTTCCAAGTGTCTGGGATGGAGTTTTGTCTTATGGAGAGATTGAAGATGTGGGTCACAGGGACTGTGATGATATGAGCAGCCAGCCTTAAGAAATAAGGTGTGTTGTGATTTTCTTATTTCTCCACCCGAGTTCTGTAGTAACCGCTTCAATCCTGCAGATATCAGTCAAATCATTGCACATTAAATACGACAATGGCACCTTTAAGTTTATGAATATTTAATAAGTAAAGTAACACAGTAGTAATAATGTTGTCACAGATTCACAAGTATAAACAGTGGGTTAGTTAAATGCAGTCGTTATTTTATCATATTAAAATCTGGATGCATCCCTTAATCTGAAACAATACAACCTGCTTTTATCTTTTCTGCTCCAAACTGCTCCTGGCTGCTGCGTCCCTCTGCTTCATTCTGCTGCTGGCACACTCACACACACACACGAGGAGACGACTCTTCACTTCTCTTTGTCTCAGAGAAACAGGGGCGTTCCTTCACACAGAATAACTAACTTTTTAGCGCGCTTTGAGTCTGTCTGCGTTCTGATTGGTCAGTAGCAAAAGTGGTTTACATCGTGTTACATTATATAAACAGGAAATGAAGAGCCTCTTCAAAGTAAAACAGGAAATGGGTCAATTTCAAAATAAAATAAGAATTAGGAGTCAGATTCTAAAAGGAACAAATATTATTCCACAACAATTCCCCCTTTCGACCTCAAAGAAAAAGAGGTCGAGATCAAGTTGAAGAATATGCTTCTCTGCGCCGAAGTGGTTGAATCTCAAAATCAGTAAATTCATATCCTCTGCGCATTAGGAGCTGACGAGCTATCTCAGGGTCACGCTTCTCTAAAGTGGAAGTGATAAGACGTACTGACAGAGATCTCAGACAGGGAATACAACAACATCCACATGTGATTAAAATAGCTGCAAATACTGCAATGGACATTAACATGGACACAATCATCTGCTTCCAGGGGCCAAACACTTTGAAGAGCCATTCATCAAGAGGATTATCTACACCAGAGTGAGATTTCATCTCATTAGACAACGTTCTCAAACCTTCAAGTGCACGGGTCACTTTTCCATCAGGGGCAGTGTTATTAGGAATAAAACTACAACACAAGTCACCAAACATGCTACACACACCTCCTTTCTCAGCTAAAAGCATATCAAGCGCCATTCTGTTTTGCACAGCCATAAGAGAAGTCGGAGCTAGTTGCTCCGCTAAGCCCTCAACAGCGTCTCTGGTAAGGTTGGACAGACGCATGACATTGTAATGTATGTAATTTATTCGGTCAACATTTTTATTTGGTGTGATTGGGAAATATGCTGAAACAACAGGTAAATTTTCAAAACCTGTCGCAATCTGATCTACTAATTTGTGCTCATCAGGAACTCCCCTAGGGATTCCTATGGCATCAATATAAGTAGTCGAGCCCACAGTGGGGTCAAAATTATGAGTTGAACGTCTCTTCCTAATGGGAGAGATGGAGGTGTCATTTAAAACTTCCAAACGAGGGCCAATCAAGGTTAACGATGCAGCTAAGCGTACTAATGCACACAATCCCACAGAGTCCTGAGGGATATGTGTCAGTAAACGTCTACCACCACAATAATAATACAGGTCAGCGCGAGCCACCTTACTCACACGAGTGTTGTCAGAGACATTTTGTTGCGTGATATTACACCATTCATTCTGAATTTGTCCTAAGGCAACTCTTTTGTTTGCAGTTGAGGTGTAATTAAAACAGTAATAGTCAAATCGTTCTACCGGAGCAAACGAGCCTAATTTGGTTATATTAGAAATAATTGGGAATAGCTGAGCTAATGTAGTGCAATTCTTAGTATATTTTCTCATAGTCAAACTTAACATGCAATGAAATCCCCAAGCATCCTCTAGGTGTAATGGAGCTGGCTGGGTGTACAAATTTGGTCTAGCTGCAGCACAAGCTACACATTCAGACAAAGAAGCCTGTCTAGCAGCCTCAGCGAGCCAAGCTAACCAAATATTAGAGTCAGTATAACCAGTGGACATAGCAATCACATCCACAGGGGTTAAGCTGGTATAGTCAACACTATCAATTCGCATAGGCATTGGAAACGATGACTCCTGGGTCGGAGGAGGAGTTGGGTCTTGGGCTGGCAACTCTGTAAGAGCAAGTTGTAACACCCGGAAAGGGTCCTTGCCAGTGACATCTGCGGCTACAAGCACATAAATGGGTTCCGTCACCAAGGTGTAGATCATCTCACGCTTTGTGCTGGTTAACTTATTCCAAGTTCGAACATACTCAAAGGACAATAACAAGTGTCTGTTATTTTTTGCCAAGGTGGCATGTGCCCTCCACCAATCTCTGTAATTAGTCAGATGTCCAGACATATCAGGTTTCCATGATCCCGAATACAACGTGACATAATTCCACTCAGGACACCAGAAACATTTGGATGGATTGGGACATGGACAAATATAAAAGGCTGCATTCGCAATACGGTAATCCGTACAATAAAACATGTCACAGATTGGCAGGCTTAGGGTCGTGGTGGTGTCTTTGGGATACTCTACTTTCAGCACCGGAAGGCCATACGCATCTTTCATGACTGTGTGTGGTGTCACACTCCTTCTTACCCTGCCTGTTTCACCAGTCTGCTCACACTCTGGTAAACCGGGAATGATGCAGAAATATTCAAAAGAGAAAATGAGTGACAACACTATGGATGACAAAGCACCTATCCCTATCACAACGTACTTTGATGACCACCGCATTTTGATCTTGTAAACTGAAACTATACTCAATTAATGAAGATGTCTCGCACAGCAACCTCCACAGCAGACAGCCAGTCAAGCCGTTCCTTTAACACAAAATGAATACAAAATAACACTCTGTTAATATACTGCTTATAATTGATTATAGGTATTTCTTTTTAACGTTACAAACTGAATATACTTAATACTTTCAAGCTAAGTAAATAAATGGATGCGCTCTAAATCAAGACTGCAATTAAAAGATAAGAGAAAAATGGTTAGTACACATATCATACAATATTGTTACAATCACAAGTACTCAGGGCATACCCTGGGGTGCTCAGAGACCGATCCTCCTATGTCTCCGAGTGTTCTTCATGAAGTGTGAGACTCTAAGATGTCGTGTTTTTGTCGTATCTAGGTGTCTGTATTAAATGTGGATTTTCCAGCACCCAGTGACCCACTCAAACAAAGTCCTTCAGGGCCCGCACGCAACTTTACCAGGCTGCTTCGGTCTACAAGACATGAATGTCCAGTTTTACGACTTTAGATGGTTTCTGCCAGCTCCCTCGCTCTTCCTGGCTCTGAGGCAGGCGCACACTGGCTCCAGTGGTACCAAACGTCCCCCTTTCCTCTGAGGCGGACTGCGTGGGACGTTCGCTCTGTAACCTGATAGGGGCCCGTCCACCTGGGCTCCTGCCACTTCCTTTTAATGACCCTCAGCAAGACCCACTCCGCGGTGGGGAGACCAGGTTCCTCTGGTCTTTCTGTTAGGCTCTGTTTGTGGTGAACCTGCTGAGTAAAGTTAGACACTAATGCTTTTAACTCATCAAAGTATACCTTATGGTCCATTTTACGGTCCTCCTCATTGGTCAGTGAGCATACGGTTGGTCCTGGAAAGGGTCTTCCTGTAGTTAACTCATAGGGAGAAAAGCCAGTTCCATTATTAACAGAAGTTCTCACGCTCATTAGAGCAATTGGTAAAGCATCAACCCAGTTCAATTTAGTCTGTGCACAGATTTTGCCCAATTTTTGTTTTATGTTCTGGTTTATCCTTTCTACCTTCCCTTGAGATTGAGGATGATACACGGTTCCAAAAGCATGTTTTAGGCCTAACATTTTTTCCACAGCCTGCAGATCTGTGTTTTTAAAATGTGTGCCATTGTCTGATCTTATTTTTGTTGGAAAACCGTGTCTGGGGATGTAATGGTTAATCAGAAACTTCACCACTGTTTTGCTGTCTTCTCTTCTTGCAGGTATGGCTTCTGGCCACCCTGTAAATGCGTCAACACACATCAATACATATCTGAACCCTTTAACAGGTTCCAACATATCAGTGTAATCTAGAATCACCTCCTGTCCCGGTCGGTGCAGGAGAGGAAAATAACCTCGTTCAGGTTTTACTGTAGGCCGAATGTTGTACTTTAAACAAACAGTACAGGTGTCAACATATGCTGTTACCATATCTTTCAGATGCGGGTGTGACCATTGTCGAAGATTTCTTAACATTTGTCTGCATCCCACGTGTGCTAATCCATGTGCTTCCTGAAACACTGCCTGTTTTAAAGTCATAGGCAAGATCCACTTCTGATTCGGTCCTACCCACACTTTAAATTCACCTATT
>NC_056506.1:3897104-3902070 GCF_014905685.2 Nematolebias whitei | reverse complement strand
GATGTGCTCTGTGAAATTCACGAATGAGTGACTTATCTAGAATATGTTGGGCAGGAACCCAGGAGCGCTCCTCCGGTCCATAACCCTCCCAATCAACAAGATAGTGGAGACCTCTACCCCATCTTCTGGACCGAAGGAGACGTTGCACCGCATAAACAGGGTCTCCATCGAGGAGCTGGGTGGGAGGAGGGGGCCTGGAAGGGGGAATGAAACGGCATGACTTGAATTGTTTGACCCGTGACACATGAAATGTGGGATGGATGCGCAGGGCACGTGGGAGGTGTAAGCGAACAGCAACAGGATTGATAATCTTTGCAATGGGAAATGGACCAATGAACCTAGGAGCCAGCTTACGGTTCTCCACCTTGAGAGGGAAGTCTTTGGTAGAGAGCCATACCCTCTGCCCCTCCTGGTATGCTGGGGCCGGGACACGGTGACGGTTGGCACAGCGAGAGTAGACTGCTGAGACAGACTTGAGGGTTCTGCGGGCTCTCTTCCAAACACGATGACATCGCCGCGCTATGGTGTGAGCAGAGGGGACAGTGGCCTCCTTCTCCTGTACAGAAAAAACAGGGGGTTGGTAGCCATATACCACATGGAAGGGAGACAGACCAGTGGCACAAGATGGTAAGCAGTTAAGGGCAAATTCGATCCATGGCAAGTTCTCAGACCACTTAGAAGGATCTTGCTGACAGAGAGCTCTGAGTTTGGTCTCAATCTCCTGATTAGCTCTTTCTGTCTGACCATCAGTCTGGGGATGAAAACCAGAGGAAAGACTGTGATTGATGCCAAGCAGACTGCAGAACTCTCCCCAGAACTGGGAGACAAATTGTGGACCCCTGTCCGAGACAATGTCACATGGTAGGCCATGAAGACGAAAAACTTCACAGGCCAGGACTGAGCTTAACTCTTTAGCAGAGGGGAGCAAGGTGAGTCATCTTGGAAAAACGATCAATTATAGTAAGCAAGACAGTGAATGAGTTGGATTCTGGCAAACCCGTGACGAAGTCCATTGCAATGCACGCCCATGGTCTATGGGGAATAGGAAGTGGTCAGAGTAGCCCAGATGGTGGCGTCCTGGAGGGTTTGACTTGAGCACATGTTTGACAGGAGGTAACAAAATCTTTGACATCCTGGACCAAGTTCTTCCACCAAAAACTGCTCCGAACCACTGACAGTGTCCTACTAATTCCTGGGTGGCAAAACAGACGAGATGAATGACAGAAGATCAGTACCTCTGAGACAAGGTGATCTGGGACAAACAAACGATTAGTAGGACAATCCTTGGGAACAGGATGGTCATGGTAGGCCTCCTCAATCCTCCTCTCCAGATCCAAACGAGTGACCCCCAACCTTACAGACTGAGGAAGAATGAAAACCTCACCACCGGTTTGTTCCTCCCCAGCTGGCTCATGTAGCCGAGAAAGAGCATCAGGTTTTGCATTCTTGGACCCAGGTCTGAAAGATAAGGAGAAGTTGAAACGACTGAAAAACAGAGCCCACCTGGCCTGTCTAGGGTTAAGCCTCTTGGCAGTCTTTAGGTACTCAAGATTCTTATGGTCCGTCCATATGATAAATGGATGCATTGCTCCCTCCAGCCAATGACGCCATTCCTCTAATGCTAGTTTGACTGCCAACAACTCTCGGTCACCAACGTCATAATTCCTCTCAGAGGCAGACAAACACCTGGAAAAAAAATGCACAGGGATGGATCTTAGCATCAGAGGGAGACCGTTGACTCAGTACGGCACCCACCCCAGTATTAGAGGCGTCAACCTCAACAATGAACTGTTGAGTGGGATCAGGGGAGTGGAGAACAGGGGCGGACGTGAACAGGTCCCTGAGAAGGGTGAAAGCTTTGTTGGCTTTATCAGACCACAAAAACCTCTCCTTTGTAGATGTGAGAGCATGGAGGGGAGCAGCAATGGAACTGTAGTTCTTTATGAACCGACAATAAAAATTGGCAAATCCTAAAAACCTTTGAAGTTGCTTATGGTTTTCTGGTTTGGGCCAATCTTGAACAGCAGAAACTTTAGCTGGGTCCATAGACACCTGATCAGGGGCAATGATGAAGCCGAGAAACGAGGTTGTGGTCTTATGAAATTCACATTTCTCTGCTTTAATGAAAAGATTGTTCTGGAGAAGCTGGAGGATGACAGATCGAACATGTTTCTTGTGAGTGGTTAGATCCTTGGAGAATACAAGAATATCATCAAGGTAGACAAACACATATCGCCCGACGAAGTCTCTAAGCACATCATTAACCAAAGCCTGAAAAACTGCAGGAGCATTAGTGAGGCCGAAAGGCATCACTAAATACTCATAGTGACCTGTTGGTGTGTTGAAGGCAGTCTTCCATTCGTCTCCCTCTCTAACTCTGACTAAATGGTATGCATTACGCAAGTCCAACTTGGTAAAAACATTGGCCCCTTGAAGCAACTCAAAAGCAGTATTCATGAGGGGAAGAGGGTAACGGTTCTTTACAGTGATGTTATTGAGACCTCGATAATCAATACAGGGGCGTAAGGAGCCATCCTTCTTCCCCACAAAAAAGAAACCAGCACCTGCAGGAGATGAAGATGGGCGAATAAGGCCAGCCTTACAGGCGTCATTAATGTAGCTCTGCATGGCTTCGTTCTCTGGTCTAGAGAGGGAGTATAAGCGTCCCCGAGGGGGGGAGGTGCCTGGAAGGAGGTCAATGGCACAGTCATAGGGTCTGTGTGGTGGCAGAGCAGTGGCTCTGTGCTTATTGAATGCCTCCTTAAGGTCGTGATATTCAGGTGGAACTTTACTCAGGTCAGGGTAAGTCTCTTGGACACCCTCTGACGAGGAAAGAGAACTAGCATGAAGTAACCTCTAAAAAAGTTAAATCTGGTCCTCTGGACATTCAAAAAAACCCAAAACAACAAAAAATGTAGAAACGTTTCGTCTCTCGTCCGAGAGACTTCTTCAGTCTGAGGTGCTGTTTTCAGCTCAGTCTCTTAAATAGCACCTTCTCAGAGTGGATCAACCAGTTTTGCTGCTGACAATCATGGATAGCATGAAGTAAGCATTTGGTAAGACAATCTTGACCCCAACCAAGCACTTCACCGGTGACCCAGTTAAGATGAGGATTGTGTGTACGCAGCCATGGAGACCCAAAGATCAGTGGTAACTCAGGTGTCTTAATAGCGAGAAACTTAATGGTTTCATGATGGTTGCCCCCTACCGTGACTTTGATGGGTTCTGTGGTGTGAGTTACCTTATGAAGGAGATGACCATCAATAGCTCGAACCTCTTGGGCACGTTCAACAGGAGTGAGCTTTATCTTGAGAGTGGAAGCCAAATCTAAATCAATAAAATCTGCATCGGCTCCTGAGTCCACAAAAATGGGGAGTTTGTGTTCCTGTCCATGAAGATGAAGAAGAGCCTGCAGTGACGTGAGTGAAGAGGGTCTTGCTCTGACTTGGTGGCTCAGTAGAAGCCTCTTCTCTCCTACTGAGCCTTGTCTTTTAACAGACACCCTCTTGCTTGGTGTCCCTCCTTACCACAATAGAAGCAGAGGTTGTCCTTAAGCCTTCTCTCACGTTCCCTTAATGAAAGCCTGGTCCTGCCAATCTGCATTGGTTCAGGTTCCTCAGGTTGTGATGGAGATACTGGAGCGACAGGGGAAGGATTAAAACCCCCCTCTCTGCGAGGTGACAAGTAGGCCCTTGATCGTTCACTCCTCCTTTCCTGAAGTCTGAGGTCAATCCGACTGGCAAGAACCTCCAGTTCCTCCAAGTCCTTTGGTGTGTCTCTGGTGGCGATTTGGTCCTTCACCTCCTCATTAAGACCTTGATAAAATGCATCACACAAAGCGTCATTGTTCCAGTTACTATCAGCAGCTGGCGTGTGAAAGTCAGTGATGTATTCTGGCACTCGTCTCCTTCCCTGTCTTAACTTCAGAAGACTCCTGGCTGCCTCTCGCTCAGGAACGACAGGATCAAAAATTCTGATCAACTCTTTAGAGAACTCTTTAAAAGAGTAACAGACATCAGAGTCTCTCTGCCATTCTGAAGTACCCCAAAGTTTAGCTTTGCCTGAGAGGAGTGAAATTACATATGCCACTTTGGCTCTTTCAGTGGGGTATGATGAAGGTTGTAGCTCAAACTGGATAAAACACTGAGTCAAAAAAGGATGGCATTGAGCAAGCTCACCTTTAAACACCTCGGGTGGGGACAGCTTGGGCTTATGCATAGGAGAAACATGACACTGAGCTACTGGAGCTCTCACAGAAGTAGATTGCTGAGGAGGAGAAGGATTAGACATGCCCTGCAGTAATGACATCATTTCTTGCATCTTCTCCTCTAGGTTACAGATTGAGCTTTCTACTTTAGAGCGCCAGTCATGTGTGGCAGCTGGGTCCATGATGGCCAGATTATACTGTAAAGAGTAAGTAAACTAAGGACCCAGAAATGCTACCAACACACAAAAATCATTTACAGGCTTTATTTTAAATGAAGACTGCAGCTCTGGACACTGGACCTCAGGGACTGATTTGCAGATCTGAAGCAGAGAGAGGCAGGTGAGTGACGGGGCAAGGCAGTCAATATTAGCTCAGAAAGATTAGACCAACCTGTCAAGGATTAGGACATCCCAGGAAGAGCACGGTCCAAGCAAATGGTCCAGATAGATGTTGAGGTCTTCACAGAACAAAGGGGCTAGAGAAATCGGCAGGCTGAGCAGAATCCAGAGGGCCAGGCAGGGGTCAAACCATAAGATCCGAGAGCAAGAACTTGTCAGGCAGAGGAGCAGGCAGAGCAAAGTAAAAAGCCAGGCAGGGGTCAAAACCTTGAGATCAGAGAGCAAACGTTGGCAGACAAGGATCAGGCATAAACAGGGGTTCAGAAAAGGCAGAAATGGGTCAGGTTCTTTAAAGAGCTTGGTTTGGCTTGGCTTGAAAAGGCTGGATCTCTTTGGCTGAAAGCTTCAGATAATCTGGCAC
>NC_056506.1:3892999-3897004 GCF_014905685.2 Nematolebias whitei | reverse complement strand
TCCTCAGGTCCCTGAGACCAGAGAGATGCAGGAAGTGTGTCTAACATCTGAGGAACATCTGAATGGTCAGTTTTTTCTCTGCCATGGTCTCTGGAGATCACCTCATGTTCTAGCTTACCTACATCATGAACAGCTAAGTCAATGCTATAACAGTCGGTTGATGACGAGTAAGCGAGCTGAGGTATTTGTGTTGGGACCCAATCAGTGGCAGAGACAGCAGCTTTCACCATTGGGCCCAAATCTTTAGCTTGATGTGTGGGAGCTAAAGCTAACGAGACGTGTGGGATCGCTTCAGACGACATCATGTACCACTCCAGTTGAGATGGTGTGAGGTTGACGTGAGAAGCTACGCCTTGTGGACCAACTATGAGTCGGTCTGATATTAATGGCCACTCAGTGTCCTGCAAGTGCTGAGCAAAATGCTCCCTGTAACAATCGTCAGAATCACGGTCATAAAAAAGAGTTACATGTAAAGGATCTAGAGGTGGGACATAGGGACGCAGAGCATCAAGCCATGGCTTCCACAACAAGTAAGCAGAGTAAAGTCCTGTGTGTTCAGGTGTCTCTGGGCGCATCAACGCCCAGTAAATGTCAGCTACTTCCTCATGTATCGGCTGTACCAAGCACTGTGATGACAAGGAGGAGGAAGAAGCAGAACAAGTCCAGGTCACACCACTTGGTAAGGTAACACGTAAACCAGTTTGTTCACACATTATTGTTGCACCAAGTTTCTTTAACAAGTCTCTTCCAAGCAGGTTGACAGGTACACGTGTGGACAAAACAAATGGATGTGTCACTGTTTGAAGTCCTGCTGTTACTACGAGAGGTTCAGTTAGAGACAGTTTTTGTTGCACCCCAGCGAAACCGATCACAGACACCGTGTCAGCACTGGCATGTTCATCAAATCCCTGCTCATTGAGGGTTGAATAAGTAGCTCCAGTGTCCACGAGGAATGATAGATCTTTATTCATGACCCTCATTTTCACCATAGGGTCTGCTCCTCCACCTATGGTGTGATTACTCTGTGGGGTGTGTCATTGCTGGTAGTATCCACCTGGTGGCGCCCAAGATGGATCCTGCTGGCCAGAGGTAGGTGCCGGTGGCGCCATCTGGTGGTTGGGAGCTGAGTAGTGATGTGCTCCTCCTCTTTGGGCGTTGGCCTGCTTGTGATAACAATCTCTTGCCCAATGACCCGGTCTGTGACAGTAACGGCAAACATCTGTTGCTCTGCCTCCCTGCGTGTAACCCCGACCGAAACCTCTGCCCCGAGACCCCCCTCTTTCTCCCCACTGCCCTCTTGACCGTCCCCGAGGGTATACAACAGGAAGCGGGGGTTGGGCAGTTACAGGACACTGATAAGCAGCATCAGAACACTGAAACACAGTGTCAGCTTGTACCATCTGTTTTGAATCTTTCTTAGTTTGAACTACATCCCTAGCCTGTTTCAATTGTAGCTTTAAGAGCTGTGTTTGCATATCTTTCAGTTCAGAGGAAGTTTTAGTCTCCTCATCAGCCACACATTGCAGATGATGAATAAGATGCCGTTCCCACTGAGCAGCATCTGCTGTGGGTAAATCAGGGTTAAGTTTCATTGCCTTACTGACTGCTGCGGGCACACCATCCAATATTGCTTGTCTAAAAAAATACTTTTGATTTTCCCCTTGAGCATGGCAGTAAGTTCTGTCATACCAATCTTGTTTACACACATCTAAATATGTAGTGGGGTTTTGACCAGGCTTCCAGGTGAACTTAGGAACCCCTGTACCTTCTGGAAGGGGATAAGCCTGTCTGAGAGCGGCGGCAAGTCTCTGATACTCCAACAACATGCAAGTTGAGTCAGGTATGTTACGATTCCAGCCTGCAGCCCTCTCTATCTCATCCATCCTTGTAGAAGTTACACACCTTCCCAATAGTGCCCTCATGTCTCCCACAGCTAAATTAATACCTTTAGTTAAGGAGTCCACTACGTTTAACCACTTACTTCCTCCTTCTGTGAGGGGAGGGAGTTTGTCTACTAACGCCTGCACATCACCTAACGCAAGAGGTTTATAACGTATCTGATTTCCTGCCTGCAGAAGAGGAAATGAACCAGTACTTAACAATGGATCCACGCTTTCAACAGGGTTAGAAGCGTGATCTGGTGGTGGAAGAGCTGCCGACAAATCAGAAGTAATTCGTATTGCTTGTGGCCAAAAAGGATTCTGTACATGTGTCTGAGACGGGGCAGGCAATTGGTGAGTACAGGTGAGCGGGTTTTGAGACAATCCTGCACGATTCCTCCAACCCTGCAAACCCACAAGCAGGCCCTCTCCATCATGAAAGCTGTCAGAGGGAGGTGCTGAGGATGCAAGGATTGAAGAAGTGTGCAAATCAGGGTGTCCTGAGGGATTAACAGACTGACTCCACCCATCCTTAATCACCCATTGCTGTGTGCTGTTTATATTCCCTTCACCCTCTGTGTGGAATGGTTTATTGAAGGACTGTGTCTTCTTTCCTGGTGCCGCAAATAGTTTTGCTTTAACTGGGTCTAATGACTCTCCCATCTGCTGCGAGGGGGTGTCATTAACCCCCTCCACTTGCAACGTTCCCTCTTGTAGGTGATATATGGGGTACATTCCTTTTGGAGGATGTTCTGACTGATTGCCGTTCCGGTTGTAAGGAGGGGGATCTGAACTACCCATTTCCTCCACCTTTTTCATAGGCTGTTCTACCAGCTGCGGTGTTCTCAACAAATGATATGAACCTTGTGCTACAAAAACCAATTTCAACCACTCTTTTCTTTCATAAATCACTTCTCTCATCAACTTTCTGTATTTATTCTTATGCAAGGCATTCGCTTCTCTCTTTTTCTTGTCAAATTTATCCTCATCACTCGAGCACTCTTTAATTTTATCCCACATCAAAGATATCACATCTTGTTTCTCTTCTGCATTATTTTCTATTTTTTGTAATTTTTGCACGAGAGCCTTTTTTAGCTTTTTATCATATTGCAGCAGCTCGAGAGCTTGTCTCACTATTTCTAATTGCTCTTTTACCGGTTTAAAACTTTCCTGCTCACATTTTTGTAACATTACACGCTGCACCTCTGTGTCCATTCTCACAAGAAATCCAACCACACAGCACACCTCTGTTTTATTGCCACTGGAAAATTCTGGAACTTTTTTATTTTTTCTTCTTCTTTTTGTACACATTCACACTGTGGTCTTATATTTGACAAAAACACAAACACAGAATAGACAAACAAAATACTGACCACATTATCAACTTACACGCAAGTCACAGACGCCAGAAATATTTCACAATGGTCACCCTTGAAATGTTGTTTTTTTTTTTTTTTTAAGACAAAATGTGTTGACTCCCTTTTAATATCCTAGAAGACAGCAATACTTGTGAACCCGTGACCTCTCTATTCCACCACAGGTCATAAATTATTTTATCATCAATTTACTTTTTAGTTCTGTTTTATTTTAATCTATTCGGTGCGTGCGTCGTATTTAATTAATTAATATCTCACCCAAGTCCCGTACTCACTTAATGAACTTCCAATTTTTAAGTAAGCTTAAATTAACACTGTTTTAAGTTAGACACCACCCTAACGAGTTTACAGTTCAACTCTGTCTCAGAGTTACAGAGGTAGCGGCGGATAAATGATTTTATCCTACAACCCCACCTCCTCTGGTCCAGAATCTCGTCAGATTCTGGTTGGCGCGACAATTGCGTGTTTTCCCTGGGACTGGTTTTATTTACTTTATCTTTATTCTTACAGTCGACATAAATTCTCTATTTAAAACTATTTATTTTTTGAGAGTCAACCACACTGAGCAACAATTTGCCTATTCGTAAGTCCAATTTACAGATTTCGTATTTAACAGGCTCTGCTTACCTCCTTCTGATGAATGACGCGTCTAGTTCAGTATGGAAGACTCCGCAGGATAATTATTTCTCACATCTCGGTGGGACCTGCATTTTTGTTGTGATTTTCTTATTTCTCCACCCGAGTTCTGT
>NC_056506.1:3887142-3892899 GCF_014905685.2 Nematolebias whitei | reverse complement strand
CCTCCCTTCAGCAAAGGAAGAACAAAGGCTGTTTTCCAAGTGTCTGGGATGGAGTTTTGTCTTATGGAGAGATTGAAGATGTGGGTCACAGGGACTGTGATGATATGAGCAGCCAGCCTTAAGAAATAAGGTGTGTTGTGATTTTCTTATTTCTCCACCCGAGTTCTGTAGTAACCGCTTCAATCCTGCAGATATCAGTCAAATCATTGCACATTAAATACGACAATGGCACCTTTAAGTTTATGAATATTTAATAAGTAAAGTAACACAGTAGTAATAATGTTGTCACAGATTCACAAGTATAAACAGTGGGTTAGTTAAATGCAGTCGTTATTTTATCATATTAAAATCTGGATGCATCCCTTAATCTGAAACAATACAACCTGCTTTTATCTTTTCTGCTCCAAACTGCTCCTGGCTGCTGCGTCCCTCTGCTTCATTCTGCTGCTGGCACACTCACACACACACACGAGGAGACGACTCTTCACTTCTCTTTGTCTCAGAGAAACAGGGGCGTTCCTTCACACAGAATAACTAACTTTTTAGCGCGCTTTGAGTCTGTCTGCGTTCTGATTGGTCAGTAGCAAAAGTGGTTTACATCGTGTTACATTATATAAACAGGAAATGAAGAGCCTCTTCAAAGTAAAACAGGAAATGGGTCAATTTCAAAATAAAATAAGAATTAGGAGTCAGATTCTAAAAGGAACAAATATTATTCCACAACAGGTGGAAGTTCATCTGGACCTGCAGATTTTTTAGGATCAAGATCTTTTAACAGTTTATTGACCTCACTGACTGAGAATGGAGAAAAAGAGAAGGTGTGATTAACTGAGGATTGACTTGTAGGAGGGATTTGATTTGTAGAAGTTTGGTTATTAAGTGAAGTGGCTGATTTTCCATTAGTGACTGTGTCAAATAAAGAACTAGAAGCAACAAAATGTTTGTTGAGACAGTTCAGGATCTCGTGCTTATTTGACACAGGAACAGAGTTAACGAGAAGTTATGATGGGAGGTCAGATGATTGGGGAGTGCCTGAGAGAGATTTGATGGTTTTCCAGAATCTGTTGGGGTCATTTAGATTTTTGGAGGTCTGAGATAAGAAATAATTGCGTTTTGCTGCTTTGATGACAGTTGTGCATTTATTCCTCATCTGTCGAAAACTCAACCAATCAGTGTCTGAGTCAGATTTTCTCGCTGTGGCTCAAAGATGATCTCTCCTGTGCAGGAGGTCAGCTAGCTCTGGAGTAATGCAGGTTAACACAAGGTTAACAGTACAATAAAATATTCAGGATGAGAAGAACTGATTAGACTCACTAAAATAATGAACAAACAAACAAGAAATATTAAAGCATTCAATAAGGGTACAACATAAAGGACCAAAAAGTGAAAAAGTAAGTACAATATTTACAAGGTCCTAAAGAAAAAATAGTAAACAACAACATGGTAGAATATAACTGTGCAAGTGGAATGAATTTGTATGAACAAGTATTTCAAGGACCAGTTGCTCCTCACAGTTCCAGGAACTCGTCTTAAGCGCAGAGGTGACAGGGCCTTCTCTGTAGCAGGACCAAGACTCTGGAACGGGTTACCTCTGCTTGTCAGACAGCCCCCCCCCCCCCCCCCACCTCAGTTTTCAAGTCCCGTTTAAAAACTCAGTACTATTTGGTGGCATTCAACACCAGATGATCTGTGTTTTGAACCTGTATGCTCCACACTGGTTTGTCGTCATTATCTGCATCGTTTTTATGTCTATATTCTGATTTACCTCATTTTGTATTTTGCTTTGTGTGTTACCTGTTGTTTTTTCTGTACAGCACTTTGGTTGGCCTTGTCGCTGTTGTAAGTGCTCTATAAATAAAGTGGTATGGTAAGGTAGTAATATAATTCAATTCATTTCAAAAATACTTTATTAATCCCAAAGGGAAACTATTTTGTTGTTCTAACTCGTTATCCTCATTTCATTAAGAGATGTTATAGATGCTGATGGCTGTAGACAGGAAGGATCTCTTGTAAAGGTCCATCCAACAGTGGATGCTAAGAAACTGGCTGCAGATGCCGTCCGATCCGTTCACCCAGACTCGGCTGACCTCTCAGTTCCCCTGGACTGTAGGACCGCTCGAATGCTGGGTTGAACTCCTCCCAGAGCGATGGCCACTCCTCCCAGCAGTCTGCCGAGCTCTCATAGCTGCGGACAACCAATTGTAGGTGCAGAGGGACGATCCTGTCCTTCCGCTGTCGTGAGCCGTGTTTCCTGCTAGTTCCAGGATCTCAGTGGTCAGGCACTCGAGCACAGCTGGCAGGTAGATGAGAATGCATCCACAGATCATCCTTTTCAACTCATTTGAGAGTTGGGGCCATAGTTGAGATATTATTTGAGCTTTTGAGATGTTAATAGGCTGCTGTTGTTGTAGAAAACAGCCTTGTTGCCATGGTTACGCATCATAACAAATGTCCAAAACTTAAAAAGTTTCAGTAAAAATCCTTCCGGCTGCACAGAGTCAGAGTTTCTTTATTGTCATTCGCACCTCATGTGGTACATGTGGTGGAGCGAAATTATGTACACAGGGTCCCAGTTACATCCAACAATAAAATGTATAAGAAAAACAGTAAGAACATCTAAGATATGAACTAAGAAAAACATCAACTAAATATACACTAAGCACTCATAACATAAAAACATTGAACATCAGCACAAACATGAATATCACATTCCTCAAAGTTTAGACCCATTTGCAGGCAGGCAAGCGAGGCAGGAGTTTAAAGAAAAATAATTTATTTAAACAACAAAACCAAAAGCTGTCGGTGCAGCAAAACTTACTCTGGCAAAACAGGATCAAGAACAAGACTGAACAGGACATCAGAGTACACAGGCAGAGCAGATCATCAGGAGGACAAAAACAGACAGGACAGAGGAGGACTGAGATGTCTGTGAATACAGAACAATGACCGGAACAGGAGTGGAGGAGAGAAAAGCTTTTTATAAGACAGAGGGAGAGTGAGTAATGAGAGCACCTGGGCAGGTGGCTGATGAGGGACAGGTGTGAATGATAAAGACTGAGTGGAGAGGCAGACTGAGGAGTGAGTGGAAAATAACAGAATCAGATAAACAGAAAATCACACAAAGAGCAGAACAACAAAAGCACAAAAAGCAGAGTGGGGAACACAAACAAATACAAAGAAAACAGACAGGGACAGAGCCTGTCAATGAACATGAGTCTGTGTGAGCGGATGTGCACGCGTGAACACATCAACATTGAAACAGATCAGCAGCAACATGAAACAGATCAGCAGCAACATGATATGGTTTTTCACAGTGATTATTCTAGTTAGAGATTCATGAGTCTAACAGCCTCAGGGTAGAAGCTGTTCCTCAGTCTAGTGGTTCTACATGTAATGCTCCTCAACTTCCTTCCTGAGGGGAGTGGGGCAAAAAGTGTGTGTGCTGGGTGAGTGGGGTCCTTCATGATGCAGGTGGCCCTCTTCCTGCATCTGGAGGTGTAGATGTCTGTGATGGTGGGGAGGCTGATTCCAACAGATTTCTGTGCAGCCTTCACCACTCTCTGCAAAGCTTTTCTTTCTGCAGCTGTGCAGCCTCCATGCCACACGTTGATGCTGGAGCACAGGATGCTCTCCACTGCACACCTGTAGAAGGAGGTGAGGACTGAGCTTCCCAGACCAGCTCGCCTCAGCCGTCTGAGGAAGTAGAGTCTCTGATGAGCTTTCTTGATCAGGCTGGTGGTGTTGTTGCTCCAGCTGAGGTTGTCATTCATGTGTACACCCAAGTACTTGTAGCTGGAGACCACTTCCACCGCAGATCCTCTTATGTTCAGGGGGGTGTAGATGTTTTTGTTCCTTCTGAAGTCCACAATCATCTCCTTTGTCTTCTTCACATTGATGTGAAGGTTATTCTCTTTGCACCAGCTCTCCAGGTGTTCCACCTCCTGCCTGTAGATGGACTCATTATTGTTTGTAATGCATCCCACCACCGCTGTATCATCTGCAAACTTTACAATGTGACAGCCTGGATGGGTAGCTGCACAATCATACGTGAGCAGAGTAAACAGGAGGGGGCTCAACACACATCCCTGAGGAGAGCCAGTGCTGAGGGTTATGGTGGAGGAGGAGAGGTTGTGGATCCTCACTAACTGTGGTCTGTTTGTTAAGAAGTCTAGTACCCGGTTGCAAATGGAGGGCCTTAGTCCTAGTGTGGATCGTTTGTCCATTAGGGTTTGGGGGATCATGGTGTTGAAGGCGGATGTGAAGTCCCCAAAGAGCATACAGACGTAAGAGTTTTTCTGCTCCAGGTGGTTGAGCGCAGTGTGGACCACAGAGGAGATTGCATCCTCTGTTGATCGGTTCTCACGGTATGCATACTGATAAGGGTCCTCGTTGATGTTTGTTTTGATGTGAGTCATGACCAGTTTTTCGAAGCATTTAGCAACTATCGGGGTGAGGGCCACTGGCCGATAGTCATTCAGACCAGTCACTATAGAGCATTTTGGGAATGGGATGATGGTGGCAGTCTTCAGGCAGGTGGGAACTGTCTCCAGGGTAATTGAGGTGTTAAAGATGTCTGCCAGCACCTCACAGAGCTGATCAGCACATTCTCTCAACACTTTTCCAGGGATGTTGTCTGGGCCAGTTGCTTTGTGCAGATTAATCCTCCTGAAAGTACTCCTTACTTCTGCTGAGGTCACACTGAGATGCTCTTCATCCGGTGGTGAGGTGAGTCTGGTGCTGGGTGGTCTGTTCGGGTCTTCAAAGAGTGCATAGAACTTGTTGAGGGCATCAGGCAGAGATGGGCCTTTGGGGCATTGTTCGCTCCTTCCTTTATAATCTGTTATGCACTTAATGTCGTGATTGCTGGTTTTTTAGGTAGAACCCAAGGATGCAGGCAGGACTCAGTCGACTCGGTGGTAAAATAAGAAGACACTTTAATAACACAAAAATAAATGGCTGTCGAGGCAGCAAAACTTACACGTAGAAAATCACGAGGAGGCACTCAGGAAAACACTAGGGACTCAGGAGGATTACCAGGAGAATACAAGACGATGCCCAGACAAGGAATAACACTAAGATACAGACTTATATACAAACACTGATGAGGACAAAACACAAAACACCTGTCAGGCTCACAGGTGTGGGAAAAGGGAAATCACATGAGAGGAAAGAGAACAGAAACAGGACAGAGACACACCACTAGGGGCAATATCACCACATTACCCCCTCCTTAAAGGACGTCTCCAGACGTCCCAAAAACCCTGTCCCCAAAAACTTGGGTGGGAGGAGGGGGAAAAAACAGGACAGAGGGCACAAGGGAACACAAGAGGGAAACCAGGCACACAACACATAAAAGACAGAAAGAGTTCAGGCGGGCAGCCAGGAGGTTGCCCACCACGTCGAAGCCGGTCAGGCGGGCGGCCAGGAGGCTGTCCACCACGTTGAAGCAGGTCAGGCGGGCGGCCAGGAGGCTGTCCACCACGTCGAAGCCAGACTATATATGCTGTAGAGCACCCAAGTGGCGTTGACCCCTGAAGGTGAGACACGGACCCTTCTGTGGCAGGTTTCGGTCTGGTCTTGGAATCCTCTGCAGACCGGGGACCATCAGGCTGAGGCGTGGAAACCTCAGGGGCTGCAGCAGTAGAACCAGAAACCGGAGACGAGACTGCAGCAGCAGGAGAACCAGGAACCAGAGACGAGACTGCAGCAGCAGGAGAACCAGGAACCAGAGACGAGACTGCAGCAGCAGGAGAACCA
>NC_056506.1:3886553-3887132 GCF_014905685.2 Nematolebias whitei | reverse complement strand
GAGACGAGACTGCAGCAGCAGGAGAACCAGGAACCGGAGACGAGACTGCAGCAGCAGGAGAACCAGGAACCGGAGACGAGACTGCAGCAGCAGGAGGTGATGGAGCAGGGCCCACTGGAGGCTTGGGACCCACTGGAGGCTTGGGACCCACTGGAGGCTTGGGACCCACTGGAGGCTTGGGGCCCATTAGAGGCTTGGGGCCCACTAGAGGCTTGGGACCCACTAGAGGCTTGGGACCCACTAGAGGCTTGGGACCCACTAGAGGCTTGGGACCCACTAGAGGCTTGGGACCCACTAGAGGCTTGGGGCCCACTAGAGGCTTGGGACCCACTAGAGGCTTGGGACCCACTGGAGGCTTGGGACCCACTGGAGGCTTGGGACCCACTGGAGGCTTGGGACGATACGAGGTGTCAGGACCCACCATTATAGAGATCCCAAAAGATAGGGTGTCAGAACCAGTCCCCACTGAAGCACTGGAGAATTGGGCTTTGGGACCAGCCCCCACCGAAACATAGGAAGGAGGTGGGGCGTCGGGTCCTACCCCCACTGAAGCACTGGAGGATTGGGCTTTGGGACCAG
>NC_056506.1:3867594-3886543 GCF_014905685.2 Nematolebias whitei | reverse complement strand
GGGTCCTACCCCCACTGAAGCACTGGAGGATTGGGCTTTGGGACCAGCCCCCACTGAAACATAGGAAGGAGGTGGGGCGTCGGGTCCTACCCCCGCTGAAGCACTGGAGGATGTGTGAGAGGCGACCTCCTGGACCCTCTCTGAGACACAAGGAGCAGGAGGTTCGTGTGGGTTCTGCTGTGGCACAGTATGGCTGGAGAGAGAATGGTGTTTAAACTGTTCTTTGAAAGTCCTTATGTTAATGAGTAATTGATGGAACTCTGGGATCTGTGTTATTGCAGGCTGAGACAGTAATAATTCTTCAGCTAGGGAATAAAAAGTGTTTTGATAGTTCGGGTTCAGTTTAGTGGAAGAAAGCAGATTTTGTAGTGTATCATTTAAAGCAATAGATTCAGGAGATGACTTATCTGAGAAGGATGACTGGTCCTGAAGGGATTTAACAGAGGACTCGGGAAGAAGCTGAATGGGCTTTCCTTTCAGTTGGCCCCCCTTCGTCTGCTCCACTGACGAGCGGGGGATTGCCTGCTCCTCCCCCTTTGAAATTCTCCCCAGTGCTTTAGGCTGCGCGGCGGGAGAGCAGGTTAAAGGCTGGAGCTGGAGATCGGTGGTTCTGACCCATCTTTGCCGCTTATTCCTCCTGCGGTGAGGGCGTGAGCTGAGGACAGGAGCGCACCAGAGTTCATCCTCCAGCTCAGCATCGTCCTCCGAAGACCACAGCAGGTGCGGCGAGCAGGGTGGCAGGGTGGAGGAAGAAGCTGGTTTAAAAGCCAGGCGGCTCCCCTGGAGCTGAGACCTCATTTCCTCTTCCTCCACCAGAAGAGGCGACGGCAGAATCTCAACCTCCGGGCTGCGGTGACCTTGTCTCTGGACGGGTTCGGTCCGGAACCCGCCCCATCTGATGACAGGCTCCTCCATCCGCGCCTGCTCCCACCAGGTCGTCCGAGCTGTTTCTTGGGCCCGGTATTCGGCCCAAGTCATCCGCCTGCTGGGTTCTCGTCCTGGTCTGGGCATACTGTCGTGATTGCTGGTTTTTTAGGTAGAACCCAAGGATGCAGGCAGGACTCCGTCGACTCGGTGGTAAAATAAGAAGACACTTTAATAACACAAAAATAAATGGCTGTCGAGGCAGCAAAACTTACACGTAGAAAATCACGAGGAGGCACTCAGGAAAACACTAGGGACTCAGGAGGATTACCAGGAGAATACAAGACGATGCCCAGACAAGGAATAACACTAAGACACAGACTTATATACAAACACTGATGAGGACAAAACACAAAACACCTGTCAGGCTCACAGGTGTGGGAAAAGGGAAATCACATGAGAGGAAAGAGAACAGAAACAGGACAGAGACACACCACTAGGGGCAATATCACCACACTTAATGCCCCTCCACATGCTCCGATGGTCTTGTGAGATGAATTGACCCTCGATCCTCTGTGCATATGTGGCCTTGGCCTTCTTAATACCAGCAACCAGCTCTTTTCTTGTCCTACTCAGCTCTTCTGAGTTTCCAGACCTGAAGGCAGTGTTCCTGGCTTCCAGCAGGGTGCGCACTTCTGCATTCAGCCAAGGTTTTCTGTTTGGGTAGCTTTGAACATTTCTGATAGTGGAGACGGTGTCAGTACATGTACTAATGTAACCCAGAACTGAGGATGTGTATTGGTCAAGATCAAGTGATTCTCCATTTTCAGCAGCTTCTCTGAAAACCTGCCAGTCTGTTCGGTCAAAACAATCTCTCAGTATGGGGCCACTGTCCTGGATCCAGCATTTAACTTTCTTTCAGCATCTGATACCAGAGGAAACAATCATCAAAAAAATATGATTTACATCCAGAAAAACCGGAATTAAAGTTTCCAAAAGCAAAATCTCAGAATGAAAGTAACAGAGCTGCTCCAACATGCAGCCACCTTGAGCGGCGCAAAAAAATGTAATTATAAGCTGAAATTCACATGCTGTATACTGCACATAACTAAAACTACACAGGATGTGTGACAGATTATTGCACAGGTAGTGAGATGAATTATGATGGTAAGGTAGAT
Source organism: Nematolebias whitei (assembly GCF_014905685.2). Taxonomy (NCBI): domain Eukaryota; kingdom Metazoa; phylum Chordata; class Actinopteri; order Cyprinodontiformes; family Rivulidae; genus Nematolebias; species Nematolebias whitei. The sequence goes on along the minus strand of NC_056506.1, from coordinate 3,884,501 downwards.
ACATGATACAGCCACACAATGCATTAGCAATAAAAATATTGGGTATCACAAGCTAATATTAGTCATATTAGTTGTCACAGATGTGGCTTGGTGCAAAGTTATTGCCAGTTGTTCATTGTTATTTATTGAGAGTTCAGTAATCTGACAGTTTGTAGATAACAGTTTTTGAGTCGCTGAGTCTTTTCATACGTGATGGCAGACTCTTGTTTCATCTACCTGAGAGTAGTAGATGGAAGAGTCCTTGTGCTGGGTGGGTGTGGTCCTTAATGATGCTGCTTTACGCAGACATCAGCTGTGGTAGATGTCCTGGATGGTGTGGAGACTGCTACCAGTGATGTCCTCTGCTGTTTGCACCACCCTCTGTAGTTCTTTCCAGCTCTGACCTGTGCAGTTCATGTACTACACTGTGATGCAGCCCATCAGCAGACTCTCCATGGTGCACCTATAAATGTTGGTGAGGATGCTGTTGTTCATACCAAACTTTACATTTCCTCGTAGGTGAAGCAATCTTACCATTCATGTATAATATTTGATAATGTTCTTATAGAAACAATTCCTGAATGTTGTTCATACTGTGTTAATGCTACCTGTTTGCCTCTTGACCCTACAACTGGGTAAGGTTACAGTAGACCTAGCTGATTACTGGAGTTTTAAGTAGGTATTTTAAGCTACTAATAAACATGATGAATGATGATCATATTGCTTTATGCTAGGCCATTGGTAAGGAGCGATTATTATTGTTTCATATTGACTAGTGATTTTTTTCCCTAAAATTTAACTTAGGCTACACTACGGTATGTTTCTTAGACTGTGGCTAGGATGTGTGAGAGAAGCGGAATGTGCTCTATTCACACAAGGAGAGCTGTTGGTCAGGCTACTTCTTTTTGTGCCATTAACTCTATAATAGTTATTGAAATCAAGTCTTACTTATGTAGGCAAAACTAAATGTTAAACAGCCTGTTAAAATCCGCCAGAATGCAGGAAATGGCATCTACTTTATTCAAAATTTCCAAAAAAAAAAGCTTCAGACGCCAATGGTCACCACATTGTTCAAGCCAAGAGCCATTGTCAGCACTGGGGGCTAAAGCACCCCTAAAGGGCATATTCTAGAATCCCCCCTGATAAAAGCTTATAATTACATGATTTTAATAACTGGTCATGATCTAAAGTGGGCCACTCTGAGGCTGAAACTCCAGGGCTGAAAATGAGTCCCACTCCGGCCCTGCTTAGGTACAAATTATCATAAGGACGGAGTGTACCCAGTAAAGAACGGACTGAAGGACAACAGACTCAAGATCATAAATATAAGGGTGATTTATTTTACAGTGATAATAAATAATAAACAGTCTTATATTCACAGGAGTGGAAACTGGAAAGCCCCATGAAGGGAAATGATTAGAGTCTTAATGGTAGGAGAATGGATGACATGATGGTCGGGAAATGATAATGTTCTTCTTACTGTAAATGACAGGGTAAATGACACAGGGTGGAGATGTAAAAAATCCAGATTCCAGTAGAGGTCGATGCACAGGTGTAGCGTGGAGGTCAAGGCAGGAGGGGTAGCAGTATGGCTGGAGTCCACGAGGAGAAACTTGAGCTCAGGTAGGTACAGATTAATCCACAGGTTTGCATGAAACGTCCAGGACTGGAGGCGCAGGAAAACCAAGGTCTGTCAGGAGCAAAGAAGACACACAGGTAAGTATTTCAAAAATATAACTAAACACTTGAAGGCCAGGAGCACAACTACCCTCAACAAGATATACTCTGGCACTGGACGAAGCACGTCTGTAGCCTCATATCGTCCTGGAGGTAATTAGGGAGATGGCCAGCAGAGCTCAAGAGTCTGTGGAGAGAACACACTGAAAACCCCTACACAAATAATCAAAACTCCTTCAAGCAATGTAGATTTCCATTTTACAGTAAAAGAACTGTGTGCTGTTAACTTACAATAAGAAAGAAGTTAACAGTCTCTGAAACTGTCTGAAGAAAATCTAATTCTGTACTGCAGCTCAGACACTTTGTGCTCTGAGACTCCACCATGTCAGGTCCAATTCAGCTAACAATGAAGTCTCTGACTTATTCATGCTCTAACTGTCCTCTTCTCATACCCCGAGGTCCAGTTTTCTCTGTACTTCATCGTACCACTGCAACATTACACACGTGTGTGGGTGTGTGTGTGTTAGCATGGGAAAATAACTAATAATACCTCATCTGCACCTCATCCCCTTTAAGCATAAGCACACAAAGCATAGTGCATACTGGGATCATACAGTGTGTGACATAGGACAACCAAATCAAAAATATCAAAAGGTCATTTGACAAATTAGTTTGAGAAAAATTACCTGGTTTAAAAAAAGACTAAAGTTGCAGAAACATCAACATTTGATTTCTAGCAAGTGACGACTGCGACAGCTTGACTAAAAAATCTACTTCTGTCCTCTTGTTGCTTAATAACAAAGTGAAACATCCATTTGCTTCCTGTCTCCAGTTCCTCCTGGGCGATCGCATGATGTTACCAGACCAGAGAAAATATGTAATCCCTCCAGAGAGTTCTGGCCAGCCCCAGGTTCTCCTCCCAGTGGGACGTGCCTGGAAAAATTCCAGAGGGAGGTGTCTGAGGGGCCATTTACACGGCGCGTATTTTGAGTGCATCCGCAACTTCCTCTCTGCGGTTCTGCTGATCATCTACACGACACCAGTGGCCCCCCCTCTTTGAATCCAGAGGTTTCTGAACCCACCTTCCAGAGTGGAGGTTTTTCACTGACCCCCCGCAGATAATGTAAACATCTCCCGCTGAGGCTTTGTGTTAAATCACATGCGCACATGCACGCACGGACAGACGCTATTTTTCTATCAACATGGCGGCGGATACACTGCTTTCTGTACTACGACTGATGGAATATATTTATAATCTCGTAGTTAATCTACGTCAGATTCCAGGTGCTGTGACCGACATCTGTGTTGAAAGAGACACAATCTTATCCAGTTCTAATATCACTGTTTATAGAACGTGGCACGCACACACATCACCCTGCACTAAAACATCTAAATGTGCTAAATAATAACAGTTTAATAATAATAAACAGTATTTATGTTTGTGTGCGAGATATAATGAAGCTCTGAGCGAAATGAAGCTATCTGGACATTATGTAATTCAAATTGAAAATGATGCTAAACATATTGCGTGTTACTAAAGTTGAAAATGAAGACATCATGTTTAATTTTTATTTATTTATTCAACACCACAAACTGTATGTCACACAAACACTGAAAATTAAACTGAACACACTATTAAAACACGTTAACTGAACTGTAAACTACGTTAATGAACTGGACTCTACTCTGTTTCCAACCTGGAATCTGGTCCCACGTTGTTCATCTGGCTCGTTCAGGCTGTCACTCCTTTGATTAATGCAGCTTAAAACATTGAATGGATTGAATAAAAGAACTGAGGGGAATTTTAAATAAATAGTTCATCCAACATCTCTCTTCAACGTCCTCCTCCAGTGCACCTGGGCCGAGCCTCGTACAGAACCGGTCCGCCTGGTGGAGGACAGCTTCTTCTTCTTTCAGGAAAAAATAAAAACTCAGCTGGTTGTTGTGTGATCAAAGTAAACACAAGCTAACATTATTAAGAACGTTGATTTACCTGCAGTAAATCAGCTACTGATGATCACGGAGTAAAGTTCGACATCGTCGACTCGGTTCTGGTCCACTCAGCGACCGGTGTGGAGCTGTTAGATGAAGCGGTCCCGCTTGGAGTCAAATCTGTCGACTCTTATCTAAAATCCAGCTTTAACTTGTTAAATTGTTGTTAGCTGAGCTATTAGCCCAGAGGAAAACAACGTGCCGAGGCAGCACACATGCACATTAGGTGAAGGTACAAAATTCACAGCGCCATCTAATGACCTGGCATGGTAACTACAGCGGATTCAGTGGGGCAGGGGGATTCTTCCAGATGCGTGTAAACACAAAATGCGTCCGTGTCAACGCGGATCTTTTCCTCTAATTAACATACGAAAAAACCTATGTTTTCCCCCATTGTGTCCGAGTAAATAGGGCCTAAGAGGAATCACGTCACTTCCTCTTTTTGATGAGGAGGAGAAGCTTTGCTTCAAGCTCCTTCCAGAAGATGGAGTTCCATGCTTTCTCTCCAAGCCTGATCTGAGAAGGAAGCTCATAACTGCTGTTTGGAACCAGGATCTCATTATTTTATTCAACTCAAATTATCTCTCTGCTGTTATAATATAAGAAAACTTTATGCTGCTAACCAAATATCAGAACATGTTTCTACCTCATGTACCACCTACACATTTACTAATCAACATTTGTCTCTAGCCTTGTCTCTTAATTACTTGTTTAGATTATAATGTTTACATTAATTTATGTCTTTTTGTATTTATTACAAGTCTGTTTGCATTTATTGTACTGTTTCATTTCTGCACTGTGTGTTGTATTGTTTTGTCACATTATGTTCTGTGTTGCATCGTGATCCTGGAGGAATGCTGTGTGTTTCAATATGTTCTTGTACGTAGCTGAAATGAAAATAAAACCTCTGACTCTGAGTAAGGTGCAAAAAATGTCAAACTTGAGCAGATTGCAAAAACATGCAAGAAGTCACAAACAGTACACCAGTAGTTGTATGTATTTAGGTTGTGTGTGTCAGAGTCCATCATGACTGTGTCATAGTCTATCATGAGTGTATGTGTGTGCATCAGAGTTCATCATGTATGTGTCGGTCCATCACGAATGTGTGTGTGTCAGAGCCCATTGTGTGTGTGTGTGTGTGTGTGTGTGTCCTTGTTTATGCTACTTTGTGAGGCCCATTTTTCCAACTTATACTGCATTGTGGGGACCAACTGCTCCTTATGGGGCCCAAAGCCCGGGCCCCATAAGAAGAAGTCCCGTTGGTGGGTAGGGGCTAGGTTTAGGACTAAGGTGTGAATTGAGGATGTGCTAGGTTTAGGGTTAGGTATGTACTGGTAATGGTTAGGTTATGGATAAAGGTCATGGTTAGGCTATAGAAATTAATGAAAAATGAATGGAAGTCAATGCAAAGGCCCCATAAAGATAGCAAAACAAACCTGTGTGTGTGTGTGTGTGTGTGTGTGTCAGATTCCATTTTGTGTGTTTGTATGCCAGGGTCTATCATGTATGTGTAGTGAACTAGGCCTCCGACAACAATCTGTCTCTGAAGACCTTCAGGGGACAGGAACTGTTATTTCATTGATTTGAATCCAGAAATACAAATTATCTTATCAAGAGACTATTTAATTGTAACCCGAAAAGAACACTCTTTTTTTTTACATTATCATTACTATTTTACAATATCTTGATAATCAAAAAGTTTGTTTAGTTCATACCATTTCTAAATGTTAAAGTGAACCACTCATTTAAATCAACTGTGAAACAGTATTAATGATTTTTAAACCTCATTAGATATTTGATCATACAGTTAAATGCCTATTTACGAAGTAAGTGTGCATTTAGTCTTCTGTCTGAATGAGGAGTAGTAGTGGATGTCGGTCGAAAGTCAGAGAAAAACAGAGACAAGTTATGAGGACGAAGTGTTTTGTTTTTTAAAACTCGCAGACAGTAAATAACTTCTGCTGGCACCTGCTTTGTCTCACCTCTTTAAAAACATTTCTCCGTCTGTACTAACCGTTCTTAAACATTCCTACATCCTCTCTTGACTTCTAGTGACCCTCTGACATCACTAGAACCACACCCCTGCTGGTTGTTTCAACCAATCAGGAAGTACCACGTAACAGGAAGTGGATACCCCTTTAAAAAGCAACACTTCTTGGAACTATTGAGTCTTGGAGTCTTCTGAACCCTGGAACTCAGTCTTCTTCGAAGTCTTTTCCGTCTTGCTGGAACTTTCAGTCAGAGATGAGACTCAACTAAGTAGCGGATGGATTTGACCATGTGCCAAAGGTCTCTCCAGTCCAGCGTAGTCACAGCCTGCCTCGGCTGTGACTCAACCCGAGCAGTACATGCTCTCAACTTCGAAGGAAGCTTATTCTGTTGATCGAAGCATATGGAAATACTTCTAAAGATTCTCAGCCACCCTGACCGGAGACGCTGAAAAGGGAGCGTGAGCTGGACCTCTGTACCAGAGCTGATTTATCTTCTGCAAAGGTAACAAGTCGTTGGACGCCCTGAGTGTACCGCGGGCTGAACTGGTGTCGAAAGAAGGGTGCCATTCCGGGTCAACACATCTATTATCATCTATCTAAACCTCCTCTTTAAATCTTTAAACTTCTATTCTCCTTCTTTTTAAACTTCTGTTCACCAGTAAATCAAACTAGATGCCTTCAGAGATGAATCAGTCTCAATCAGTAATGTTCTGTTGTCTTGTTAGTAAATCGTGCCAAGTTTATTAATCAGAAACAGATCAGCAAATCAATGTGTACAATGTTTTGATGTTAAATTCTGATTCTGTTAAATAAATGACCGCATTTATTCTGATGGGTCAAAGAAAAAATGGCATCTCATGTCACTGATTAAACATCCACGCCACAAGTTATCTTGGTCACATGGCAGAAATTTAACTCGAAAAAGAAAGAATTTGTTGTAATTAAACAATTAATATTCTTTGTGCTTGAACTAGCTTTAAGGATAATTAATTAGTAGTGAAGTTAACCCTTAGCTCACTACATATGTGTGTGCCAGAATCCATTTTGTGTGTGTTTGTGTGTCAAGAGTCCACAGTAGAGCAGGCTGATGGCTTGTGGAACTAAGCTGTTACACAGTCTGGTTATGTTGGTCCGAATGCTGCGGTACCTTCTCCAAAACTTGCATTGAGGGACCAACTGACCAAATCCATTGCAGAATTACGATTCGGAAGATATGTAGAAGAGAACCTCTAAAGCAGTTTCACAGACAGGAAAGAGCAAAGCAAAGTGGAGAGGGAGAGGAAGGGAAAAGGTATCTGCCCTTGACTAGAGCAAGTGTTGAAGTGACAAGAGCAAGTGTTGAAGGGAAATGGAAATCAAAATTTGCTCGGCAGTTTTACAATCCGATGCAGTGCAATTCCCGAACCAGACAGTGATACAGCTGCTTCAGATGCTCTCAGTGATTCCTCTGTAGAAGGTAGTGAGGATGGAAGGTGGCAGATGAGCTTTCTTCAGTCCCCTCAGAAAGTAGATACACTGCTGAGCTTTCTTGGCGATGGTAGTGGAATTAAGGATACAGGTGAGATCTTCCGCCAGGTGAACACCAAGGAATGTGGTGCTCTTGACAATCTCCACAGAGGACCCATAAATGTTCTGTAGGGAGTAGTCCCTTGTTATTTTCCTAAAGTCAATGACCATCTCTTTGGTTTTGTCAACATTCAGAGACAGGTTGATGACTTTTCACCAGTCTGTTAGCCTTTGCACCATGTCTATATGCTGACTCATCATTATTACTGATAAGTCGCAACACAGTTGTGTCATCTGTAAACTTCACGATGGAATTCAAGCTGTGCATTGCTGTGCAGTAGTTAGGTCAGGTAGGTAGTCAAGTTAGTTAGGAGTAAGCAGAGTAAACAGTAGTGGGTTGAGCACACATCCATGGGAACTCCAGTGCACAGTGTGGTGGTGCTGGAGGTGTTCTTTCCAATTCAGACGGACTGAGGTCTCCCAGTCAGGAAGTCCAGAATCCAGTGGCAGAGAGAGGTAGTCAGGCCCAGCATGTCCAATTTTCCTATCAGATATTGAGGAATGATGGTGTTGAATGTTGAGTGCTGATGATTACAGTCAGGGTTGGGTTATAGATGAATGATAAATGGTAAATGGACTGTACTTATATAGTGCCTTTCTATCTTATCATGATACTCAAAGTGCTTTACACTACAAGCTGTGTCATGTTATTAAAATATTTATCCACTGTATGTTTTATGCATGTCTTAACTCGTAACTAACTCCGCCTAACCACGTCATTTCCTAAATAACATTTATACCACATCTTCCCTTTCTAGAATGAATGGGTAGACTACAATTGATTCAGCAGGACCTTAGGGTGTTATGCTGCTCCTATGGCTGGAAGGTCCGTTCCTATCTGAATCCTGAACCATTTACACACCAGCAGAAACAATCTGCAATTTAACCGTAGCTGGTAACAACATCTTACCAAAACATTACAAAACAATCCTGGACTATCTGTCTTGACTATAAACCCTGAGAATTGGACAGTTACATTCAAACAGTGTTAGGGGAGTGGTGGCACAGAGGTTAGAGAAGGTGGGCCTGTGATCGGAAGATTGCCGGTTCAAGCCCCGGTACCGACAACATAAAAAAAATGTGGGTGGAGTAGGTGAAGCACCCACACCTGCCCCCACCCTCATTCGCCCCTCTCTGGGTCCATGATCAAGGCCCTTAACCCCCATCTGCTCCCTAAACAGGTCTCTCTTGAAAATGAGTTCTCGTGGCTCAATGAGACTTCCTGGATAAATAAAGGGTAAATAAAAAAATAAAAAAACATAGCATGCTCAATTACTGTTACAAGCACTTCCATTTTCTTTTTCTTATGTTTTAATATAATTTCAGTGTCTGTAAAGTCTGATTAGTAAAGTTACAAGTTGTCTTTGTTTCAGGGTTTAACACCCCTCCAGCCCTTGTCTAACCGGTAATATGACTTCTGAGTATTACTCAAACAATACTAGGGTCAGGCCCTCTTAGGCTGGGTTTGAGAAAGATTTGACCAGGCACTAACAACCTTCATTTGCAGGACGCACCCCTATTTCACCTCAAAGCTCTTGTCAAGTAGCAGTGACCTCAAAGTTTACCATAAGGTATCCTGCATTATGGCTGCTCTTCCTCTATTTGATGTTTTGCAATTGGTACAAAACTGGTAATTTTCCTACGCCAGGACAATTTGGCCATATGGGGATGTTGTTCAAAAATCTAACTAAGTAACTGTTAAAACCTCCCAAAATCTCAGAACCAAGCACACTTCCTGAGTAAGTTCAGCAAAGAGCATGCTGTGCTGTCCCTAAGAAAAAGCACATAATGCAACTTGTAATTTTTAAATCGGGTAAAATGGTTAAAAAAGGCTGGTTCCTACCACATATCCCATGATTGGATTGGTTTTCCAGGAAAAAGGAGAATAATTCCTACATCTTTTGTTGAAAACGGTCATCAAATGTAATTAATTCCAATCAGAGACTTGTTCAGAGTTATCTGGGTCAGTCCTCTTTTAGGGTGATCATGTGCTGCTGAGCGGTTCTTCATTGCTTTAAGTTTCCATCTTTTGTTGTTTGTTCAGCTCTTCTGCAGCCAAAATCTTCCCTCTTCAATCTTCAGATCTGATCCAAGTCTTCAGAGCTTGACAACCGTGTTCCATCTCTACCCAAAATGACTGACCAACTTTCATCTGCTATCTTGTCTTTTTAAACTCATCTCTTGTCTCTGATTGGCTTGTTTCTGATCTAACATCCATTTTGTAAACTTGTCAACCATTTTGAAGATTTTTCAATAGTTCAAAAGTTTGTCTTTTTTTTTTCTAGCATGTGGTTTTTATGCAACCGCTCAGCTGTCTAAACAGTGTACTTCCACTTCTGTTGTAAGCTCGTGACAGGTGCTTTGCCTAACATGCTCATATTGCTTCAAGTGACACTGCTTCTCAACTTTGAACTTTGCTCTTCTAATCTTAAACGAGAAAAACGTACTAATAGAGAGGTTTAAAAACCCTTCTTCTAAAATCACTTTACTGAACAATTAAAAGTGAAATCCAGATCAAACTTACAATCACTTAATGAATACTTCTTTGATCACAAAATAGATTATAAAGGAACTTTTTATTACAAAAAAATTATAATAACATTTGATTGTTTCAGCACCTTGACAGACAGACACAAAAATCTTTATTTTAATCAGCACACCCAAAAAACTTATATTATTGATCATTCATTCATTAAGATTGCTTTATTTCAAATGTCCACCTCGACCAGACATGTGCAGTCAGACCTCAACACCTCTTTTTATCCACCTAACTTGACACCCCCTCCTTGAGGTCAGACGCTGCCCATGTATGGCCCTCACTCTGTCATCCATTTCTCTTCTTCTGTGTGGGGAAAGAGAACGTGGTCAGCCTCCCTGACACGACTTCCCTCTGTGGCCTCAGGGCCGGTCACTCGATATCAGCAGGGCATTGGGCTTCGTCCTTTCTGTTGTAACAGTGTCATTCATCCACCACAGTTACATTCTCCATATCAACTTTATATTGGTACCAAATAATTATCAGCATAACTAAGTTTATCAACACTACAAAACCCCGCTTCAGGGTCTGTAGAACGATACCGTGTCTTCTATCTTGATTGGAAAACATAGAATTAGAAATCAGGCCGTAACAATAATAATCCCCCTATTGATTGACGCTTGACAGCCAAAGAGAGACAGTCTAATTTAAAAAAAATAATTCAAAATTGTAATCCAGGGCTCCGTTGAGCACTCAAAAATGAAAATTATTAATTCATATGCCCCGATACGTGAAAATGAAAAATATTAATTCCATACACCCCAATGGGTAAAAGGGAAAAATATTAATCCAACACGTCCTGATGGACAAAAGTGAAAAACCAAAAATAGAACTTAAAATAAGGACATTATAGCTTGATTAAAAAGGGGAAGTCCTTTCAGAGTGCTATAATAATGACTTGGGTTACATACTTTAGGATGGCATACAGAAATACAAAACTTAAAACTGTGGTGTGACGTTGCACGTTCGTGGTGAGACGTATTGTGTCACTTCTTAAGCACTTTGGTAACAGTTTCTGTTTTAAATGTGCTCTATAAATAAATCTGACTTGACTTGACTTCCTGTTTGTCTGTTGTAGCTAGAGTGAATTGTTTGCTCGAGTCCTCTCTGTTTTCTGGATTTATCTGTCTTTTGCACAGTTTTTCATTCTAGTTCACAAACACACTTAGTACAGTTGTTTTTCTACTGTTGGGTAGTGCTTAAAACACCTCTTATCTTTCAACACTTTTCGGTTTTTATTGGTGTATTTAGCTCTGCTAGCTCCTGCTAGCGTTAGCTTAGCATGGCTGCTGCTTCTCTCTCTGCTTCCTCTGTTTTCTCTTGCTCCGTGTGTCAGATGTTTAGTTACTCTGCCTCCTTTAGTAGTAATGATACATGTAACAAATGTAGTCTTATGGTAGCTTTGGAGGAGAGGCTGTCTGAACTGGAAGCTCGGCTCCACGCTGTAGAAAAACCAGTAACTAGCCAGGTCCCCTTATGCCCCTTTTCCACTGTCACAGTGCGGATCAGATCAGTTCGGGTTGGTTCAGATCGGCTCGGGTCTGTTGCGTTTCCATGTACATTTCTGGACCAGCTCTGTAGGCGGGGACTAGAATCCAACTCGCCTTACCACCTGGTGGCAGTAGTGCTCCCTTAAGCTACTTACTAGCCACCACTAAACGTATTAGAAGAAGAACACCCTGAAGACTTTGTCACAGATGTTGTGGAAGAGACGTCATGCTCTGATGGAGTACCTCATGAGCTGTAACTTTTAAACCTGATTCATAATCCTACCTTACTGCCTTCCCTGCCTGCTTTAAACCCATGTGTTTTACATTTTAGGATAGATTTTTTACAATAAAGATGTATTAAAAATATATTCACTTTTATTATTTACAGATATGCACAAGGTTCATGTTCAAATTACAAAACATCACACTGTGCTGTAATCTTTGAAACTGCTTTTACAATAAACTACAGACTTGAAAACAATTAGGTTAAATTTTGTCCTTGAATTTTAAAGATTTGTCTTTCATTAAATTTAAAAACATAAATTTATTACTTATTAATCTAAAAAAAAGTTAAGTCTGGTCCTCTGGACATTCAAAAAACAAAACAAACAAAAAACATTTAGTTTATTTATTATAAACTGTATTGTTTGTTTTGTGAATGTCCAGAGGACCAGACTTAACTTTTTAGATTTTTCTACCTGGATTATTGAGCAGCATCAGGATATTAATTAATAAATAGTCAGTTGGTTTGTGAACACCATGTGGTCCTAGAAGAGTTGAAGAGGAGGCTGTTGATGTCTGTGCCTCCCTGGTGAAGATGCTGCTCCCACAACCCTGAAGCAGAAGATGATGGATGGATGGATGGATGGACGGGTGGATGGATGGATGGATGGACGGATGGATGGTGAAGGAGGACACCATCAAACACAGCAGGAGTGGTCAGTTCAGGTGAACTCCTGCCTGTTTGCTTCAGATCAGCTGTTCAAATCTCTGCAGGTTCAAATAAAAGGTGCACCAGGACTTTCAGCTCAATCTCTCGGGCCACAGTTGTACGGACGATAAACGATAACTGCTAAAAGATAACTGATGACTGATAATTGATAACTGTCTTTTCTGAATTTTTGACTGTTTTTGTCTCACTTCATCCTAGAACAAAAAATTTATAACATAATACCAGTTGAGCAGATTCTGGTAATCTTTTCTTAGGATTCATTAAAGATCAAATGCAATTGGAAATTCAAAGTTTGTTTTCTCAGTCATCCAGGTATATAACAACAAAAAAGGTTGAATCATGTCATCTGGACTTCGTTTTTTTTTTGTTTTTTTAACAAAAAAAACGAAGTCCAGATGACATGATTCAACCTTTTTTGTTGTTATATACCTGGATGACTGAGAAAACAAACTTTGTGTTTTTGAAACCATTAGTGAAAAGGCCAGACCTCAGGGGTATCTGAGGCAGGCTTGGAACACAAGAGTCAGGGTGGCTTCTGGGTAATACCAGATGGCTAGGCCTCAGACTGACGAAGCCTCTTGGATGAGGGGCGAAACGTTTCTTTTTAACAAAAAAAAACGAAGTCCAGATGACATGATTCAACCTTTTTTGTTGCAATTGGAAATTCTTCTCAACTTCCAGTATGAATTTAAACAAACACTATATGAATGTAACATTGTAAAATTTGTTTAGGAAATTTAATGTTCAAGGACACCGCTTAAGAAAAAAATTGTTTAATAGGAAAAGTAAGAAGTGAAAAATGTATAAAAATAAAAACTACTGCGTCCAACTAATGATTGTGTATCTGTGTGTCCCTTGTCTCACGGGCTTCATCCAGAAGAAGACACAAGTGTTGTTCCTGCTGTGTCCGCTTCAGTTCTTCATGTTCATTCAGTGATGGAATAAGACTTTTCTTTACTGGACTCTTTTCTCTTTCTCTTCACTAGAAAGAAGAAAAAGGTGGTTAATTCAAGCTACATACTGTTTTTGAATAAATGCAGAAAACAAAGAAAGGTGCTGCTAACAGCTCTAATAGATATATTAATAATAATAAACTGATCAAATAAGAAAATGAAAAATAAATTGATTTAAAAATAATGAAAACAATATAATAATAATAATGGATACATGAATCAGAAATTATTATACAGATGCAGATATTCTTTATTGTCATTCGCACCACATGTGGTACATGTGGTGGATCAAAATTATGTTCACAGGGTCCCAGTTACATCCAACAATAAAATGTAAAAGAAAAACAGTAATAAGATCTAAGATATGAACTAAGAAAAACATCAACTAAAAATATGCTAAGCTCTAATAGCATAAAAACTATAAACACAATACGCGAACAGCAGCACGGACATGAGTCTGTGTGAACAGACGAGCACGAATGAACACAGCAACATGAAACTGATCAGCAGCAACATGAAACAGATCAGCAGCAACATGAAACTGATCAGCAGCAACATGAAACTGATCAGCAGCAACATGATGTGATTCTTCACAGTGTTATATATTCATGAGGCTGCACAAACTCAAGTTCATGTTGCTGTTTGACATATTGTTTTGATTGTTTACTGCTATTAGTGCTTAGTGTTTTATTAGTAGATGTTTTTTAGTTGACAGACAACAAAGTGACTGCAGCTTACATAAACCGGCAGGGGGCGTGCGCTCAGCCCAACTTTTATGCATTGTGAGACAGCTGCTGTGTTGGGCCCACAAAAACCTGCTCTCTATCAGAGCAGTGTAAATTCCCGGTGTCCTGAACAGAGAGGTGGACATAATGTCCAGGGGCGATACGCGCCATGGGGACTGGAGTCTCCATCTCGAGCTGATTTCTCTGATTTGGAGCAGGTTTGGCAAAGCAGCAGTGGATTTGTTTGCCACACGGGAGAACGCCCAGTGTCAATTATGGTTCTCACTGAGCCCACGAGACGACCCACCGTTAGGAGTGGACGCTTTTGCCCACAGCCTGTGGCCAAAAATGCTCTTTCACACGTTTCCTCCAGTCACTCTAATATCACGGTTTCTGAACCGAGTCTGGGAGGAAGAACTGTCAGCCATTCTTGTAGCCCCCGAGCGCGTGAGCGCCCTGTGGTTCCCAAACCTGCAGCGTCTGTTATCAGGTCAACCGTGGAAACTGCCATGGAGGGATGACGCTCTCCTCTAGGCGGGAAGAGCGATCAGGAGTCACCCAGAAATAGGCCAGCACCTTTGGGTCTGGCCGCTGAGCGGATCCACTTAGAGAAGATGGGCTTCTCTCAGGAAGTGGTGCGCACAATCTAAGACTCACGAGCCGCTTCCACCACAGCATTGTACACATCAAAGTGGACAGCTTTTCAGCCTTTATGCCCAAAATGATCACAAGTTCATTTAAATCGAGAATGATAACAATGGAGGGGTTTTATCCTCCCCCTCACAAATCAGAAGAAGAAGCATCTTTTCATCTCCTCTGTCCTGTGCATGCGCTGGCATGTTACATAACATGCACGGCTCCTCAGCGGCAGACTCAGCATCTGTTTGTGCATTATAGGGATGCCTCTGCAGGTCGCCCGTTATCCATTCAGCGTCTTTCACACTGGCTGTGTGATGCCATTTCTGAGGCTTACAGAGCATCAGGATTGGAGTCTCCAGAGACTCTCAGAGCTCATTCCGCCAGAGGAATTGCATATTCGACAGCTTTGCATAGTGGTATGACAGTGGAGGACATTTGTATGGCGGCCACTTGGACATCGCCTTGTTCATTTATCCGTTTCTATCTGCGTGATGTTTCGGCCTTTTCCATGGCCCATTCTGTTCTTAGTGTTTTAACAGAATGAATCTTACTGTTTTTATGGAATTTTGCTTTAAAGTCACATCTGACTGCATGCAATTACAGTGTGAGATATTTATTATCAGTCACAAGTTTGTGACTGCTGTTTTTCTGTTGTTACTAATCAGTTCATGACTACTGTGACCAATCAGTTAATTTGATTATTAATCAGTTCATTTGTTATTAATCAGTTCATATTGAAGAGCTGTTGATCTGCTCTGCTCAATGTTACACGGTTACAATTGTAACCTCTGTTCTTTCCCACTCTCGACAGCAGGACTGCTTTCAGCCTTGCCCTTTTTTCCTCTGTCGAAAACTTTTTCTCTCCAGGGAGCTTCTGTGCATGGAACGCGTAATTACGCAGCGTGCTTCTGTGTATGGTGCGCGTAATTACACGCAGCGTAATTACGCACACAGAAGCCTGAGTGATAGAATGTTTTTGGTGCAAGCGGGTGATTCATATTGTGTCTGAATGGACCCAGTGAGGCATAGACTACATCCTGCTGCGCCTTTAACCCACTAGCGACAGCCTTAAAGGGCGAAGCCTATACAAAATAGATACATACATTGTATCTGTAATACATTGGTTACGTACTGTTACCCCACATTCTGTGAGTATAGGCGTAGCCCTTCAAGCTCTGGGCCTCACTGGTTCCTAAATGGCTGAAGAAAAAAAGCTATTTGGGAGCCGATTACCCAGTCTCACTGTAATTTATACGGACCAAGTTTGAGGCCCACACAGCACTTGGGCGTGGCCTAAAGTTTTCAGTGCTGTGCGCGACAGGATAAAACCCACTAGCGACAGCCTTAAAGAGCTATGCCTATACTCGTAGAATCTGGGGTTACAGTACGTAACCGAACTTTCCACCATCTTCCTGAAGTATCAAAAGTATGTTAAATTTGATTTAAACATTAATTCTACAATGCAATGGTTTAGTATTGATAGTATCGATATTTTAGTATCGATCTGCACATCACTACTGGATTATTGAGCATAGACTTTGGCGTTCTAAACCAGCTTGACGTGACTGTCGATGAAGGAGAGGACGGGCACCGGACGAGAGGGAGTGCCCCAGGGACCATCTTAGCACCAACATAACTGTTTTATTTTGGGGGGTTTTTCACTTTGGAGTAAGCTATTGGGGGAGAAGAAGTTTTGTTTGGTGTTTCTTCAGACTGATGAAGCCTTCTGGATGGAAGGCGAAACGTCTCAGCACAAAACAAATAAATAAATAAACCACTGAAAATTGTTGGATTTTGTATCTGGATTATTGAGCATAGAATTTGGTGTTAGGTTAATTGGTGACTAAATTGTCCCTAGGTGTGAGTGAGAGAGTGAGGGCTGTTTGTCTCGTTTGTCTCTATGCGGCCCTGTGATGGATTTGAGTCCTGTCCAGGGTGTCCCCTACCTCTCGCACAGTGATGGCTGCACATGGGCAACAGTGACTCCCACAACCCCCCAAAAAAAGAAGAAGCAGGTAAAAGATAATGGATGGAAGGATGGATGTGTCCTCTGTTATTTTCTGTTGTTCTATATGCTCAGCTAAATTATAAGAGGCCACTACCTCAATATACTCCTGAGTTTACAATAAATAAATAAACTCAAAAATAATAAACACATCAAAAAAAGCAATGGACAAATTAAAAGATGATTTACATAAACAAAGCTGGAAAGATGTGTCATGATTCATGTTTTCTGGACTGTTCATGTCATGTTTCCTTTTTTTTGTTGCTCTCCCTCAATTCCAATCACTTAACACAGCTCACCTGTGTCTGCCTAATTATCTCAAGCTGTTTAAAAGCCTCTCTCAGCCACTGCACCTGTGCCAGATTATCTGAAGCTTTCAGCCAAAGAGATCCAGCCTTTTCA
>NC_056506.1:3862219-3867584 GCF_014905685.2 Nematolebias whitei | reverse complement strand
ACATATTCTAGATAAGTCACTCATTCGTGAATTTCACAGAGCACATCCAGATCTACCTGGTGGTCCGTCAGGTGCCGGACGTTAAGGAGGAGGTACTGTCATGATTCATGTTTTCTGGACTGTTCATGTCATGTTTCCTTTTTTTTGTTGCTCTCCCTCAACTCCAATCACTTAACACAGCTCACCTGTGTCTGCCTAATTATCTCAAGCTGTTTAAAAGCCTCTCTCAGCCACTGCACCAGTGCCAGATTATCTGAAGCTTTCAGCCAAAGAGATCCAGCCTTTTCAAGCCAAGCCAAACCAAGCTCTTTAAAGAACCTGACCCATTTCTGCCTTTTCTGAACCCCTGTTTATGCCTGATCCTTGTCTGCCAATGTTTGCTCTCTGATCTCAAGGTTTTGACCCCTGCCTGGCTTTTTACTTTGCTCTGCCTGCTCCTCTGCCTGACAAGTTCTTGCTCTCGGATCTTATGGTTTGACCCCTGCCTGGCCCTCTGGATTCTGCTCAGCCTGCCGATTTCTCTAGCCCCTTTGTTCTGTGAAGACCTCATCATCTATCTGGACCATTTGCTTGGACCGTGCTCTTCCTGGGATGTCCTAATCCTTGACAGGTTGGTCTAATCTTTCTGAGCTAATATTGACCTGCCTTGCCCCTGTCACTCACCTGCCTCTCTCTGCTTCAGATCTGCAAATCAGTCCCTGAGGTCCAGTGTCCAGAGCTGCAGTCTTCATTTAAAATAAAGCCTGTAAATGATTTTTGTGTGTTGGTAGCATTTCTGGGTCCTTAGTTTACTTACTCTTTACAAAGATGTGTATGTTGATGATGTGAACGGATCATATGATGAGTTTATGAATATTTTAGGAGCTCTGTATGAAAAGAATTGTGTGCAAAATAATTATACAAAGAGAAATGTTGTTGATCAACCATGGATGACGAATGGGTTGAGAAATGCTTGTAAAAAAAAAAAAAAGAATTATTTGTATACATGTTTCTTGAAATTGAGAGCACAAGAGGCTGAAGATAAATATAAGAAGTATAAAAATAAATTAGTAGCGATTATAAGGAAACACAAGAAGGAATATTTTAGTGATTTATTAAATAAAAGTAATGGTGATATGAAAGCTACATGACAAGTAATAAATAGTGTTCTGAAAAGTCATAAAGCAAAAACAGGTATTTCACAATAGTTTTTGAAGGATGACGATGAAATCCATGATAATGAAATTGTAAATGGATTTAATCATTATTTTGTGAACGTTGGATCAAGTCTTGCTGCTAAAATACCAAAAGTAGACAATAATGTGAACCATTCAGTTATAAGTTGTGACAACAGTATTTTTTTCTTAATGGAACTGACAAAGAAGAAATAATGAATGTAGTAAAAAATCTTACAGATAAGAGATCAAAAGACTGGGTGGACATGGATATGATGTTTGTAAAGGACATAATGAGTTATGTTATCAAGCCGTTTACATATATTTGTAATTTATCATTTTCAAAAGGAATATTTCCAGACAATATGAAAGTAGCTAATGTAGTGGACTAGGCCCATGTCAAAACTGACCAGATGGACAGAAACTGTTATTTCATTGATCTGCATCCAGAAATACAGTTTGACCCATCCTGAGACTTTCTTTCTTGAATTAATCAAGTAGAAAAGACAATTCTCTATGATCATTACTATTTTACAAATGTTTTGATAATCAAATTGTGTGAGTTCACTCAATGTTTATAGGTTGAAGAGAACTACTCATTTTTATTTACATAAACAGTAAGTAATGATTTTTATTCCTCATTCTAAGAAGAAATCAGGTTAATATGCATTTCTTGATTTTTCTGTCTTCAATGAGCAAGTTTTGTAAGTATGTTAAGGTTCAAGTTTCGGTCAACTAAAAGTTTACTGAAAAAGAAATGTCATGTTTAACTTTTACAGCAGATAATAGGAGTAGAGACTCCACGAAGTCTGGTTTTCTCCAATAATCTTTCTGTCTGTTTTAAACAAACTTAATCTCTGCCCTTGACTTGGATAACACCTTACATCACAAACCACACCTCTGATCTGGTCCATCCACCAATCAAAAAGCTCTAAAATGACCCGGAAGTTAACCCATTTAAATGTGGCAACTTCCCGGTTCTAGTGGAGTTTTTGCAGAGTTCTGTCGGATGCAGCTCATGGAGAAGTGTCAACAAGGGGTCTGATGTCTGTGTCGAGTCTCTGTCAATGAGAGACGCGACGAGATGAAAAGAGCTTAAAGGAGTAGAGTTCTGAAGGAGTTCAGAATTCTGACAATCCAGGATGCAGAGACGATTTTGGGAATTATAACTTCTGTTTGGATAACCTCGCACGACTCTCGAAGTATTTTAGCTGCTCTCAACGGAGACGCTGAAAGAGTCAAAGGAAGGATTCTATACCGACGCTGATCTATCGTCAACCAAGTAAAAGTTCTACTTCGACCAAGCGTACCGTGACCAAGCTGAGATCTGAAAGAGCGTGCCCGTTTCTGGTCAAACAGATTAATTCCCTCACACATCTCTCTGTAAGATAAATCTCCATTTTCCATCTTAAACTCTCCTTTCTCCTAAAATCATTACAGATATTTTAGAAATATCTGAAGCAAAGTTCTCAATCACCGCCGTGTGATTGATGTCTGCTGTTTCTGCTGAAAAGTGAGGACAATCGCCGTATTGTCCCACTTCCTGTGAAACTAGCCATGTTATTGTTTTCATATTTTGCCAAATTAATGTAAATGTTTGATGTTAAACTTTGATTCTGCAAATAAATGACCGCATTCATTTGATGGGTCAAAGATAAATAACGTCTCTCGTTCGCATTTCTGTTAAACTCAATGCACGACATTTACACAGTCAGAAAAATGAAGAACTCGCGAAATGTATGAATATATCTGAGCATATGTCATACTACATTTTGGTGGCCCGTAACGTGCTCATAAATGACTGTGTATTCGTGTAAAGATTGATTTTACATGTTGGCATGGAAAATAACAGTTTGTCAGCTGTGCTGAAACGCCTCTGAAGCTGCGCCGCTTGTTTACGCTGTGTTACGCTGGCGATGTTTTGAAAGCTGAAATAGTGTCATATGTCTTGTGAAAGCTGAAATTGTACGCCTGTTATGGTAACTAAAAGCTGGGTTTGGGTGAAAACGCTTCATTCTGTTTAAAGACGGTCCAGACGCGGTTCTGGACCGGCTCGGTTCTGAAAAGGTTCGGACGAGTTGTTTAAATAGCTAGAAAGACGTTTTTGAGACCGGAGTAGCAGACTCCGTGCAACTCAGAATTGATTCGTTACAGTTTTTAACAGAAAAAGTGCATTTTGACAGTTTAAAAGACGAAAAGTTGACGAACTTATTTCAGGCTAATCTAACATGCTAGTTGGGAAAAACGCTTCGTGATTGGTTAGCTTTGCAGTTGTGGAGCGCTCTGATTCGCTGAGAAGTTGAATGACGGGCCTACGTCATTTCCTCTCACCCCCGTGCCGCTCTGTAATTGGTGATTTCAGTCACGTGACCCGGAAATGAAAATTCGTTTTCATAGGGAAATAAAATCTGCTTTTTAAAGCTGAAAAGCGCTTTAAAGTGTATTTTGACACGCTGGTTAAGTTCTTCGAAGCATACTCGCTGAAATTTCGCCACGTTAGAGTTTAAAATTCGTCATTAAATGATGTTTTTGAACAACGCTAGCGATGCTAATTTTGAGCTAACAACTAACGACCGGATGAGTGACGTGTCACGTCACTTCCTCCATGTCGGAAATGAACTTTGCCGTGCTTAAAATCACTAAATAAAGCTGTCATATGTCCAAAAAACTCATGTTTCATGCAAAAAAGTCGTGCTTGTTGAAACAACGCCACGTTTACGCTTAAATTCGTTCAGAAATGTTGATTTTAACTGAGTTTAGCCGAAGCTAACTTTAAGCTAAGCGGCTAAAAACAGGATGTCAACCGAACGTCACAGGAAGTCGTCATAGACTCCTGCTGGTAGAAAGCTAAACACTGCCCCCTCCTGGAGAAACTTGAATTCACGGTTTCACTTCAGTTTTAGGTATTTTAGTGAAATTAAACGTTTTTTTTTTTATCTCTGTAAGACGAATTTTGAGTTAATAAACGTTCCTGAAAGCTGAATAATCACTGTTATCTTGTATTTAAAAAGTGAAGGGTATTTATGCAGAGAAGCATTTACCAACACATTTTCATTCACTGAATTCCTCAAACAAGGAGGGACAAAATGAAAAATTAGAAACTTTTTAAAAGATACGGTTCAAATATTCACAGAGTTGAAAAGTTTACTCATTTTGCTTGAAAGATAATACACGTTTAATTGCAAGATCACTAAATAAGAGTAAACTTATCAGGAAAAAGAAACTTTTCTGTTTAAGTTGCCACCTAAAAATAAATCTTCCTATTTAATTTTAAATAGAAGTTACTGACAGGAGGACAGGAGTAATAACAGTTTTTCTGAAGAAAGACTGATTAATCCTGAACATCATCAATTTTCTTTTTCTTTTCACCACTTGGTTCTATGAGTAACTGTTAAAATAGCAAATTTCTGGAACAGAACGGTTTAAAAAGTGTCTTTAAACTGATTTGCTGTGAGACTTTTTAGAAAAATTGCAGGTTTATTAAAAATTCAGTGCTTTAGAGTAAAATACACTAAAAAGAGCTTGGTAATCTAGTATCTGTTAAGAAATAAGCACATAAAAAAGTAACACTGCCAGAGAGCATTTACTTAAATATTCATGAATTGGGGTAAAACCTACAGAAAGGTACCCACATTTGAATAAGTTGACTTATAACAGTACTTCTGTGTAAACCCAAAAAGCTAAAATAGTGTGAAAACTCAATGACAACTTGAATACAAATATTCACCTGTAAAAATATCTGAAGCTTGCAACTGTTTTAAACAGATAAAGTGCTACACAGTGAATGAACATGACAGGTGTGTTAGAAAAAGACTTTGATGCTTATGAGATGACGGACTGCCTGGAGAATGCGTTGAAGCTGCTGACAGCGTCCTTACATCCATACATGAAACAGGCGGAGAGCATGAACCCAAAAGAGTTATTGGACAATCTGAAGGAGGTTGCAGAAAGTGTGACCTCTACAGAAATTACAAAGTCAAGTTATGAAAAGCTGGCTAAAATTGCAATTTTGCTGAAAGAATCATTCTATGCAGTTGTTGAGAAAGCTGATAACCTTACACTAAGGTTAGACAGTGAAAAAGTGTTTGCTCAGGAAATTGAAGAATACGTCCTTCAATTTAAAAGTGAACACGAGGCCCGCATAAGAAAACATTATGAACAGATGTTTCAATTACAGCAATATGCAAATGCAGAAGTTGATTCAATGACCA
>NC_056506.1:3833601-3857219 GCF_014905685.2 Nematolebias whitei | reverse complement strand
AAGAAGAAATCAGGTTAATATGCATTTCTTGATTTTTCTGTCTTCAATGAGCAAGTTTTGTAAGTATGTTAAGGTTCAAGTTTCGGTCAACTAAAAGTTTACTGAAAAAGAAATGTCATGTTTAACTTTTACAGCAGATAATAGGAGTAGAGACTCCACGAAGTCTGGTTTTCTCCAATAATCTTTCTGTCTGTTTTAAACAAACTTAATCTCTGCCCTTGACTTGGATAACACCTTACATCACAAACCACACCTCTGATCTGGTCCATCCACCAATCAAAAAGCTCTAAAATGACCCGGAAGTCAACCCATTTAAATGTGGCAACTTCCCGGTTCTAGTGGAGTTTTTGCAGAGTTCTGTCGGATGCAGCTCATGGAGAAGTGTCAACAAGGGGTCTGATGTCTGTGTCGAGTCTCTGTCAATGAGAGACGCGACGAGATGAAAAGAGCTTAAAGGAGTAGAGTTCTGAAGGAGTTCAGAATTCTGACAATCCAGGATGCAGAGACGATTTTGGGAATTATAACTTCTGTTTGGATAACCTCGCACGACTCTCGAAGTATTTTAGCTGCTCTCAACGGAGACGCTGAAAGAGTCAAAGGAAGGATTCTATACCGACGCTGATCTATCGTCAACCAGGTAAAAGTTCTACTTCGACCAAGCGTACCGTGACCAAGCTGAGATCTGAAAGAGCGTGCCCGTTTCTGGTCAAACAGATTAATTCCCTCACACATCTCTCTGTAAGATAAATCTCCATTTTCCATCTTAAACTCTCCTTTCTCCTAAAATCATTACAGATATTTTAGAAATATCTGAAGCAAAGTTCTCAATCACCGCCGTGTGATTGATGTCTGCTGTTTCTGCTGAAAAGTGAGGACAATCGCCGTATTGTCCCACTTCCTGTGAAACTAGCCATGTTATTGTTTTCATATTTTGCCAAATTAATGTAAATGTTTGATGTTAAACTTTGATTCTGCAAATAAATGACCGCATTCATTTGATGGGTCAAAGATAAATAACGTCTCTCGTTCGCATTTCTGTTAAACTCAATGCACGACATTTACACAGTCAGAAAAATGAAGAACTCGCGAAATGTATGAATATATCTGAGCATATGTCATACTACACTAAGGTAGTTCCTCTCTTTAAAAATTGTGATAAATGTGTGTTCAATAATTATAGACCAATATCCTTATTACCACAGTTCTCAAAAATTCTAGAAAAACTGTTTGTGACCAGATTAGATAAATTTATTACTAAACAAAACATTCTAAGTAGCAGTCAGTATGGGTTTAGAGCAAAAAGCTCTACATCAATGGCTCTCATGGAAATAATAGAACAAATAACTACTGCTGTTGATCAAAAACAGTATTGTGTTAGTATTTTTGTTGATTTAAAAAAAGCATTCGATACTATTGACCACACTATTCTCCTTGAAAAATTAAATAAATATGGTATAAGAGGACCAGCATTACACTGGGTATCTAGCTATTTAAAAGATAGGAAGCAGTTTGTACAAATAAATGGTGTAAGATCTGACCTGTGCAATATCACTTGTGGAGTTCCTCAAGGCTCTGTACTTGGACCAAAGTTATTTATTTTATATGTTAATGACTTAGTGAATGTATCAGGACTCCTCAAATGTGTCCTTTTTGCAGATGACACCACATATTTGCTTGGGTAAAGATGTAAAACAGATGATGGAATTGATAAAGACAGAATTTGATAAAATACAAACTTGGTTTAAAATTAATAAATTATCATTAAATTTAGATAAAACTAAATACATGATATTTAGTAACAAAAAGAGAACTGTTGATGATCCATTTAAAATTGAGGGTGTTGAGATTTGTAGAGTTAATTAGATGAAATTTTTGGGTGTAATCGTTGATGAACAGCTAACATGGAAAAATCACATAAATTCTGTAAGAACAAAAATATCTAAATCTATTGCAGCACTATACTGTAGAGGTTGGCTCCTCTTCCCCTCCTTTCTCTGTTGTTTGTGTTTTTCTAATTATCTCTCCACAGCTGCTGCTCATTACCTGGACCAGGTGGAGGAGCTATTTAAGCTGGAGCTTCACTCCAGATCAGTGCCAGAGCAAAGTTTTACCAAGCTCCATGTTCCTGTGACTACTGGCTGGCTGACTTCAAGCTCCTTATCGGTCTCCCCGCATGACAGCAGCGTTTCTCCTCCACCTTTACTCCTGTGTGCCTCACCTGGTTCCTGGTTCCTCCTCACCTCCACCCCGGCTCCCTTGGTGATTTTTGTAAATACACTCGTTAAAATACTCTCCTGATCTCACCGTGGATTGTTGGATTCGGATCCTGTCTCCTGTTCGCATGCTCCTGGAACAACAACGACAAGTAAGCTTATTTTTGGATTACTATCAACATTTCCAAAATCTCCTCTCAAGACGATTTGTCGTTCACCACCAATCTCCTCTCTATTCCCACAGTGGATCCATCCTGAGTTTGAGTTTACCAGCTACACCTGAACCAATAAATTGTATTGTACCTCAAGTTGTTTAGTCCTTGCTTCAAACCGTTCACCTTTGACATCACCCACAGACCAGTCAGGGAATTATTAAATGATAAAGCTCTGTACATGTTGTATAACACAATCATTGTTCCACATTTAATCTATTGCATTGATGTTTGGGGGAAAGCATGTAAAACATTTACAAAACCTATTTTTATTTTACAGAAAAGAGCTGTAAGAATTATCACCAGAAAGCATTACAGTCACCCATCAAGCACATTATTTTATCAACTGAAGTTATTGAAGTTCCATGCTTTGGTAGATTACAGTATTTTATCAGTTATGTATAGGGCTCAAAATAACACATTACCATTAAATATCCAAAGAAATTTTGTTAAAAGACAAAGTTGTTATAATCTTAAGGGGATAGAAATATTTGTCAAACCAAAATTCAGAACTAGTATGAAGGGAAGGTCTACCTCAATCCAAGGAGTTGGATTGTGGAATGGTCTAGAGAGTGATGTGAAAAATGCCAAGTCAATGTGTACATTTAAGAAAAAGATCAAAGCTGAATTGTTAAAAAAGTATATATGAAGTAGCTTAGTGTGTGTTTTGTATTAGAATTAGAAAAATTAGAAAGAGTTATTCATTTTGTTCTGTTACTTGAAAATTATTATGATTGAAATAATTGTTTGATAAAAGGGGCAGATATAATAAGACTTTTTCTTCTTTCTGCTGCCTTTCATTTTAAATCTTTTGTATCTTTTTTATATTGTTATGGAATTGTTTTGTACCTTTTTAAAATGAATAAACTTTATACCATACCAATACATTACTTTAATGTATTGAATTCTTTATGCACCTTTGATTTGCTATATTGTACTGTAGAGGAACATATACCTGTGATATATTCATAAATAGAACGGATTCTTTCATTTTTCTGGACTGAATAATATCGTGCATTGAAATTAAATGTGACGTGAGACGTTAATTTTCTTTGACCCATCAAATGAATGCGGTCATTTATTAACAGAATCAAAGTTTAACATCAAACATTTACATTAATTTGGCAAAATTGAGTACAATAACAGCTTAATTAATTAGCTTTACAGTCAGGAAAACCATACGGCCATGATTTCCCTGCCTCACAACAGACATTTCTGAAAATATCTGGAATGATTACTGGCAAGATAGAAGAGTTTAAAGATGGGGAATGAAGGAGTTAAAATTGAGAGAGAAGATGGATGAGGGGTTGTTATGTGTCGGTATAAGAACGGCACTCTCCATTCGACCCAGTTTCATCTCGGTACGCTTCAGTAGGAAATCGACTCGTTACCTCTCTGAAGATGAATCAGCTGGTACGGAGTCCCATTTAACGCTACCATTTCCAGCGTCTCCGTAGGATGGTTGGGAACGTCCGGAGTAGTGACGGTACTTGTTCGACACACGTTCACCTCACGGGTGGACTCACATGAGTTGTGAGTCCGTCAGAGTTCCACTCAGATGTGGAAGATTCCATAATCCCCACGAGACTCGGAAGAACTCCGGATCATGTCTGGACCTCCTGTTCTCTCCAGCACTTCTTCTGTTCGGTTTTGCTCTCCGAACTGAACTGCTCTCCCACCGCACTCGACTGGCTGGAACAAGGAAGTGCCGACATTTAAAGAGTTCTATTTCCGGTTCATTTGGGAAGTCCAGATTGGCTGAAATAGCTAATCAGGGGTGTGTTTTTGTGACGTAAGAGGTCACTAGAAGTCAGAAAAACAGAAAAATTGTTTTGGAACAGACAGAAGATGTTTTTGAGACAGACGAGAGAAATGTTTAGGCGAGTTGGGGGAAAACGGGTGCCAGCTTCTCTATTTACGTCTGAGAGGATTTAAAAACATGACCGTTCGTTCCAACAACTTGTTTGCGCTTGCCTCCAACCTTGGACCAACATCACAACTTGCTCATTTCAGACAGAAAATCAGAAAATGCATGAATTACTCTGTAACACATTCTAACTTGATTTCTACTTTGAATGAGGATTAAAAATTCATTAATACAGTTTCACAGTTGATTTAAAATGAGTAGTTCACTTCAACATTTAAAAATGGTTTGAACTAAACACACTTTGATTATCAAGAAAATAGTAATGATAATAAAAGAGAGTGTTCTTTCAATTGATCAGTGTAGGACACTTAGAAAGTCTCTGGATGGACTTAATTTTGTGTTTCTGGACTCAAATCAATGAAATACAGTTCTTGTCCCAGGAAGGCCCTCAAGGTCAGGATTTGACCTGAGGCTTAGTTCACTACAGTACTGTACACAGCTTTTTTTTTTTTTTTTTACCAGGCACACTGGATGTATTTGCACAAATTACTAGTATCGGTATTGGTATCGCTGGCACCAGCCCAATGTTCTACTCCGTATCGGAACGGAAATCCTGGTATAGACGGTTCCAACATCATAATCATCACGGGAAAGGCTGCGCACTCCTCTCACAGCGGTTGTTTAATCAGTTGTTGTTGTGCTGGGGAAAGGTGACTAATGGGAACTGGTGGATCCCAACCACCTTCACACTTTCCGTTCCTAGTTGTTTTTTCTTCCCTTTTCCTTCACTCCCTGTTTCTGTTGCTCTGCCCTTTTCACCACCAGAGATGGGTGTCTCAGTTTGGTTCATTTTTACTGGTTCTGTTGGTGCCGTATGCATGCCTTTTACTGCTTGGATTTGTCCTAATTTACTTTTGGAAGGTAAACCAATGTCATGAGTAGTATCATTGTTGACTGGGATTCTTAGGTGGGACAATGAACCACGGTGCAGACACTACTCCTTTGACCCTTAATCCCTCTGGTAGTTGTGATGGTGAAAGAGATTCAAACAGGACTCCTTGATGACCTGTGAGTGGACCTGCTTGCGCATTGCACTTCACCATCTTCACCTGTCCAGCTGGAATGATGATGTTCTCTCTGCTTGCTTTTACATTGCCTACTTCCTGTACATAATTTGCATCTTTCATGACTTTTAGAAATACTTCTGCCTTCTTTCATTCAATGGAAAATGCTGCACTGACAGCTTCTGTGATGAAGGGAGAAGGATCCACATCCATTTTTAACAGGTATTCAATTACATTGAACCCAATGATTGGTTCTTCTCCCATCCCCTCCTCTACAGCCACCAGAATTGGCACCCAGAGCTCTAGCTGTGTGGGATTAACAGATGGAAATTTGAATTTGACCTCCACCCAATAAAAGGGATCAGTGTCCTATTCACTGCTCTCCCATCCAATATTCTAGGCCCAATAATTTCACTGAGGCTTCTAACTATAGCATGGGAAATATTCTGTTTTCTCCATTTTTCACTCATGAGACATACCTGTGATCCAGTATCCCACAGAGCCTTAGTTTCCACCCCATACAGTAGTCAGGTAATGGTACACCTCTTTCCAATCAGGGTAAGCAGTTTGTCTCTTTGTGACGGGGAGAGGAGTTTGACGCCGACCATCTCATTCACCTGAGGTGCTACATGTTTAACATCAGGGTGTAGCTTGTGACCATTTCCAGTTAGCTCCTTTTCAGTCTTGTCCACTCCTGTTACTGGTATTGATGTTACACTGCTTGTTAATGTGCCCACTTATCCAGTGTTCTCTGATGTTTTCTTAACAAATTTGCACCCACGTGATAGATACCCACTTTGTCCACACTTAAAACAGTGGTCATACACTTCTCCCCTATTGTTGTCCTGACAACTTTTACAGCCACGCTTTCTGCTTGATCTTGACTTGTAAACAGACACAGAAGAGTCATTAACCAGTTTCCTGATGTCTTGCATTTCACTTTTAAGTTGTCTGATGGTGCCCAGGAGCTCAGTTTCTGTGTGTTTCTAGCAGACAATTGGATTATCATGGTTTTAGTTTTCATCCCAGTGAAAGATGGTTGTTCTTGGTCCCAGATTGCTCCAACTTTTGTCTTTGGGTCTGGCTGTGCTTCTGCTCTTACTTCCCTCACTTTCAAGTCCTTTCTCCTTCTCCTGAACTTTTGTTGTCTCTCCCATTCCATGCTGGCTGCCTCATTTGTCTTTGCTATTAGCACGTCATCTGTAACTCTCCGATCATCAAGCAAGTTCTTGAGCTGGTGTTTCACATTACCATTAATGAGCCCTGTTCCCACAGCTCTCAGAAATTTTTTCTGAATCAGTTCTGGACCATAGTCTTCTTCTGAGCAAGGTTCTCTGGAAGCAGCAAGAAATCTTTCTTTTAACTCTATTGCCCTAAATGAGAAGTTCTGTGGAGACTCAGTACTGTCCTTTGTAATATTTATTAGACTATGGTACAGGTCAGTGGAGCTATCCTCCTTGTAGTGGCCCCTTAAAATTGTCCTCAACTGTGCAATTGTGAGGTCCGTTTTGATCTCCAGCATATCACGAAGGAGTAAACCTGGACTGATTGCCCTGACCACAGCCTCTATGATCTCTCCTTCGCTGTGATTTATTTTCAGCCCCATATCAATCTGATGAATCAGATTTGAATAGGAAAGTTTGTCTATCTGATCCCTTTCTCCAATTTGGCCATTCATTTTAAACTCTGTTCTTATAGTAACTTCAGGGGGCCTAGTTGAAACCAGCCACTAGGGAGCACAAGCCAGTGTATCTCTTGTGCCAGTCCCAAGCCCGGGTAAATGGTTAGGGTTGTGTCAGGAATGGCATCCTATGTAAAACATTTTTGCCAAAACAATAATGCAAGTTCATCAAAGTGAAAACATACTGGATCAGTCGAGGCCCGGGTTAACAACGACCGCAACCAGTGCTGTTGACAAACAGGGTGCCGGCGGAAATTGTGCTACTGTTAGTCGAAGACCACGAGGAGGGAAATATGTCAGGAGACAGAGGGAGAAAAGGAAAATGAAGAATGTAGGACTGAGGGTTGCAACTCTAAATGTGGGGACAATGACAGGCAAAGATAGAGAGCTGGCTGACATGATGCAGAGAAGGAAGGTAGATGTTTTATGTGTCCAAGAGACCAAGTGGAAGGGCAGCAAGGCTCGCAGCATTGGAGCAGGGTTCAAACTGTTTTACTATGGTGTGGATAGAAAGAGAAATGGGGTAGGGGTGGTCCTAAAGGAGGAGTTGGCAAAGTATATAGTAGAGGTGAAGAGAGTGTCAGATAGGGTGATGTGCCTGAAGGTAGAAGTAGAAAGTCTGATGCTAAACATCATCAGTGGTTATGCTCAACAGGTTGGATGTGATAAGGATGAGAAAGATACATTTTGGAACGATCTGGATGAAGTGATAAAGAGTATTCCCAGGGAGGAAAGAGTGGTGATCGGAGCAGACCTGAATGGACATGTTGGTGAAGGAAACAGAGGGGATGAGGAAGTGATGGGTAGGTTTGGTGTCAAGGAAAGAAACCAGGAAGGACAGATGGTGGTGGGTTTTGCCAAGAGAATGGAAATGGCTATAGTCAATACCTATTTCCAAAAGAGGGAGGAGCATAGAGTGACCTATAAGAGTGGAGGAAGGAGTACGCAGGTCGACTACATTCTGTGTAGAAGAGGAAACCTGAGGGAGATTGGAGACTGTAAGGTTGTGGCAGGGGAGAGCATGACCAGACAGCATCGGATGGTTGTGTGTAGAATGGCTGTTGTTGTGAAGAAGAGAATAAGAGTAAAATCAGAGAAGAAGACCAAACGCTGGAAGATGAAAATGGAAGAATGTTGCAAGAAATTCAGAGAGGAGCTGTTAAAGTCTCTGGGTAGTAAGAAAGAGCTTCTAAATGACTGGGCTACTACAGCAGCAGTAATTAGAGAGACAGGTAGGAAGGTACTTGGTGTGTCATCTGGACAGAGAATGGATGATAAGGAAACCTGGTGGTGGAATAGTGAAGTGCAGGATGCCGTTCAAAGAAAGAGATTAGCCAACAAGAAATATGACAGTGAGAGTACTGACGTGAGGAGACAGGAATATAAGGAGATGGGATGTAGAGCAAAGAGGGAAGTAGCTAAGACAAAGCAGAGGGCGTACGAATGAGTTGTATGGGAGACTGGACACTAAAGAGGGCAAGAAGGACTTGTACCAATTGGCAAGACAGAGGGATCAGGGTGGAAAGGATGTGTAGCAGGTTAGGCTTATTAAAGTTAAGAATGGTAATGTTCTATCAAGTGAGGAGAGTGTGACGGGAAGATGGAAGGAGTACTTTGAGGAGCTAATGAATGAAGAGAATGAAAGAGAAAGAAGAGTAGAGGTCATAGAAACTGTGGACCAGGAAGTGGGAAAAATTAGTGAGGGTGAATTCCGGAAAGCTCTGAAAAGAATGAAGAAGGGGAAGACAGTAGGACCTGATGACATACCAGTGGAGGTTTGGAAATGTCTTGGAGAGATGGCAGTGAGGTTTTTGACTCAAATATTCAATGGCATATTTGAGGGTGAGAAAATGCCTCAGGAATGGAGAAGAAGTGTGCTGGTGCCCATTTTTAAGAACAAGGGTGATGTACAGAGTTGTAGCAACTACAGGGGAATTAAGTTGATGAGCCACATGATGAATATCTGGGAGAGAGTTGTGGAAGCAAGACTTAGACGAGAGGTGACTATCTGTGAGCAGCAGTATGGTTTCATGCCAAGAAAGAGTACCACAGATGTCATCTTTGCTTTGAGAATGCTGATGGAGAAGTACAGAGAGGATCAGAAAGAACTTCATTGTGTCTTTGTGGATTTAAAAAAAGCATATGACAGAGTGCTGAGGGAGGAGGTGTGGTATTGCATGAGGAAATCTGGAGTGGCAGAAAAGTATGTTAGACTGGTACAGGACATGCATGAGGACAGCAGGACAGTGGTGAGATGTGCTGTAGGAGTGACAGATAGCTTCAAGGTGGAGGTGGGATTCTATCAAGGATCGGCTTTGAGCCCCTTCTTGTTTGCTCTGGTGATGGACTGCCTAACAGATGAGGTCAGGCAAGAATCCCCATGGACGATGATGTTTGCAGATGACATTGTGATCTGTGGTGAGAACAGGGAACAGGTAGAAGAGAACTTGGAGACGTGGAGGTATGCACTTGAAAGAAGAGGAATGAAAGTCAGCCATAGTAAGACAGACTACATGTGTGTAAATGAGAGGGAGGCTGGTGGAACAGTGAGGCTACAAGGAGCAGAGGTCACAAAGGTACAGGACTTCAAGTACTTGGGGTCCACCGTCCAGGAAAATGGGGAATGTGGTAAAGAAGTGAAAAAGAGAGTCCAGGCAGGATGGAGTGGATGGAGAAAAGTTTCAGGAGTGATTTGTGACAAAAGGGCGTCAGCAAATGTCAAAGGAAAAGTTTACAAGACAGTGGTGAGACCAGCTATATTGTATGGTCTGGAGATAGTGGCATTGACAAAAAGACAGGAGAAAGAACTGGAAGCAGCAGAACTGAAGATGCTAAGGTTCTCCTTAGGAGTGACAAGGCTGGCTAAGATCAGGAATGAGATCATCAGAGGTACAGCACAGGTTGAACAACTGGGACATAAAGTTAGGGAGGCCAGACTGAGATAGTTTGGACATGTCAAGAGGAGGGACCGAGGGTATATTGGTTGAAGGATGTTAGAAATACAGCTGCCAATAAAAAGACAAAGAGGAAGGCCAAAGAGGGTATACATGGATGCAGTTAGAGAGGACATGAAGGTAGTTGGAGTGAGGACAGAAGATGCAGAGGATAGAGTGAGGTGAAGGAGGATGACTCGCTGTGGCGACCCCCGAAGAGGGAAAAACCGAAAGAAGAAGAAGGGGGCCTAGTTGAAAAGGGGTTCTCTAGTTGTGTAGACAGGTGATATGGCCCCTAATTTCTCACTTTGTTTTTCAACCTTGCCATTTCTTCCTATAATTTATTTGTTGAAGCTTGGAAACTTATCTGTAATGCTGCATATTGTTCTTGTAAACTTTCAAGAGCGGCAACATCCCCATCACCTGTATCATCAACACCTCGTGACTTCTCATCTTTGCTCACTTCTTTAGCTTTTGATATTAATCTGTTGAGGAATTGACGAGCCACATCCTCTTCTTCACTCTCAATAGCAGTATCAGCAGCTTCACTTATTAATCTGATCAGTGTATGCTTTTTGTTCTGATTGTCAGCAGAAACCTTTGCAAAAAAACACACCTCTTGGAGCTGGTCCACTTTCAACAGCACCATACCATACCATTTTATTTATAGAGCACTTAAAACAGCTACAAGGCCAACCAAAGTGCGGTACAGACAGAACAACAGACAACACACGAAGCAATATACAAAATGAAGTAAATCAAAAATATAGACATAAAAACGATGTAGATAATAAATATGACATACCAGTGTGGAGCATACAGGTTCAAAACACAGATCCTCTGGTGTTGAAAGCTACTGAATAGTAGTGCGTTTTTAAATGGGATTTGAAAACCGAGAGGGATGGGGCCAGTCTGACAAGCAGAGGTAACTTGTTCCAAAGTCTTGGTCCTGCTACAGAGAAGGCCCTGTCACCTCTGTGCTTAAGATGAGTTCCTGGAACTGTGAGGAGCAATTGGTCCGCTGACCTTAGGGAACGTGGTGGGACATACGGTTGTAGCAGATCAGAGAGATGGGGGTGAACTGTTTAGCAATTTGTAGACATACAGGAGTATTTTGAACTGGATTTGAAGGTGAACCGGTAGCCAGTGCAGTGAGGCCAAAACTGGTGTAATGTACTCTCTTTTGCCTGTACTTGTTAAAAATCGGGCTGCTGCATTCTGGACCAGTTGTAGTTGTGCAATGGAGGTCTGACTGATACCAAAAAGGAGCGAATTGCAGTAATCAAGCCTAAATTTAACGAATGCATCTATTACTGTCTCCAGGTTATTTTTGGACAAAATGGGCTTCAGTTTAGACAGCCGCCTCAGTTGGAAGAAACATGATTTAACAATCATGTGTAGTAGTGTCAAGGCCAGCTTAGCTGCACCTCCACTACTAATTATTTAAATATAACGGGTTCTCTCTTTTTCGAGTTAAATTTCTGCCATGTGACGAGGTAACTGTGAGTGGAGTGTTTAAATCAGTGACATGAGACGTCAATTTCCTTTGACCCATCAGAATAAATGTGGTCATTTATTTAACAGAATCAAAATTTAACATCAAAACATGTACATGTGATTAGCTGATCTGGTTCTGATTAATAAAACGGCATACTTTACTAATAAGACAACAAGACATTTCTGAGGGCATCTAGATTACTGGCAAAATAGAAGAGTTTTAAGGAAGGATGGGTGAAGAGAAAGATGGGTGAAGGGGAGGTGTCTGTTAGGACCAGAATTAGCACGCTTCTTTCAACACCAGCTCAAACCTCCGGTACACTTAGTGTGTGACAACTCGTGACGCCTCTTTACTTTTGCAGATGATGGATCAGCTCCGGTCTAGATGTCCCTATGCACGCTACCTTTCAGCGTCTCCGGTAAGAGCGGCTGGCCATCGTCAGAAGCCGTGTGGTTTACTCCGTTAAACAGAATCAGCTCCCTTTGAGGTTGTAGGGCATTATGCCCGGGTGAGTTCACAGCGAGACTGTGGGTCCGTCAAGAGTTTCCACTCAGGAGTGGAAGACTCCATCAAAGACTGAGTTCAACTCAGTAGACTGCAGAAGACCCCAACTTGACTGAAGACTGAGTAGTTCCAGGAAGTGTGGACTCTTAAACAGTTCTCATTTCCGGTCACTCAGGACTTCCTGATTGGTTGAAACAACCAACACGGGGTGGTTCTAGTGATGTCAGAGGGTTATTACAAGTCAAGAGGACAGCAGGAATGTTTAGAAACGTTTAGTACAGACAGAAAATGTTTTGAAGAAGTGAGAAACGTTGCAGGTGCCAGTTGCTCTTATTTACTGTCTGCTAGGTTTAAAAACAATACACTTCGTTCTAATAACTTCTTTCTGACTGTCTCTGACTTTTGACCGACATCACTACTTCTCCTTTAGACAGAAAATCAAAATGCATAATTACTTTGTAAATAGACATTTAACTTGATTTCTAATTTAAACGAGGTGTAAAAAAATCATTAATACTGTTTCACAGTTGATATAAAATGAGTGGTTCACTCCAACATTTACAAATGGTATGAACTAAACACACTTTTGATTATCAAGATATTGTAAAATAGTAATGATAATATAAAAGAAGAGTGTTCTTTCAATTGATTACTTCAGGATACAATTAGACAGTCTCTGGATAAGCTAATTTGTATTTCTGGATTCAAATCAATGAACCAACAGTTCCTGTCCCATGAAGGTCTTCAGGGGCAGGTTTTGGTTGGAGGCCGAGTTCACTACACTCCCCCCTTTGGAAATCATCGCCTGTCCATGGGGATGAATTCCAACATGAACTTACGCCTCCGAATATCCTTGATCTTGATGTAATCCAGCAAGAGGAAAACAAAAGTCAAAGAAGGTAATCCCACAACGGTTTAGGTAATTCCACAATGTTGTTGATAATTCCATAATGTTGTTGGTAATTCCATTGTGTTGTTGGTAATTCCATTGTAGCAATGCTTTAACCCCTTGGAAACAAAGTCTGTAATCCATTGGAAAAAGTCATAATCCACAACGATAAATCCACAACGATAAATCCACAACGATAAATCCACAACGATAAATCCACAACGATAAATCCACAACGATTGGAGGTGTTGATTGATCAGCATGCAGAGGGGTCCCTCAATTGATCTGCAGAGGCGACCACTGGATGGAGATTGGAGACCCATATTGGAGTTGTAGGTCCCTTCAGCGAAGGTTGCTGCTGGTGGTTCCCAGTGGGTGCCATTCTGGTTCTATGTGTTATGCATTTATGTGGTTTTAGTTGGGCTTATGAGTGGGATTTTACATAAGACCTTAACCTATATGCACCTGGTGTGTAAGCTATCATGGTTTAGATCAGCTGCAGTTACCAGTTTAAAGTGGTGGGTCATGCTGAAAAATTTATATAGGGATTTGTACCTATAGAAGGGCATTCCAAACTATTTTTCCATTCCTAACTTGGTTTAAGTTAGATTTACATGGCAAAATATAGTTTGGTTCAATTGTCTGTTGTCCTTTTAGACGAACGACTTGAGGTTTGGGTTTTTGGTTTTCCCCTAAATGTTTTTGGAGTCTATGGCGAGACTCAACTGAAGGATTAGCTACCCCCCCCCCCGAATAGGATTGTTCGAGTAGGTTCAGCTTGAGCGTCGTGAGACCAATGTAGGTTATGGTACTTAAGGTAGCATTAATCTACATTGACTCCTCAAAGATTGAAGTTTAACAAATGAACTGCATGTTGGCATAGTTAAAGTCCTCTTAGTCTCTAACTAAAGTACACACAAAATTCATTCTTGCTGGGGGTGTTCAGAAACAATACCAAAAAGTAGTGATTAATCAATTAGAAACGACGTTTTGGTGCGTCACTCACTCTGACTGTCAGATTTGATCATGTTATCACGTATGGTAACATCACCCTAACTAACCTCACCCCCCTATGGTCATGGGGGACCACGAACACGGATGAAGGCGTCGCTCCATGAGCAAAAGTTAGGATGCCCTTGAGTAGTTTTAGCTGTTTGCGCAGCTGAAAGAGGGCTTTAAGGTCTGGATTGGAATCCAGGTCAGCTTCGGACGGAGTGTTTTTCTCTGGGTCAGTCAAGTACGGCATCATCGAGTTTATTGCAGGATCCAACTCCTGAAGTTGGATGATGTCTGGGTCAGTCAGCACGGGTTGTACAGAGACCGTGTTGTCAGCCGGCTTGGCTGTAGCCTGTGCACGTGTGACTGCAATTACCTCGTCTGTAGGTTGTACTGACAGAGTTGCGAGCAGCCCGGAGGGGTCAGAGGACCTCTGAGGGCCGTCCACGGCTCCATGGTCCGACAGTACAGCATCTTTGGTGTGGGATCCTTGGATCTCTACACCTTTAACTACCAATGGTAGGTAGTATCCGGTGGGCTCTGACTGTCTCAGCTCGCAGAGGAGGCTTTCCTGTTCAGTCAGAGTTGGGTCCACCGGTTGGGTCTCTTCGGTCTCACAAGCTTTTGAAGGCATACTTACCGGGACTGTATCCTCTGCCGAGAGGTCCTCGGTGCCTTCCGCGGTGCCTGCTGTTTGGCAGTCTGTGACTGTCTCAGGAGGCATGAGTATTGGCAGGGGTTTGCTCACTCTGGCCCACATTGTCTGTTTACCATAATCTATAATCGCGTCAAAGCGATTTATAAAATCCTGGCCGATCAAAAATGGGAATGAGTCAACCATAGACACATATACCGGGTGGTATAGTGTCATCTCGCCAACCTGCATGTGAACCATAGCTATAGCTGTCAGGGTTGTCCTCGTCTCTGCGAGGCCCTGCAGTCCTATCGCACATTTTATGAGAGATATTTCCCTGTGAACACCGTTAGCGGCGGTCCTGAGCTCCTCGAACAGTTTGGCTGACATAATAGTTATGTCGGCTCCACCATCCAGTAGTGCTATATGTGTGACGACCCCTTCAAGTTTGATCGACAGGTAAGCTTTTTTAGGGACCCCCTTTCTGATCAGGTTACACAGGAACCTTGTAGGTTTTGGCCGACGTTTCTTCTTACGTTTACCTTTACCTGTGTAATCCCGGTTTTTCCGAACCATTGGTGCAGTCGCTGCTGCTCCTGGGAGTTCGGCTTTTGACGGGCCTCCGTCATTGATGTATGAGATCACCCTCCCACTGTGTGTTGAGGGCCTCTCATTGTTTGTAACAACAAGGTCCTGGTGGCTGTCCATGACACCGGCAACGTTGTTGTTTGTGTCACCCTGTTTTGACTGAACCGTTAGCACAGCTGTTGCTGTTTCTGAGGTTTCAGTTTGTGATGGGTCACCGTCGGTGACCTGTGATTGTACCCCCCCTTTTTCAGGTGAGGGCGTGTCAGAGTTTACAACAACAGCGTCATGGTGACTGTCTGTGACAGCAGTAACGGTGTTGTCTGTGTGCTCTGACTTATCAGCAATGATATTGCCAAACAACGCATTAGGTTGTTTGTCCGTGGCAACACCTTCCAACAATTCCAAGAACCAACGCACACTCTCTGTCTCGTCCGAGCTCAGAGGTCTGCGGCTTTCTTTCTGGACCTGCTGCTGTTTCTTTTTCGTCTCAGGCTGTTCATGCCGACGTGGTGGGGAAGCAGCCCCCCCCCCTCTGGGGTTCCCAGTGTGATCCCTGGTTGTATGGGTCACTTTTGGTGCCATACTTTTTACCCTCATGGCGTTCGCCCCCCTCCTGGTACATTCATTCATCCTCTGGTTTCTTGGGAAACCATTTATGATCTCGTCTGGACCAGGGGCACTCACCTGTTGTGGTTTGGCTGCTGGGAAACCTCGTTTCCTCTCGCCTTTTTTGGGAGGGGGAGCTGAAGCTCTCGTCCCTTCCACTTCTAATGACTGGGAAGGAATTCTCTCACCTGGGAACACCTCAATGGGTGTTTTGGCCTGTGAACGGGCTTCAAAGACATTCACAGCACAACTTTATATCTCACTCATGGATTTCTCTTTGAAATTAGCCATCATCTGCACTGACACTCTTATGTCAGGGTGGAGATTTTTGCTGAAAACGAACTTAAACGCTTCCTCCTCCTCCATGCTGGTCGCGTTCCTGTAACCAAAATAAGCCAGCAAAATCCTGGAATAATATGCCCTTGGGTGCGCATTCTTACCCTGCATGACCTTGTCGGCGGCTGGATAACCGCCAGGTCCCGCGCAAGGGGAATACTCTTTCATAAGAGCAGCACATAACAGGTGGTAATCCTTTCTTGTGGCATCAGGTTGACGCTCTATGAAGGAAAACACCGTCCTGTTTGAAGTGAGCCTGATCAAACCTACTTTATCCTCAACTGTAGCATTGGGATAGCTTCTTAATTGGAAGTCAAGGTCGTTCAGATAGGCCTTAGTGTCGGTTGAACCCAACGGCCCTGGCTCAAAGCGTTGGACATATTTTGCAATTTTGTGCAAATCCGAAATCGAGAGCAGAGGCTGAGTGATTGGTGTCATAGGAACCAAAATAGCACGTGGAGGTGAGTCGCTAGACTCACGTGGAAGTGACAGAAGGGGATTAAGTGCAGGAGGTACAGCAAAATCCTTCTGAGGTGGTGGTGGGTGACCTGGATTCTGACTTTGTTCATCTTTGAGTTCCAGACAACCTTGCCCCACATCAGAAATCTCATTTGTTGCTGCGGCAATTTTTGCCTCACAGGCTTTTAAGCGTTCCTGTGATATATGACATTCACTTTGTAAACGCACGCCTTGTTGGACTAACGCCGCCTTTTCCAATCTGTACTCGTTCAAAGCTGTTGATGTGAGCGGCACTTCTCATTGTAGCTCATCATTGTCTGAACACAGTGCTTGTTACTTAATCTCTCTTTCACGTAGCTTCACCTCATATGAGTCTGCTTGTAACGACAGCTGAGCTTGTGAGAGCTCTCTTTCACGTTTTAATTCATTTGCCCAGGTCTCCTTATCAAATTTAGACTGTGCCATGAGTCTTAGATACTCCTCTGTTTCGCTGTTTAACCTTATTGCAAGGTCTTCAGCTTTGTTGGCCTCAATATAAAATTTAGCCTTTAGCAAGAGTGCCAATTTAACCAGTTGGTCATAGCTTGACTTTGTTATGGTTGCAGAAGTCACACTTTCTGCAACTTCCTTCAGCTCGTGCAATAACTCTTTTGAGTTCATGCTGTCCACCTGTTCACTATATGGATGTAAGGATTCTGTTAGCAGCATTAACGCTCTTTCTAACCAGTCCTTCTCCTCACATGGAACAATATTTGTTTCTGTCTCATCTGCCATGGTTATCCACTGTTCAGCAAACCTATCTGGTTAAACAGTTGCAAACTTAGAGTTTTTAACGGGTAAATAGTTTTTTTAAAGTGAGCAGTGAGATTCACATACTATTTTAGCTCTGGGTTCAATCAACAGTACTGTTATAAGCAAACTTTTCAATAAATGGGCCCCTGTTAAGGCCTTACCCCATAAATATTGTAAGTAAATGCCTCCTTCTGGCAGTGTTACTTAATTATGAGCTTATTTTTAACAGATACCATGAACCAGGCCTTTTCAATGTTAATTTTACTCAAGTGCACTTAAAATTAATAAACCTAAAATTTTTCTAAGAGTCTGACATCAACTTTAGTTTTAAACGCTTTTTAAGCAGTTTTTATTTACTAGAATTCGCTATTTAAACAGGACACAGAAACCAGGCTTGATTAACAATTTTTTTTTAATGAAAAGCAGAGCTCAGCTTTCTTTCAGGAAAACTGTTATACTCCTTCTCAACAGCAGGTGGCGGTGTAAGCTTACTTTTACCGGTAGAAGTCTATGACAACTTCCTGTGAACCGTCCTGTTGACATCCGGTCGATAGCCGTTAGCTCCAATGTAGCAATGGTCGAGCACGGTTCAAATCAACATTTTATGGACTGATTTAAAGCTTTAACGTGGCTTCTCTGAACAAGCACGCTTTATCTGCATGAAAACATTAGTTTTAGGAACAGTGTCAGGCTTTATTTAGCGTTTTTAAACACAAAGTAGGACTCGGTTAAAACGAGCTTCATTTCCGGGGTCACGTGACTTTTCAGACACGTGCACATCAGAGGAGGGCTTTACGCACTGACATCAGAGAGAGTGAATGCACAGAAATACGTCACAAGCTTCTCAGCGAATCAGAACGACCCAAACAGCGGTTCTCAACCAATCACAGCCCGTGTTTACCTGCTCCAAGCTAGTAGTTAGCATCAACAGTCCGGTCAAATTATCGCCCATTAAAACTTAAAAAATGTACATTTACTGTTAAAAAATGTAACAAATCAGCATAGAGCAGCATCTGAGGTGGCGCTCAGCTTCAAACAACGTCTCATCCATTCAAAACACGACTCGTTCAGTCCAATAAACAGAACCGAGTCGGACAGCAGAACCTCCCGGTCATGCTACAGTTTCAAACAGAATGAAGCGTCTTTTTCACTGCTTACAGCTTAGTTACACAAACAGATTGACAATTTTCAGCTTTAACAAGAACACATTGACGTAATTGCAGCTTTCTGAACACCACAAGCATGACTTATCATGTCCTTCCAAGCTCAATACTCGGACTTCCATGCGCCAACAAGTGGCGTTATCTCAACAGCACAGATACTCGTGTCACACAGAATTTATATCTCTTTAGAAACCTGTTTGGCCACCAAAATGCAGAAGGTGGGGGTTTAAACAGGAGCTGGAGGATAATTTATCTCTTTAGAGACCTTACAGGCCACCAAATGTAGTGGGTTTAAAGAGGAGGATGGGTGAAGGGAGGAATTTATGTTTTGTTTACGTTTATGTTTTGAGTACTGGCAAAATAGAATAGTTTAAAGGAAGGATGAGTGAAGAGAAAGATGGGTGAAGGGGAGGTGTCTGTTAGGACCAGAATTAGCACGCTTCTTTCAACACCAGCTCAAACCTTCAGTACACTTAGTGCGCAACAACTCGTGACACATTTTTACCTTTGCAGATGATGGATCAGCTCCGGTCTAGATGTCCCTAGGCACGCTACCTTTCAGCGTCTCCGGTAAGAGCGGTTGGCCATCGTCAGAAGTCGTTTGGTTTACTCCGTTAAACAGAACCAGCTTCCTTCGAAGTTGTAGGGCATTATGCCCGGGTGAGTTCACAGCGAGGCTGTGAGTCTGTCAGAGTTTCCACTCAGGAGTGGAAGACTCCATCAAAGACTGAGTTAAACTTAGTAGACTGCAGAAGACCCCAACTCGACTAGAGGACTCACTAGTTCCAGGAAGTGTGGACTTTTAAAGAGTTCTTACTTCCGGTCACTCAGGACTTCCTGATTGGTTGAAACAACCAACAGGGGGTGGTTCTAGTGATGTCAGAGGGTTATTACAAGTCAAGAGGACAGTAGAAATGTTTAGAAATGTTTAGTACAGACAGAGAAATGTTTTGAAGAAGTGAGAAACTTTGCAGGTGCCAGTTGCTCTTATTTACTGTCTGCTAGGTTTAAAAACAATACACTTCGTTCTAATAACTTCTTTCTGACTGTCTCTGACTTTTGACCGACATCACTACTTCTCCTATAGACAGAAAATCAAAATGCATAATTACTTTGTAAATAGACATTTAACTTGATTTCTAATTTAAACGAGGTGTAAAAAAATCATTAATACTGTTTCACATTTGATTTAAAATGAGTGGTTCACTCCAACATTTAGAAATGGTATGAACTAAATACACTTTTGATTATCAAGATATTGTAAAATAGTAATGATAATGTAGTGAACTAAGCCTCAGGCCAAATCTGGCCCTGAGGGCCTTCCTGGGACAAGAACTGTATTTCATTGATTTGAGTCCAGAAACACAAAATTAAGTTCATCCAGAGACTTTCTAAGTGTGTCCTGCACTGATCAATTGAAAGAACACTCTCTTTTTATTATCATTACTATTTTCTTGATAATCAAAGTGTGTTTAGTTCAAACCATTTTTTAAATGTTGAAGTGAACTACTCATTTTAAATCAGCTGTGAAACAGTATTAAATGATTTTTAATCCTCATTCAAAGTAGAAATCAAGTTAGAATGTGTTACAGAGTAATTATTCATTTTCTTGATCTTCTGTCTGAAATGAGCAAGTGTAAGTTGGTCAAAGGTCAAGTTTCGGTCAACTACAAGTTTACTGGAAAGAAATGTCATGTTTAACTTTTTCAGACAGATATGAGAGAATTGACTCCACGAAGTCTCGGGTTCTTCAAAACATCTTCTGCCTGTTCTTAAACAATCTAATCTTTTTCCTTGACTTTTAATAACCTATTACATCACTAAAACACACCCCTGTTTGGTCGATCGACCAATCAGGAAGTTCTCAAATGAACTGGAAACAGAACTCTTTAAAAGGTTCAACACTTCCTAGTTCTACAGAGAATGCTGGAATAGAGAATCCAGAGTGCGGAGAGAGAATGCAGAGTTCAGAATGCTGGAGAACAACGGCAACTAAGCTGAACGAGAGAAGTTCAGAGGAACTATGAAGAAGTCTGTTCTGGGATGATCTCACGACTCTGAACGGTTCCCTACTATCCTTACGGAGACGCTGGAAAGCGTTGGAAGAGAACTCTACACCGAGGCCGAACCATCGTCTGCAAAGGTAAAAGAGTCGATCTTCAACCGCAAAGTGTACCGTTGGTTAAGCTGGGGCCAAAGGAGCGTGTTGTTCTGGTTATAACAGACAAATTCCCTCACCCATCTCTCTCAATTTAAACTTCATTTCCATCTTTAAAACTCTTCTGTCTTGCCAGCAATTAATCCAGATATTTTCAGAAATGTCTGTTGTAAAGCTTGAAGTGAGGAAAACCATGGCCGTATGGTTTTCTAATTGTAAAGCTTGCTAATTAATTAAGCTGTTGTTGAAATCAATTTGCCAAATTAATGTAAATGTGTGATGTTAAACTTTGATTCTGTTAATAAATGACCGCATTCATTTGATGGGTCAAAGAAAATTAACGTCTCACGTCACATTTAATTTCAATGCACGATATTATTCAGTCCAGAAAAATGAATGAATCCGTTTAATTTATGGATAATATATCACAGATATATGTTTATCTACAATAATATAAAAGAAGAGTGTTCTTTCAATTGATTACTTCAGGATACAATTAGAAAGTCTCTGGATGAGCTAATTTGTATTTCTGGATTCAAATAAGTGAAATAACAGTTCCTTTCCCATGAAGGTCTTCAGAGGCAGGTTTTGGTCGGAGGCCGAGTTCACTACACATGTTTACATGATTATTTAGTTTCAAGGAAGGGTCCATTATCACTTCCAGATTAGTGACTCTTTGTTTCTCTGACAGGGTTAGAGCGGAAAGGTTGATGCAGTGGTTTGTGATCGTGTCGTTGGGAGGGAACAACATGATTTCAGACTTCTTTTCATTGAAACTTAAGAAGTTTAAAGCCATCCAGTCTCTGATGTCAGCCAGGCAGTTGAGCAGAGATTGAATAGAGCATGTACCATTGTGTCTTAGGGTGAAGTAAATTTGACAGTCGTCGGCGTAGAAGTGAAAGTGTATGTTGTGTTTCTGGAAAAATGCACCAAGTGGCAGCAGGTATAGACAGAATAGGAGGGGACCCAGGATGGACC
Source organism: Nematolebias whitei (assembly GCF_014905685.2). Classification (NCBI taxonomy): domain Eukaryota; kingdom Metazoa; phylum Chordata; class Actinopteri; order Cyprinodontiformes; family Rivulidae; genus Nematolebias; species Nematolebias whitei. The sequence continues at coordinate 3,835,648 of NC_056506.1, read as the reverse complement.
ATGCGGAACCCCCCATTTAAGCTCTGTTGCTACAGAACTAAAATCCTTGATGGAGACACAAAAGCATCTGTCAGTGAGGTAGGATCTGAACCAATTGAGGGCTGACCCTGTGATGCCCACCCACTGCTCCAACCTAGTAATGAGGATCTCATGGTCGATGGTGTCAAAGGCGGCTGTGAGGTCTAACAGGACAAGCAGTACAGAATTACCAGTATCTGTGGATATGAAGATGTCATTAAAAACCTTCAGTAGGGCAGTTTCAGTGCTGTGGAGAGGTTTAAAGCCAGATTGGAATAGCTTTAAGATGGCGTGACCCTTCAGGATGTAGATGAACAGATGCTCAGATATATTCATCAATTAACGCGGATTCCTCATTTTTCTGAACTGAATAAAACGTGCATTGAATTTAATGAAATGCAAACGTGAGACGTCATTTATGTTTGACCCATCAAAACGAATGCGGTCATTTATTTACAGAATCAAAGTTTAACATCAAACATTTACATTAATTTGGCAAATTATGAAAATAACAACATAAGCAATCAATCAGGAAAAATCATACGGCCATGATTTTTCCGTTGCTTCACCACAGACATTTATGAAAACTGTACAATTATGATCTTTTACCCACACGGCGGTGGATGAGCACTTTACACAGACATTTCTAAATATCTGGAAGAATTTCTACTTGAGAGAAGAGTTTAAAGATGGGAAAGAAGTTTAAAGAAGAGTAAAAGATGGGGTTTGAGGGAGTGTGAACAGAACGGCACTCTCTGGGCTTTCTTCAGCTTCTCCTTACGGTACACTTAGGTGGTGAAATCGACTCTTTTACCTGGAGATGTCTCAGGCGAGATTCCGTTTAACGCACCCTTCAGCGTCTCCGTAGGATGCTGTTACTCCTCCGGAGTAGCGGCGAGACTGTCCGACACAAGCTCACCTCAGTGGAAAATGTTATAATCCCATGAACCTCGGAAGAGCTCTGTTGTCATGTCAGGATCTTCCCGGCCCCCAGAACTGGGCTTCTCTCACAGAACTGGTTGAACTGTGTATCCAGCAGAACTCCAACAGAACTCCAGCAGAACTCCAACAGAACTCCAGCAGAACTGAGTAGACCAGGAAGTACCGACATTTTAAAGAGCCCTTTTCCGGTTCATCTGGGAGTATTCCCATTGGCCAAAACCGACCAGATGGGGTGTGTCTTGTGACGTAAAAGGTTAGAATGCAGCAAGAATTGTTATGGAACAGATCAGAAATGTTCTCACAGACAGAGAGAGTTTTGTTTTGGCGCGTTTCAGAAACAGGTGCCAAAACCTCTATATTTATGTCTGAGAGGATTCTAAAAACATGACAGTTCGTTCCAACAACTTGTTTTGCGTTTGACTCCAACCTTGGACCAACTTACACTTGCTCATTCAAAGACAGAAAATCAGAAAATGCATAATTACTCTGTAACAGCTTTAACATGAATTCTAACTTTGCATGAGAATTTAAAAATCATTACACAGTTAATAAAATTGATTAGTTCACTGCAACATCTAAAATGGTTTGAACTAAGACACTTTGATTATCAACATTTGTAAAATAGTAATGATAATAAAAAAGAGAGTGTTCTTTTCACTTGAATCTTCAAGAAAGAAAGTCTCAGGATGGGTGAACCTGTATCTCTGGATTCAAATCAATGAAATGACAGTTTCTGTCCCACAAGGTTCTTAAGGTCAAGGATTTTGACCTTAGGCTTAGTCGTGACACCAGATTAAGTTCACTACAAGGAATTACTTCAACTGGGACTCAACTGTTTTCTCCAGTATTTTAGAAACAAATAGGAGTTTGGAGACAGGCCGTTAGTTGGAAACAACTGAGGGGTCAAGGTTTGTTTTTTTTCAGGAGAGGCTGGACAGCAGCACGTTTAAATGATTTTGGCACCACGCCAGTGGATAAACTACTGTTTACTATAGCAAAAATGGACGGACCTAGAGTAGGAAAAACCTCCTTTAGTAGTTGAGGGGGGACCACATCAAAGTGGGAACCAGAATGTTTCAAGCTGCAC